>NC_141685.1:1530940850-1531290850 GCF_964263255.1 Lissotriton vulgaris | reverse complement strand
TCGCCAGACCTCACGGAGGTCTGACTGACCCTCTCCCTAGTAATCCGGAGGAAAATTACCCCTTTCTTGTAATCCGTGCACATGAGGTGATAGAGGGGACCCAAGGCGCGAAAGTACCCGACCTCCTGGAGCCCTCGCTGGGATCCGGCAGGCAAATGACACCTCTCTGGACTTCCAGGGAAGTTCAGCCATCTGGTCGCCCCATTGGAAAGCATTGCGGGCGACCAGATGGCCGAGGGGATCTGGGCGACCAGATGGCCGAGGGGATCTGGGCGACCAGATGGCCGAGGGGATCTGGGCAACCAGATGGTCGGGCACGAAAGGGAAGCCATCTGGTCAACCTGTGCCCCAACGAAGGAGTGAGTAAGCGCCCGGGGCATGGCGGACCGGGGGCCCAGGGCCCCAGCTGGGCCCCAGCCATGGAGGTTGCCAGGGGGACCCGACAGACCCTCTGACCCGGGGCCCGCGGACACCTTGACAAGCGGGGGAGGCCTGCACGGAACCGACGGACCCCTTGCCTGGACTCTTGGTGGAGCAGCAGCCCAGGGGACTGGAACCAGGGCCAGAGCACCCGACCCGGTGCCCGGCCGGGCCCCTGGACCCAGCTGGGGCTCCCAGGCCCAGAGCCGCAGGGGAAGCCTCCCCGGGCCCGCTGGACCCCGTCTCGGGTACCCTGCCACGCGGAAAGACCCAGGATGGAGCCCGGGGTGGGGAGGCCACCCTCCCCGGGGCCCTCAGGTGCCCCAGATGGAGCTCCTGAACCCAGCCAAGCAAGGGGAGGCTCCCCAGGCACCACAGAACCCCGTCCTGGGCCTTTGGCAATGAAGCAGGCCAGGGGACAGGGCCCAGGGCCCGAGCACCCGACCCGGGGCCCGGCCAGGCCCCTGGACCCAGCCGGGGCACCCAAGCCTGGAGGCGCAGGGGACACCTCCCTGGGCCCTCCGGACCCCATCCTGGGCACTGTGCCACGCAGCAGGACCCAGGCCCGGGGTGGGGAGGCTGTCCTCCCCCGTGGCCCCTGACCCTCAGGGGCCCCGGCCAGAGCTCCTGACCCCAAGCCAAGCAAGGGGAGGCTACCAGGGCACCACGGAACCCCGACCCGGGCCTTTTGCAATGCAGCAGGCCGGGGGTGGGGGCCAGGACTGGAGCACCCGACCTGGGCCCCGGCCAGGCCCCTGGACCCAGCGGGGTTTTCCAGGCCCAGAGGCACAGGGAAATCCTCCCCGGGCCTGCCGGACACCTTCCCAGGCACCCTGCTATGAGGCATGAATGAGGATGGAGCCCAGGGTGGGGAGGCCACCCTCCCCGGGGCCCTCAGGGGCCCCGGACGGAGCTCCTGAACCCAGCCAAGCAAGGGGAGGCTCCCCGGGCACCACAGAACCTCATCCCAGGGCTTTGGCAGTGCCGGGAGACAGGGCCCAGGGCCAGAGGACCCGACCCGGAGCCTGGCGGGCCCCTAGACCCAGCCGGGGCTCCCAGAGGCACAGCGGACGCCTCCCCGGGCCCTCTGGACTCCATACTGGGCATCCTGCCACGTGACAGGACCCAGGACCGAGCCCGGG
This sequence comes from Lissotriton vulgaris, assembly GCF_964263255.1. Taxonomy (NCBI): domain Eukaryota; kingdom Metazoa; phylum Chordata; class Amphibia; order Caudata; family Salamandridae; genus Lissotriton; species Lissotriton vulgaris. Next base: position 1,531,289,288 of record NC_141685.1, on the reverse strand, counting down.
GTGGGGAGGCCTCCCTCCCCAGGGCCCTCAGGGGCCCTGGCCGGAGCTCCTGAACCAAGCCAAGCAAGGGGAGGCTGCCCGGGCACACTGGAACCCCGACCTGGGCCTTTGGCAGTGCGGCAGGCCGGGGGACGGGGCCCTGGGCTGGAGCACCTGACCCGGGGCCCGGCCAGCCCTTGGACCCAGCCAGGGCTCCCAGGCCCGGTGGTGCATGGGTCGCCTCTCCTGGCCTTCCGGACCCCATCCAGGGCATCCTCTCACACTGCAGGCCCAGGGACGGACCCAGGGCTGGGGCGGCATCCTGGCCCATCCAGCTGCCGGCTGAGGACCACTAGGCCAAGAGTGGTCCCAGAGTACCTTGTCCCTATTAATCCGGAGGAAGGCTACCACTCTTTCTGGGAACCTGTCGCACCGCGAGGCTCCGGGGACCCTAGGCGGGAATGTGCCCGAACTCCTGGAGCCCTGGCTGGGATCTGGGAGGTGAATGACACCTCATCGGGACTTCCAGGGAAGCCCGGCCATCTGGTCGCCCCATAGGAAAGCATATGGGTGCGACCAGATGGCCGAGGGGAGAGGTGCGACTAGATGGCCGGGACTGAAACAACTCCCATCTGCCCACCCCGAGGCCTTCGCGGTAGGGCTCCCGCCTGCCCACGCAGGGCTCGGGGCTCAGAGAGACCCCTGCTGCAGGGCCTCAGGTGCAGGGGGGGCTGCCGGATCTCTCGGGCCCAGACACCCGGGAGGACTGCCCGGGACCCATGGAGCCCATCCTGGGCACTTTGCCACGCAGCGGGCCGGAGGAGGGAGCCCCAGATGCCTAGAGAGGTGTTGCCCAGGCACAGCCCATCTGGTTCCCAGCAGAGAACTGCCAGCCCAGGCGGGGTGTCCCGGCATACCCTGCCTCTAGTAATCTGGAGGAAGACTACCCCTCTTTCTGGGAAACCACGCACACCGAGTGACGGAGGGGTCCCAGGGTGCAGATGCGCCCGACCTCCTGGAGCCCTCACTGGGATAGGGGAGGTGAATGACCCCTCATCGGGACTTCCAGGGAAGCCTGGCCATCTGGTCGCCCCATTGGAAAGCATTGGGTGTGACCAGATGGCCGAGGGGAAAGGTGCGACCAGATGGCCGTCACCGAAATTATGTCAATCCGCCTGCCCTGAGCCTTTGCGGGAGGGCTCCCACCTGCCCTTGCAGGGCTCGGGGGCTGCAGGGCTCCGGGGTGGCAGGGCTCCAGGGCTGCAGGGTTCCGGGGCTGCAGGGCTCCGGGGTGGCAGGGCTCCGGGGCTGCAGGGCTGCAAGGTTCCGGGGAGCTCTGACACCACATGCTGGGCCTCAGGCACAGGGAGGACCACTGGAGCTCTCTGACCCGGACGCCTGGGGGGAGGACTGACCGGGACCCATGGAGCCTGTCCCGGACACTGTGCCATGCCATGGGCCAGAGCTCCCCGGACAGAGGAGAGGTGTTGTCCCAGCATAGCTCATCTGGTCACCGGCAGAGAACCGCCAGCCCGGGAGGGGTGTCCCATGCATTCCCGGCCCCTAGTAACCTGAGGAAGACTACCCCTCTTTATGGGAATCTGCATGCACCACAAGGCTCAGGGGACCCTAGGCGCGAAAGCGCCCGACCTCCTGGAGCCCTGGCTGGGATCCAGGAGGTGAATGGCACCTCATCAGGACTTCCAGGGAAGCCCCGCCATCTGGTCGCCCCATAGGAAAGCATTGGGTGCGACCAGATAGCCGAGGGGAGAGATGCGACCAGATGGCCGGGACCGGAATTACACCCATCTGCAAGCCCCGATGCCGCCTGCCCATGCAGAGCAGGGCTCGGGGGCTCTCGGGCCTGGACCCGGACGCCCGGGGAGGACTGCCCGGGACCCATGGAGCCCGTCCCGGGCACTCGGCCATGGCTTTGGCCCTGGAGGAGGGATCCCCAGACGCCTGGGGTAGAACTGCCCGGGACCCAGGGAGCCTGTCCCGGGCGCTCGGCCATGCCGTTGGCCCTGGAGGAGGGAGCCCCAGACACACGGGGGAGGACTGCCCGGGACCCATGGAGCCCGTCCCAGGCACTCGGCCATGCCGTTGGCCCTGGAGGAGGGAGCTCCGGAACCTGCGCGCACCGAGTGACGGAGGAGACCCAATGTGCAGATACACCTGGCCTCCTGGAGCCCTGGTAGGGATCGGGGAGGCAAATGGCACCTCCTCCGGACTTCCAGGGAAGCCCGGCCATCTGGTTTCCCCATTGGAAAGTATTGGGTGCGACCAGATGGCCGAGGGTAAAGGTGCGACCAGATGGCTTGAACCGAAAGAACTCCCAGCTGCCTACCCGAGCCTTCACGGGAGGGCTCCCACCCTGCCTGCCCTTGTAGGGCTCGTCGGCTGCAGGACTCATGGGCTGCAGGGCTCTGGGGCTGCAGGGCTCGGGGCTGCAGGGCTCCGGGCTGCAGGGTTTGGGGGCTGAAGGGCTTGGGCTGCAGAGCTCTGGGGCGGCAGGGCTCAGGGGGCTCCAAACCCCCACACTGGGCCTCAGGCATGGGGAGGCCCGCAAGCGCTCCCGGGCCCAGCCAGACTTAAGTACCCTCCAATCAAAAGATATAGTTGCGATTACATTTTTGCCATCCACAGGACTCAACATGGATGAAGTAACTCAACTCACATTAGCATCTCCAGCAATCTGAGAATTAGTTCAGTCAAAAACCGAACAATTTAAAAACTGGGGCATAAAAATTACAGTGCCTAGTGGCTCTCGCTATCCATCAATATTAGAAACGACCAGGCTCACCCCCTCAGCACAACCTCTGCCCCTTTCTCAGTTTTAAAGTCAGCAAGTAGTCATTCACATAAAGCAACTCCAGAGCGCACATTCAACCAGCAAATCGTAAAGAGGGTGGCTTGGTCATGGTTGCCAGGGGCTTTATCAAGAACACGGAATGATTGAAACATTACTCACTAGGGCCTAACAATATGCTGCTGGAATATTAACGTATTTGGGCTGAAAAATCAATCCGCCACCACCCTCGGTTTCCTAAAGGAATACGATATCATCCTCTTACAGGAAACCTGGGCAGGAGAGAGCATCCCCATAGAAGGCTACCACAAACTCATGTAATTCGCCTCAAGACAATCGAAGTTCGGCAGGCCGAGTGGCGGCCTTTCGATGTATGTATTGACCAAACTATCCCAACGCATCACACAGATAAAACTTGGGGAAAATTGGCTGTCTGGCATAGTGTTAGGAAGTTCACCCATTGATTGGCAGCTGCTTCGCCTTAATGTCTACATTTCTCCATCTTCTGTTGACAAAAAGTCCAAAATGGACAGTCTGACCAACATAGTCTGCAATCCTTTAAGTAAGCACGGTAGCATACCAACTATCATATCAGGAGACTTCAATACCAATCTCCATTGCAACTCTTTAGTGACCTCCAATGGTTCCCGCAAATTTTGCTGCACAGTCGATTCCCACAGGAAACAGAACATCAAAACTGTTGTAGTACACGGTTATACTGCTGAGTAATGTAGGATTCACTGTGTTGAATGGGCATCTTCATACAGACATTCCCCCTGCATGGACCCGTTAAGATGGTCAAACACATTCCTTGTTGGACTTCACTCTAGGGAGCATAGAGGTACTTCCCTTGATGGAGAGAGACCATATCGCACCACAAGCCTAGAGCGATCACCGACCACAAATCATAACACTTTCAGCTACTACCCCATGTCACCATGAACTCGCCCACACCCACTCAGATTGTCAAATAGAAAACTTAAAGTGAATAAAATTGATGGATACCACAGCTCTCCCCAAGATGGAAAAATGTAGAGCTCTATTACACCTATCACAGGAGGCAGACACTCCGGTCATTATCAGCTAGGCTAGCTTCATAAACCAACTATTTGAAGACTCGCCACCAACTCGGAATAAAAGGCAACAAGCGTTTAAATTACTCATCTTCCCTGCAAAAAAGCAATTAAAAGCCCAAAGAAACTGACCACTACGCCAATCAAGGAAGAGCCCAGGTGACAAAACCAAGCTTTTAACCTACAAGCAAGCCCAGGCAGCCTTCAAGGTCGCACTACGCAGGGAAAAGCAAACAGGCTTGGATCAGTTTTGGCTGAAGTTCATCCATGAAAGCAAGAACCCCAACTCAAAACAATTCTGGTCCCTTGTTAAGCAGGGGCTAAGAGGCAGAATTGGTACCGGTAACGCAAACATCAGCGCAGACTAATGGAGCCAATTTTTATCAATGCACTTTAAAGATCAGAACACAGAGGATGACAATTCTGAAGCCCATAGCTGAGCCAGCCCAGCCAGCCCAGCCAACTCAGCGAGTCCAAGATGACTTAATCTCAGTTACTCACCTACTATGGTGCCTGAAGTGCCAACAATTAAGGGCCCGGCAATTAACAACGACTTTCCGTCGGAGTCCATCGGGACATCAGATGATTTAAAAAAAGGATTTCACGTTCCATAAGAAAACCCAGGGCCGTAGGAACTCCAGGGCCAAACGGTCTTTCCCAGGCCATGTTCAAATTCGACATGGACTTATGGGCAGCTTATCTGTCCCCCCCCTTTTTCTCCATTGCTGGCTAAACAACACCGTCCCTGAGTCTTGGCGAGGTGCTATCATCCATCCAATCCACAAAAAGAGGAAGAAAAATGACCCCAACAATTACCGAATGATAGCTCTCCTAGATTTTGAGTCCAAACATTATGCCAGAATTTTACTAGAAGATTTGCAAGCCTGGGTCGATTCAACAAAGTTCCTCCCTTTTAACCAGACCGGATTTGTGGCTAACTCTGGTACAACAACTAACTTATTCACCCTGACTGTCCTGACGGAGAAAGCGGCATCTCAACAAACCCAGTTGCACTGCTGTTTTGTTGATTTTAAAGCGGCTTTTGATTGCACACCCCGGGCCCGACTGTGGCAAAAATTAGAGCCCAAGGGCATACCCACGATCCTGTTACACGCAATCGTCCAACTCCATTTGGAAATATGGATCAGAATTAAGCTGGGCCGTATGCTCCCAAGTGTCCAGAAAAATCAGAACCAATTCCGACGTAAAACAAGGCTGTGGGCTGGCTCCGCTTCTTTTTAACTTGTTTATATCAGCTCTATCTCCGTCACTGGACAGTGTCAACTACCATCCCCCTCAACTAGATGGAACCTGCATCAGAAACTTGCTCTATGCTGACGACTTGGTGATACTAAGTCATACCAAAGTGGACCTACAAAGGATTCTGGACGAACTGCTTCCCTACAGTATAAGAAACTCCTTGGAACTGAACCTGTCCTAAACTAAAACAATGTCTTTCGGGAAGCAGGTGGTTCTTTAACAAAACAAAAATTAAACCAACAACTTACTATAAATATTTGGGTATCTTTTTGGACCGCAGATGTTCTTTTGTCGAACAAAAAGAAACGCTAAGGACCAAAACCCTGTCACTAGAGGCCGCCACCACAAAATTATCAAAACAACTACTTGGCCCAAGTCTAACTCCCATGCTGAAAGTGATGAAGGCGAGGATAATCAACTCTCTGTCGTATGGGCAGGAGATCATGAAAGGCACAACTAACTCATTACTAAACAAATTAACAACCAAAATCTTTAAACATGCCTTACGTCTACCAAAACCAAGTTCACTGTAGTAAGCAGAATAACACAACGATGATGCAGTAGAAACAAGTAGGTACTTTTATTGCAGAGTAGAGACTGAACGGACACCTCGCCAGCTGACCAGACCCCAACTGGCAAGTCTGGAATGCAGCCTGGCTGAGGTCAGATATTAGAACTAAGAACACATTACAGAAAACCAAGCAACGGGCAACATAGAGAAAGGGCTTATAGATGGCAACTCAATGGAGGTTTACATTTGCAACATTCACTCAAATGGGCCTATTGGATCATCACGGCATTGAGGCCGGCGCATTTATAAAGTTCTGCAACAGACTGCGCCATTCAAAGGAGGGCTCCCTGGGGGTTAAGCTTTGGCGAGAAATAGCAAAATACCAGTCCAGCCTTAATCACCAGCAACACCTGGATCACAGCTTAAAACTTCTAGGAGTCAAAGAACTCTGGGCAACAAACCCCTCCCAGCCGATGCAATGGCTAATATTAAGAAGAGCGTCCGATTGTGGTCATTCAATTCAGACAGGGCAATTCTGTCAAATAGAAACATGCCTGGGCAGTAATCTCCAATGTCAAATCAGGAGTTGAGTCACCTCACTTATCAAACACTTTTTCATTTTACTTGAAACAAAAGTTCTTATCTCTAAGGATGGGTGACTGGCCATTTTTAAAGAACCTGCCCAACTGGCGTCACCCAGATAACAACATCGAATGCAGGATGTGTGGCTATCACTCTGAAGCAATGGAAAACATAGTTTGTGCATACCCCGCTATGCTCACAGACAGACGGCTACTACTGTGGGGCGAATGGATCAGGCTAGGAGTTCGAACCTGCTGCCAGGCCATAATAGCAGCCCTAAACCTTAATAGCACCAAGCTGAACATTGGGCTCACTAAACTAGTCAACAAAGCATCAAAGCATCTGGAAGAAATTAGCGCCACCAAATCTCTCCCACCTAAGCAAGGCGGGAGCCAGCCTTCCAGATTAACAACAGAACCTCAGACTGCTAACATCAGCCGTACTGTTCCCAGTCCCCCAGGTAAACATTATCTGCCCTTAATGCATTTGAAGGTTTTAAATAATTTATATGTTCTGCATTCTATTTTTCAACCTGTGTTTTTTTAGTTTGTTTTTTTAAAATCACGTTGACCGTCATTTATTGACAATGCTCTAGTGGGTTTCTACTCAGTGGTCCTTTTTACGATGAACCAATCAATTTTAATTTGTAATGGTTTCAACCAAACAATAAAGAATTATCTCAATTCAGCTGGGTTCTATCTACAACAATAACCTGCAATTTGACATGCATGGAATCTGCATAAGTGATGAAGTTCACTTCATAGACAAAAGCAACAGGGTGTTTCTCAGCAACTTGAAACTTTGCATCATATCTTATGTGTAGCTATCACATAAAATGGGCACAAATGCTCTTCTCAGAGCCACCATATTGGCCAAAAAAGTTGTTTATTTTCTATATATATATATATATATATATATATATATATATATATATATATATATATATATATATATATATATATATATATATATATATATCTTTTTTTCATTTTGTTTTAAATATTTGAGACATCATTGTGAATACGCAAAACAAAAGCAGACATTCAGTAGACACCAGCATATTAAACATTCATAACTATATAACAGGAATTATGGGCATTATGCTAGATACATCACTATCTACATAACTCTATAAAACATGTTATGAGTCTTTGAGTGTGTCTGTGAGTTCATATATGAGTTTTATCAGTGGGTGCATAGCTGTCTCAAAAGCAAAGCACTGTCAGAGAGTGTGTGAGAGCTTGACTGGGTCTATGAGAGTGTGTGTGTGAGTGTCTGAAAGTGCCTATAAGTGAGTACATTAGTCCCTGAGTGGGTCTGTGAATGGGTGCATGAGTGTCTGAGTGAGTCTGTGATTGGGTGTTTGAGTGTTTGAATGGGTCTATGAGTGGGTGCACAAGTTTCTCAGTAGGTTTGTGAGTGGGAGTTTTAGTCTGTGACTGGGTCTGTGAGTGGGTGCATGAGTCTCTGAATGGGTCTGTGAGTGGGTACATAGGTGACTAAGTAGATTTGTGACTGGATTCATGAGTCTCTGAGTGGGTCCGCGAGTGGGTGCGACATTGTCTGAGTGGGTCTCTGAATGGGTGCATGAATCTCTGAGTGGATCTATGAGTTGGAACATCATTGTCAGTGCATCTGTAAATGGGTGCATTAGTGTCTGAGTGGGTTTGGGAATTGGTGCATGGGCCTCTGAGTGGATCTCTGAGTGAGTGTTTGGGTCTCTGAGTAGGGACTGTGAGTGGGTGCATTAGTGTTTTAGTGGATCTGAGAGCAGATGCATGAGTCTGTAAGTGTGTCTGTGAGTGGGTGCATGACTACATCAGTGGGTCTATGAGTAAGTGCATGAGTCTCTGAATGGGTCTGTGAGTGGGTGCATATGTATCTGAGTGGGTATGTAACTGGGTGCATGAGTCTGTGACTGGGTCTGTGATTGGATGCATGAGTCTCTGAATGGATCTGTAAGTGGCTGTGGCATTGTCTGAGTGGGTCAATGTGTGGCTGTCTGAATGGGTCTTTGAATGGATATAAAGGTTTCCGAGTAGATCTGGGAGTGGGTGTGTAAGTCTCTAAGTAGGTCTGTGAGTGGGTGCATGAGTTTTGTAGTGGAAATGTGAATGGATGTATCATTGTCTGAGTGGGTCTTTGAATGGGTGTGTGATTGTCTGAATGGGTCTGTAAGTGGGTACATGGGTGACTGAGTGGGTCTGTGAATAGGTGCATGGGTCTCTGAGTAGATCTGTGAGTTGGTATATACGTATCTGAGTGGATCTATGAGTGGGTGCATGAGTATTTTAGTGGATCTGTGAGTGAGTGTGTCATTGTCTGAGTGGATCTTTGACTGGGTGCATGAGTGTCTGAATGGGTCTGTAAATGGGTGCATGAGCCCATGAGTGGGTCTGTGAGTGTGTGTGGGTCACTGAGTGGGACTGTGAGTGGGTGTGTTAGTGTCTCAGTGGATCTGTGAGTGGGTGCATGAGTCTGAGTAGGCTTCTGTTTTACTATGTAAAGCTTTAAACTTCTGCTTTATTGTGTACCAGTTACCCCTAAGGTAAGGTTTAGGTAATTAATAGTGTGGTATAGTATGTGCTTGGAGAGTTAGATGTGCACTTTAAAGCCTTACTGACTCACATGTTTAGTTTGAGACCCCTAGACATAGTTAAATATGCAGTGTTTCACCCATACTGCAAGTTATATACATATTTACAAAAGCAGAGTTACTTTCCCTGCCTGTAAGAGAGAGACAAAGACATGAAAATATTCAGTGGCATACCCATAATGCACTTATGTATGCTGCAGCAACAGAGGCAGTTGCATACACATTTATAAAAACCAACAGTCAGTAATAGAGGGAAGTAAGTAATATATACAGCCACTTATATAGATATAAAGACATTGTGACTTAGTTACTTGTGCATCTAGTGACACAGCCAGAGAGGAGCTGATACAATTATTCAGATGTGTACTGAAGTAGAGATATTCCTAGTTACTCATCCAGACTAGTAGACCTTTGAATAGGTGGCCTATTTGCATCTGCAGAGACTGACTATGCAGTTTAACTGATTGGCGGATAGATGCACAGCGGGTTGATTTCAAAAAAGTTTGTTGAAATGTAGTTAATGTTTGGGTTGGTTTTTTTGGTGCTCCAAAAGGTGACGCCGAGGGTCCAACAGGCGTCGAGTGCATAAGAAGAAAAGTGAAACTAGAGGTGCTCTAGAGTCATCCCTTGTTGGGCACACATTTGATTATCTTTCTATCAAGAAAAGACTTCCATTCAATTTAGTTTGATGATTTGCAAATGGTTTATTTCGTTAGCATGTTTGTTTAGTTTCCATCATAGTCTGTATCATTACACATTTTTCTTTAAGCGTTTATATCCCAGGCAATGTCATTGTCATTTATCCTATCCAATGCATTTCGGGCATTTAAGGTCATGCCCTTCATCAGGGAATTGACACTGTAAAAATGAAAATGAAGTACCATTATGATAATGCGAAACGAATTATGTTTAGCATATTCACATCATAACATGAACATATAGTACTGTGAAACGAAAACATAAGCAATGTGTGCTTTCAGGGATAAACATAAAAGCAAAAGGTGAAGTGTCACTTACATGCCTTTCTGTAGGTGTGTGCCGAGTCTGAAAAAAATCGGTAAGGATGTGGTTAACCTAAGGCAATGTGCGTATTAAACGGGCTTTCAAGAGAATATTTCGTCAAAAAACGCGAGTGGTTCCATGAACGGGTGACTAACCTTGGGAGAAAGTATCAATCACTTCGGTCCGTTGCTCGTCTTGTGTAGCGACGGCTTAGAAATGAATCGGCCGCGCTTTTCTATTTTGAAAAAGTTCCGATCATGTGATGAGTCACATGGTCATAGTCATAAATGAAAGACTATGTGAAGTCGGAGTTCCCCGGCCGGGGGGTCTAATGTGATCACAAGAATCACTCGTTACTTCTAAAGAAAGGGGCAAGCTAGTGAATTCTATATTAGGTTGATAATATAGTGAGCATGAGACGAAGATTGTCTGAATGGGAAAAATTGTTGTTAAAAATGAAAAAATAGACACCCGAGGGGGCGCGAACCTAAGAGGACGTGTGTGTGAGTTGTGACAGTAGAAGGTGAATCTAAAGGCGTGTTCAACAGATGTTGTGAAAAGAGTGGGTGTATATATACAAGTGTCAGATATATTAATGAACAAACAACAGTATTCACAAGCAGCAGTCTGTAGAGCAATTGATTACAAATAACACGAAAATTCGATTCTTTCATTCAAACCCATCGGTTTCTGGGTAGAAAGTTTGTGGATCCAGTAATTCTCTCTTCTGAGTAAATATTTAGAATTGTCTCTCCTCTCAGTTTTCTGGACAGTCTCAAGAATGATATACTTAATTTGGGAAACATTGTGTTGTTCTTCAACAAAGTGCTATGATAGGGCTGATTTCATGTTCTTCAATCGGATGTTAGACTTATGTTCAGTTAAACGTGTCTTAATGCGGCGCTCTGTCTTGCCCACGTACATCTTCCCACATGGGCATCTGATTCCATAGATCAAATTACTGGATTCACATGAAGTGTTCACCTTCAGTTTGATTTGATATCCTTGTAATGGATGACATATTGTGTTACCTCTGATAATACTATTGCAACTACCGCAGTTAAGGCAAGGTTTGGTTCCTGAATATGTGATGTTGTCGGGAGGTTTGTTCTGCAGAATTTCCCCCAAGTTTTTTGCTCTAGTAAAAGCAAATATAGGTGACAAGTTAAATGATTGTTTAAAGTCAGGTTCCATGTTCAGGATTGACCAGTGTCTCAGGATGGTTTGTTTGTATTTTTTGCTAGCGGTAGAGTATTTAGATACAACCACAATGCGTGTTTGATCTGTTTTCACTTTCGGGGGTTAGTAACTTAGATCTGTCGATGTTTTCAATTCTTGTTTTGGATTCTTCCACTAGGGTTGGTGGATAACCTCTCGAAGTGAATTTGTTGGTCATTTGTTTGAGTCTGATTTTCAGAGTCTGGTCATCTGAGGTAATTCTTTTCACTCTAGCCATTTGAGAGAATTGAAATTAACCCGCTGTGCATCTATCCACCAATCAATTGTATTTTCCCACTGAGTGTCCACAGGAAAGATAGCACGCATCGAACAGCCACACAACCCAATCACAAAATGAGCAACTATGAGGACATATCTAAAAGTACGGAGGCACGTGCCTCTACCTTTGCGTTTGAAACCAAGGATGCGGATCAAATCTATTCTCTAATCAGGGAAGAGCTCACACAGGAAACCACGAGCCGGTCCAAAGAGCAAAATATCAAACAATTGTTATACCTTTCAAAAAGGAAAACTAACCAACAACTGCACGCCAGTACTCTCATAAAATACCATCGCAACTCACGCATACCACGAGGCTTAAGAATCGCTCTAAAACCATCTCTGTGCAAACATTCTAAGAAGTTCCAAGAGCGCTGGTATGAAATTTTGAACAAATGTTCCTTAGACTTGATCCTACTGATCATACAAAACCTGTCTACAATATTAGAAGAACTTAGCACTGAAATAGAGGAAACAACATCTGTTCTTTCAAAAATGATGACGGAAGAGGAATTAAAAACCACTTTAGAGGACATCAAAAACCAAATAGACCGACACTCAAAAGAAATTAATGAACGAAAAATTTGTAAATTCAAGAGGGACACCCTCGATTACCGTTTAGGGGAAGTCTACACATGGGCTGATATTTATGCCCAGAAACGCAGGAATCGACCATATAATTCCAACACAATATGTCATCCATTACAAGGATATCAAATCAAACTGAAGGTGAACGCTTCATGTGAATCCAGTAATTTGATCTATGGAATCAGATGCCCATGTGGGAAGATGTACGTGGGCAAGACAGAGCGCCGCATTAAGACACGTTTAACTGAACATAAGTCTAACATCCGATTGAAGAACATGAAATCAGCCCTATCATCGCACTTTGTTGAAGAACAACACAATGTTTCCCAAATTAAGTATATCATTCTTGAGACTGTCCAGAAAACTGAGGGGAGAGACAATTCTAAATATTTACTCAGAAGAGAGAATTACTGGATCCACAAACTTTCTACCCAGAAACCGATGGGTTTGAATGAAAGAATCGAATTTTCGTGTTATTTGTAATCAATTGCTCTACAGACTGCTGCTTGTGAATACTGTTGTTTGTTTATTAATATATCTGACACTTGTATATATACACCCACTCTTTTCACAACATCTGTTGAACACGCCTTTAGATTCACCTTCTACTGTCATGACTCACACACACGTCCTCTTAGGTTCGCGCCCCCTCGGGTGTCTATTTTTTCATTTTTAACTACAATTTTTCCCATTCAGACAATCTTCGTCTCATGCTCACTATATTATCAACCTAATATAGAATTCACTAGCTTGCCCCTTTCTTTAGAAGTAACAAGTGATTCTTGTGATCACATTAGACCCCCCGGCCGGGGAACTCCGACTTCACATAGTCTTTCATTTATGACTATGACCATGTGACTCATCACATGATCGGAACTTTTTCAAAATAGAAAAGCGCGGCCGATTCATTTCTAAGCCGTCGCTACACAAGACGAGCAACGGACCGAAGTGATTGATACTTTCTCCCAAGGTTAGTCACCCGTTCATGGAACCACTCGCGTGTTTTGATGAAATATTCTCTTGCAAGCCCGTTTAATACGCACATTGCCTTAGGTTAACCACATCCTTACCGATTTTTTTCAGACTCGGCACAAACCTACAGAAAGGCATGTAAGTGACACTTCACCTTTTGCTTTTATGTTTATCCCTGAAAGCACACATTGCTTATGTTTTCGTTTCACAGTACTATATGTTCATGTTATGATGTGAATATGCTAAACATAATTCGTTTCACATTATTATAATGGTACTTCATTTTCATTTTTACAGTGTCAATTCCCTGATGAAGGGCATGACCTTAAATGCCCGAAATGCATTGGATAGGATAAATGACAATGACATTGCCTGGGATATAAACGCTTAAAGAAAAATGTGTAATGATACAGACTATGATGGAAACTAAACAAACATGCTAACGAAATAAACCATTTGCAAATAATCAAACTAAATTGAATGGAAGTCTTTTCTTGATAGAAAGATAATCAAATGTGTGCCCAACAAGGGATGACTCTAGAGCACCTCTAGTTTCACTTTTCTTCTTATGCAGTTTAACTGCCAGGTTCCATTGGCATTTTAAACTGCTTACCACCCATACTGTGACTCACTTACCTATTGACAAAAGCATTGAGGCACTCACCCAACCAGTCAGACAGAGACAGAAGCACTTGCATACTCAGTTACATGCCCATACAACACTTATGTATGCATCAGTAATAGAGCCAGTTACATACACAGTTAAATACCCCAACATTCACTTACACAGTCAGTAAGCAATTCATATAGCCAGTTACACACACATAGAGTCCCATAGAAATACTAACACAGCTAGTCATATAGCAGCATAGGGCTAGATGTAGGTAATTCCCAAATACCGATTTCTTAATAGCGATTTTTACTGAATCGTTATTAAGGAATCAGTATTTCCGATGTAGGAAAAAATTCGGTATAAAATACTGATTTGGTAAAAATCGCTAAAATATACCAATTTCTTACAAATCAGTAAAAAAATTACCAAAACCCCATTACCGAATTAGTATTACCAATTCTGTAATACCGATTCGGTAAAAAGCGATTTGGTGATTCAAACAATCTGTATTTGTCGAATCGGCCAATCCTGAGCATCTACAAGACCTCCCAACCAGGAAATGGCCACACCCATGCAGGTGCACTGAATCTGTAGCTGTTGGAGAGACAGGGAGCAGGAGCAACAGCAGAGGAGCTGCACAGCCAACACCCAGCTAAGACAGAGGAACTGCATCATGGCCACACCTGAGAAAGGGAAGGATGCTGCCGGTAGGAAAAGGAAGCACAAGTTTAATAAGAGGGAGTTGGAGGTCCTCTTAGAGGAAGTTGTCAAAGACCATGACTAGCTCTTTGGCAAGAGATCACTAAACGTCCCTGAGTCCCAGAAAAGGAGCGTTTGGATGGGTATCCAGGTGAAGATTAACGCGATTGGGGTTACACAACGCACAACTAAGGACTTAAAAAAGCGGTGGTATGACCTGAGGGCACGTGCGAAGGGGAGGATGGCTGAGCAGCAAAAGCAAGCCGGGAAGAAAGGTGGGGGAAGCTCCACAGCGCCTGTTCCTACTGCCCTAGACCAACTGATAGAGTCTACCCTCCAGCCAGAGAGCATCAGTGGCATCAGGGATGTGGATAGCTCTGCAACACCATCCAAGAGACAAGGTAAGAGACATGCACAGCATGCTGTCTCCCCTCCCTAACCCCAATCCCCCTGCAACAATCCCACTCCAGACCATGTTTTATGTAAGATCAACAATGCATCATGGGAAATTTAGTTCCTATCAATTGTTAGCAAATCAGCCAGTCCCCAATAAACATAGGCAAGTCACACACATCAATAGATGAGATAGCGGAGAACATACAGGTAGACTGTCAGTTGTGAAATTTATTTACACCTAGTTGCTGCCAGAAAGGTGAGTAATAGTACATTCTGTATCCACAGGCGGAACAGCGCCACAGGCTGCAGAGCGGGAGACTGGCAATGCCTCCAGAGAGGAAAACAGAAGTGAGGAGGACGTCATATCACCTCCAGACATTACACCACCATCCCCACCACCACCACCACCACGGTCAAAGAGATACACAGTGGCTCCACTCCAGGAGATAGATGCCACAGAGGAGGACAGGCAGGAAGCCCAACAGACAACACCGGGCGAAGACACACAGCATCTGGGGCACAGTCCCCCGTGGTGGAAAGCATCACAGGTGCCCGTAGACGGTGACAGATGTCACAGAGTCCTGATGCTGAAGGATCCAGTGTCTTCTCAGGACTGGAGGGGCCAATGCTCAAAGTTCAGCGCCTGCAGGGGAAGACAATGAGGGCCATTCAAAGACAGATGGTGGCTAACAATAGGAAGGTGGACTACATGAAGTAGGCCATCTACTGCCTCAACAATACTGTGGCAGAGGGAATGAAGGAGGTATCGGAGGCAGTGAGGTAGTTATGTGGCAGAATGGACCGGGAGAGCGCTGCACGGTGGAGAGACAGGCAGGTACTTGCAGGCTTCACCAAGTCTGTGAACAGGCTGTGCAATGCAACCCATGTGCTGAGTAGGAGATCTGTGGCCATGCAACATGAAATGGCAAAGTGCAGCCGTGAGGTTACTCAGGGCCTGGTCACAGTCACTAGTACCGGAGAGGTGATGCAGACTAACCAGGTTGCTGCCACTGGTACAGGGGATGTGGACGAGAGTGAGGAGGCAAGCAGTCGCAGCACTCAAACCCCCCCTTGCCAGAGAGCAGGAGGCGCAGTGTGAGGCATGGTTCAGCGGCAGGACACAGCGCTGCTGAGGACAGTGTGCATGCAGAATGCAGCACTGGTGTGCGGGCGCAGGAGATAGGCACGGCCCTCTAATCACATTCTGTTGTGGGTGACGTAACCCTTTGGACACATAGCTGGTGTTACAGTGTGCTGGACAATTGCCTGTTGTAAGGTATATTAAACACCCTGACACAAATGCATTACCTGGCTTTGTCTCATTACTTACTCAGAAATAATTTTGTGTGATCTCTGACCGTCTCTGTCTCCCATCTGCTGCAGCTGCGCTGCCTGCTGCACTTTGCTGTGGCTGTGTACCTTCCTCATCCTCATCCTCCTCTTCAGAATCACAAATTTCTACAGGTGTACCCTTCTTAGTGGAAAGGTTATGCAGCATGGCACATACAGCTATGAGTTTGCAACACACCAGGAGCTTGTACTGCTGTGCACCTCCACTTTTTTGCAGGCAGCAGAACCGGCTTTTGAGGAGTCCAAATGTTCACTCAACCACATTGCGTGTCGATCTATGTGCAACATTGTATCCCCGTTCACTTGGGGTGGATGGGTGCAGGTATGGAGTCAGGATGAAAGAGTGCACCGCATTGGCACTGTCACCAGTGTGTGAGAAGTAAGTAAGTAATTCACAGTCTCCAATCACAGCAACAGGTGTATACTTCAGGGGGTGGCACATGTACTTACCTAGCAGGTAGCCTTTTCCAAATTCACCTGCAAGGAGACGGGTATAGAGCCCACTGTTCCTGAATATGTATGAATCATGGGTGCTCCCTAGGAATTTTGCAACTATGTTGGTGATGATGTAAGACACATCACATATGACCTGTACCTTTTTGGAATGCGTGGACTAGAGATTGTGGTAGATGTACTCAGTCGCAGCAGGGGGACAGATTGGTATATGTGTCCTGTCAATGCAACCAATGACGTGTGGGAACTGGGCCTTCTGATAAAGTCCAACTTGGTCTTCAGCAGTTCTGCCTGTGTGCTGGGGAATTTGATGTAGTGTGCCATCCTTTGCAACATGGCATCCAGAAATGTATTGAAAAAATACTGCAGGCAACTCTCTGAGACTCCACCTGCCACAGCTATTACCCCTTGGTAACTGCCAGATGCCAGGAGGTGCAGGCAACAGAGTACCTGTACTTGAGTGGGTATTGCATGCATCCTTGGTGTCTGGTGCTCCAGGAGTGGGTGCAGGTCCCGTATCAGGTACAGGATGGTGTTTGGCTGTAGCCTGTACCTCTCATGGATTTCAGCCTCAGTCAGTTGGAACAGTGTTACAGGCAGTCTGTACACGCGCTCCACCAGTCTCCAGATCCTCAGTCCTGCTGCTCCCAAACGTAGACACCTTGCTGTCACGTAGAGGGCCACCATTGTGTTCACACTGTTGCATTTTGGGGCTGTTTTTATGCATTGCACCTGATTACCACATACTTAGGGTCAGTGCTAATTACCGATTTTTAGCAAATTCTGTATTACCGATTTTTGGTACATCACATTTGCTATTTTTTACCGATTCCTTATTTACCAATTCAGTATTTTTGTCTGCCAATCGGTAAATAAGGAATCGGTAACTGGTTTCCCTTATTTTTACTGATTCCTTATTACGGATGCTGATTGGTAATATTTACATTGCACATGGCTAAATACCGTTCGGTAACGCTGAAATTTACCGAATTTTTTCGTTACCGACCAGTATTTAGCCAGCTACATCTAGCCCTTGGTCACTTACACATCCAGTGACACACCCATATGTGCTGACGAAGTGATACTTCTAATCACCGATGTAGACAAGTAGCCCTAAAAATATGTATTAGACCTGCTAATGCAGAGCCTGTGTGTAGTTTTCCTGCTAGGTCAAGTTGACATT
Source organism: Lissotriton vulgaris (assembly GCF_964263255.1). Taxonomy (NCBI): domain Eukaryota; kingdom Metazoa; phylum Chordata; class Amphibia; order Caudata; family Salamandridae; genus Lissotriton; species Lissotriton vulgaris. Next base: position 1,531,271,725 of record NC_141685.1, on the reverse strand, counting down.
TTAAACTTCTTTCCAAGCTTTAAAATTCCCTAATACTACATATCAATCACTCCTAAGGTGGAGTCTATATAGGCCATAGAGCAGGGTGTTATGTGCTTAGAGGTAAGACAACATTTATGACGTACAAGCAAAAAGCTGAAAACAGAAAAAATGGAAAATGAAAAGTTTTACTATAATGTGAAATAATATTACAGCATAAGCAATATGTACTGTTTTTATTCTGGAATTTTGTATACATAATACTAACTTATTTTTATGTTGTTTTTCTTTTTCAATAGTGCTTGGAGTGGTACACCTTTATATGTTCCAACAAGGTCATTGTGCCACATAAATATTTGTAAGACGTACCCTTGGAGAGGGGTTTTTTCACATAAAGATCACTTCACATGCTTTGCCACCACTTTCTCTTGCCTGGAGTTGATGGTGACAAGTTTCCATGCAATTGCATTTTCTGGGGGTTGCTTCTCCAAAGAATGGTATTCAACAGGTTGTGACAACTGATCTGCACTGCCAACAGATGCCATATTATTGGTAAATGATAGAAAAGGCAGCTATATTTGATTTAGAAAAGAAAGAGAGTAGGTGCTCAATTGCGAAATGTTTTTTTTTTACAATCTTTGATTGTTTTTTTCACCACTGTTCAAGGATGGAACTTTATACACTACATTGATTATGATGTACAAGTATAAAAGCTGAGAACTGTAAAAATAAGAAAAGGACTGTTTTACTATAATGTGAAATACTGTTACAGTATATGAAATGTCTAGTATTTGGTTAATAGTATGAACTTATGCAGTGCAGAAACAAAACACTTGTCATGGAATTTTGCAAAAAGTAATACAAACCTATATTTATGTTTTTCTTGTTTTTAAACAGAGGAATGACACCATCTATTGGAGTAAAGTAATTTCCTATTTGCTTCTTTCTGTGTAGTTCTACAACCTCACATTGTCAAGGTATACACCAACGTGCAGTGGCATACAGCCACTGAGAAATCCAGACACACACTGATACAGCCACTCATATACCCAGCCACTCACACACCCACTCACTCATCCATACAGTCACTAACATACCTACTAACTCATCCATACAGTCAGTCAGGCACCCGCTCACAGACCCATACAGCCACTGACTCACCCATACAATTAATGATAGGCCTACTCACTGAGCTATACAGACCCTACCACAGCCACTTACTCACCCATGCATCTAGTAAGACAGCCTTTCACTTACCTATGTAGCTATTTACTCACCCAGGCACACGCCTATACAGTCACTGACACACCTAGTCACCCACCTATACAGCTACTAACACATGCACTTACTCAACCATACATGTCACTTACATACCCAAACAGCCACTCACAAATCTATTCACTCTTTTATGCATCCACTCACACACCCAGTGACACACTTGTAACAGCAACTTATGCACCTAGCTACTAATCCATATATTCACTTACAGAATTGCTTACTCTCCCATACAGCCACTCACATACCCACTCACTTACCAATAAAGCCACTTGTGGAAATACTTTCACATCTAACTACTGACTCAGCCACTGAGAAATCCAGACACACACTGATACAGCCACTCATATACCCAGTCACCTACCCATTCAGCCACTCCCACACCCACTCACTCATCCATACAGTCACTTACACACCTACTAACTCACCCATATAGCCACTCAGACACCCACTCACAGACCCATACAGCCACTGACACGCCCACCCACTGACTCACCCATACAATTAATGATAGGCCTACTCACTGAGCTATACAGACCCTAACACGGCCACTCACTCACCCATGCATTTAGTAATACAGTCTTTCACTTACCTATGTAGCCACTTACTTACCCAGGCACGCGAATATACAGTCACTGACACACCTAGTCACCCACCCATACAGCTACTAACACATGCACTTACTCAACCATACATGTCACTCACATATCCAAACAGCCACTCACGAATCCATTCACTCATTTATGCATCCACTCACACACCCAGTGACACACTTGTAACAGCAACTTATGCACCTAGTTACTAATCCATATATTCATTGACCCTACCTGCCCGGGTAATTATCGGCCCATCGCTCTCCTCCCCTATCCAGTGAAGATTCTGGAACGCATGGTCAGCCAATCTCTGTCAGCCTTCCTAGAACGCTCTGGCTGCCTGGTAGATGTCCAATTTGGCTTTAGTCCAGAACATGGAACTGAATCGGCCTTGGTGACCGTGATGCACGATCTGCGTCAGATGGCAGACAGGGGACAGTCAGCAATACTTGTGCTGCTTGACTTGTCTGCCGCTTTCGACACAGTCAGTCATGACATTCTGCTGACGCGTCTAGAGGAAGCGGGAGTAGTGGGCACCGCCCTGGTTTGGTTGCAATCTTATCTATCTGGCAGGTGTCAAGCAGTGGCTCTTCCTCCATTCCAGTCGGCCTTCACAAACATCTATCATCGGGTTCCACAAGGGTCGGCCATCAGCCCAATTTTATTCAACATTTATCTGAGCCCTCTGCTTAATATCATTCGGGCCCACAATGTGAAGGTGGTAAACTATGCTGACGACACTCATATCATTCTATCTCTGGATGGAATCCAACCTTACTTTCATGCATGTATGCACAATACTGCGCAGTGGTTATGTGACAACTCCTTACAATTTAATTCGGGTAAGACCGAAATTTTACACTGCGCAGTTGGGAAGGTTTCCCGGCCTCTTCCTTGTAACTTCTGGCCTCTTGATACTTCCACTCCTCTGGCGCTGTCTACGACGCTGCGTAACTTGGGTGTCATGTTTAATACCAACTTGTCATTGGAGACTAAAGTGAACAAGACGGTGGGGTGCTGTTTCGGCCTTATGAGAGCTCTAAGGAAGATTCTTCCATTGCTTCCAGCTATGGCTAGAGCCTTGATTATTCAAGGCGTTATTCTGAGTAGACTTGACTATTGTAACGCCTTATTGTTGAAATCTCCCAAATATCTAATCCAGAGACTGCAGCGTGTTCAGAACACAGCAGCAAAACTAGCCCTGTCCAGACCAATGGGCTCCTCTGCTTCATTGTGCCTAGCCGATCTACACTGGCTCCCTGCGCAGCAAAGAATACATTTTAAATCTCTGGGTTCAGGGCGCTGTATGGATTTGGTCCTAGGCCACTGCAGAGGAAACTGGTTTGGTATACACCTATCTGGAGTCTTCGCTCCTCTTCTACTTACTTGGCAAGGGTACCTAGGTTTCACAGGGCCAGACTGGGAGGAAGATCCTTTAGTTTCACTGCTGCGAAACTCTGGAAGGAGCTTCTGCTCAAAATCAGACAATGTAGTACTTTGTCCCTGTTCAGGAAAAAGATTAAAACTTGGTTGTTCCCTAGAAACTGATTCTGTTGGGCTTCAGTAATGCTCATCTTAGGTTGTATTTCATCTTTAGTCATCCTTTTTGCTCCTGCTGGTCTGCGTTTCACGTATCTTTTTAGCGCCAGGGTACCCGTGGGGTGTTTGTTGCGCTTTATAAATGTTATATACGATACAATACAATACAATTCACTCACAGAATTGCTTCCTCTCCCATACAGCCACTCACATACCTCACTTACCAATGTTGCCACTTGTGGAAATACTTACACATCTACTTACTCACGCAGGCACCCACTCACTCACTAACAGAGAAACTCAATCACTAATACTCTTATACATGCACACACACACACACACACATACAGTTTATTTCTTTTAGCCATCATCGGTGGGTCTAACGATAACCTTTCTTTAGGTTTTTTAATTTTTTAATTTTTTTAACATTTTGTGTTTTGTTTAGTTTAATCAGAAATCAAATGGCAAAATGGCAACTGGGAAAAAATATTAGCTGAAGACACCTTAAAATAGAGTAACAAGTGTCATGTTTGCAGTAATAAAAATAAAAAAAATAACAGGTGTGTTTTTTTGCTGCTTGCAGAACTGCAGCAACTGATTATTCACCACTTTGAGGACGTTTTTGCACTTCAGACAAAATGTCCCTATTTTTCTCAGTTCTACAGACTTCTCTGGTAAATGTTGCTCCACTTTGATGGGAATTGGCTCTCCTGGTGTATTTGGAGTTGCACTAGAAGCAGAGGGCTCTCCTGCACTGTGATCCCTTTGCACTCTTGCCAAGTGGTAACCGTGGTATGTCTTCAGATAGGTCAACATACTTGTGGTCCCACAAGAGTATTTCTTAGATATTCACCTGGAAAGAGTTTTGTTTGAACAACAAGCATTTCACGTGTTTAGCCACAGGTTTTTTCTCCCCAGAGCGGATCATAAAAACATCCTAGGTGATGGATTGCCGCTTTGCTGGAGGTTCCTCGTCAGATCAAATTCTCCTCTTCAGGTTGTGGCTCTTGCTGATCACTTCCACCAGGTGGCATTTTATTTGTTGGATTAAAACAAAAACATAAACTCAAAATGCACTTCCAGAATTGGAAAATACAACAGGGTTGCAAAGCAGCTTCTAATCTCTCCACTGGAAGTTTGAAAAAGAAAAAACTGGTTTGGGACTTCTTTTGTAGATTAAAGAAAAGTGTTGGATGGTATCGAATTCCACCGCCATCATGAATACGTGAAATAGAATATAAAAGTGATCAGCAATAACATTACTGACAAATATGTTACTTTACACATTATATTCGTAGACTACTAACCTCAAACATTAAGTACTGTATAAGTTTATATGTGTTCTACACTTTTCTAAAATCCTACCGAATTTGCTACTAATCTCAATACCAGAATCTATGTAATGTGGTTGTTCGCAATGAATTTGTGAATAATAAAGAAAAGAATAAGAAAACACTAAATAACCTCTTCTGGTACCTACCTGAAAGGTACCTAACTCCAGATGCCCAAGTTAAGGATCACTCACAGGGGTAATGGTAGTTGCAGTCACTGACAATACAGGGAACAACTTGGGTATAAAACTTGATAGCATTTAATAATATCTTTAACATTTTTAAATATTTTATAACACCCTGTTTTATAATGTAACTAAGGCAAGTGTGATAGAAGGTATTAGAAAGTAACAGCAATGTCTCTCACACAATGAAATGAAAAATATTAGTACTAAACACAAACAAGAAAATATGTTGAAATGTTGCAATTGTAATGTAATACTTTGGCTGTGAGATGACAGACAGAGACATCTGCAGTGCAGTATCTAATAAACAGACATTATAGTTAGGATAAGAATTATAAAAATTATAGAAATTCACTGAAAAGCAAAGTTTACAGGAATGTTGTTGAAACTAAACCAGGTAACTATATGGTAAACACAGTTGATCTGTATTGATTATGATCTCCAAGCCCTGCTCAACACACTCCAGATGAAAACAGATCTTCACCAACATTCTAACTTGAGCTTCAAGACAGTTCGAATACACCATAGCAATGGAGCGGGGCAGGGGAAGATACCAACAGGCTGTTATTGGATACATTTATGATATATAATATTTCTGCACATGAGTGTATATAATTGAAAAAAATCAATTAAAATAGTAGTTACAACACAATTCCTTCCCTTAACATTTTTTAGATGAGAAACTTTTGTCAGGGAAAGGACAATTTATGGATCCATAGGCATGCACACAGAAAGACATTAAAACAATCTATCCATACTCCAGCAGTGGCCATGTTCCAAAATAACCATATTTGTTTTTACCTGCATGATTCTTACTGGCTTGGAGAATATGTTCAACTTTTTCTTGGTGTTTTTTTTTATCAAAACCCAATGAACCTCTTCCCACTTGGGTTTTAACACACCGCATATATGGTGTAATATCTCTTTTTATCCTCTTTTTGATGTCTCTCTCTTCTGACATGCTGTAACAGTGGATCCACAGAGGACTTCCCCTATTTAGCTAGTTAGGCAACAGCTTTGATCCAGGTTTTCACCCTTTTAAGGCAAGGAAAGAAGGCATTCCTGATATATTGTTGGGAGATGTGTGGTACGACCATAATACTTGTTTTAGATTGTCTTCAGAGATTTTTCCTACTACATGAGTCAATTGAATGGATTATTTTCTCATACGATTAGTGTGTTCCACCAACCCATTGGCTCTAAGACAATACAAAGGGGTTCTGATATGTTAGATGGAAATGTCTCTTAAGAATTCTTTCATCTCTTCTGATACGAATTGTACCTCTTTGTCTGTTACTAATGAACCAGGGATACCTTCCCTTGTGAATGTTTCAGCAAGAAAATCTATCAGAGATTTAGCACCAACATTGGTTGCCCAACAAACTGTTACCTAACAAGAATGATAGCCCACTAGCACAAATGTATTTCTTTGTTATACCTTGCAGATTCATTGGGCCAATGATGTTAAGTCTGAGTGTTTCCCATGGATTAGAAGGTACTGCTATTGGCAATAAAGAGACCTTGCCTATAACTTATGCTGCAAGCAAAACAATCATTCACTTTGTTCTCCAGCGTTGACTCTATCTTAGGGAAGCAGTATTTTGAATGAACTCTATTTTTGTGAGATTCCTACCCAGATGACCTTCGTGGGCAATATCAACAATATGGTCTCTAATTCCTTCAGGGGGAATAACTTGCTGTCCGTTCATTACTAGATTGCTGTTTATAGAAAGAGCACTTCTTACATTCCAGAATGGTTGAAGGATTTGTTGTAAGTCATTGCACTTCTATAGCCATAAAGTCACAATTTTTTTTTACCTGTCCAATTTTCGTGTCTAGTTCCATACATTGGTCCCATTCTTCCTTCAAAATGTCTGGAATGTCTATTTTAAGGACAACTTAATCTCCTACTTCTGATCCCTGTTTTATCTTTTCTGAAGGTAACAGGGATAGGCAATCAGCTGCTATGATTTTCTTCCCAGGTAAGTACTCTACTTGATCACTGAAGCCTAAAAGACCCAGAAACCATTTTGCAATCTGTGGAGTTGTTTTTTCCATTCCATTTTTATTGCTGAAAAAACAGGACTATGGGGCTTGTGGTCTATATGTAGATTGAATGGTGAGCCCCACAGAAAGAGCTTGATATGTGTTATGGCCCAAAAACAAGCTAAAGCTTCTTTCTCTACAGTGGAAAAGTTATGTTCAGACCCAATAAACGTTCTATAGGCAAAGGCCACAATTGTTTCTTCTCCATCTTCAAACTGAGATAATGTTGCACCCAACCCTACATTGCTGGCATCTGTGGTAAGAACTGTTTCAAGATTGCTGTTGAAATTCCCTATGTGTATTGCTTTTGCAATCACTAGCTTTATATGTTCAAATACAGATTGGCACTCAGAATCTTAAATAAAAGGAACATTTTTTTAGTAGAGTGCTTAAAGGATGTACCTGGTCGGCAAACCTCTCAACAAACTTGGACATATACTCAACTAGTCCCAAAAAGGATTAGAGTGCTTCATTATTTGTTGTAGAGGGCATGGCTTATACAGATTCAACTAAACTAAGTTTAGGTTTTAAGCCATCACCTGAGATGGTGTGTCTTAAGTAATCAACTGAAGACACATCAATTTTGCATTTACTCAATTTGACATTGAGCCCTGCTTCCTTCAAATTGCCTAAAACCAGGCCAAATGGCATCCTGCAGTACTGGTATGCTCCAAAAAGAGTAATGAAGGATGTAGGGTGTTGAGACTCTTTGTGGAAGGCCATTTGATAGTAAGCAGAAGATAAATCAAGTACACTGAAGACTTTGGCTTCTCAAATGAGGCTCAGCAAATCATTAATCTTGGGCAAGCAATGCCTGCCTACCCAGATGTTTGTGTTTAAATCCCTAAGATCAACATAGAGGCATATATTTTTCCCATTGTCCTTAACTGCTATGACAATGGGAGCCAACCACTCAGAACTTTCAATTTTCTATTGTACTCTGTCAAACGTTAACTTATTTAGTGCATTCATTAAAGGTTCTCACATTTTCAATGGGACTGGCTGCGATATGTACACAACCGGGTTGGCAGTGGCTTTTAATTTTAATTTTGTGAGAGAATTGTTTAAGGAGCTCTAACTTATCAGAGAACCACTCAGGGAATTCTCTACAAATATCTAACACTGTTACCATCCTGGCTACCAACAGAACCTGGTCAACATTGTTGGATTCCAGCTTGATTCCTAAGTCTCTTGGGTGCCTCCACACAGGAGATTGGACCCCTTCTTATTGATAAACACCTTGCCGACTATGGACCTATGTTTGAAAGCAATATGCATGGTCAAAATGCCTTCTAAAGGAATAAGATAATAATAATAATAATAATAATAATAATAATAATAATAATAATAATACTCACGCTTGTAAAGCGTGACAGCTACCTAAAGCAAAGGTGTCCCGGCATATATAGTAGCAGAGATTACGCGCAGAGGGGCTAGAACAATTGGAACCCAAGCCTAGTCAAGCCTAAAGAGCCACGTCTTCAAGGCCTTTTTGAAGCAGGTCTCTGCTTTGGCCTGGGGAGATTCCCAGGAAGGGCATGACACATTCTGGCCATTCTAACTGCGAGTGCTCTGCCACCCAGGCGTGCTTTCTCAAAGCGGGGACTGCAGAGCAGGTTCTGAGGGTTCGACCTCAGAGCTCGATTTGGTTTGTAATGCCAGAGCATTTGTTTGAGATATCCGGGACATTTGCCATTTAAGGCCCGGTAGGCCCAAATCATGGCCTTTAATTCAATTCTTTTGGTAACTGGGAGCCAATGGAGCATATGCAGATGTGGAGAGACATGGTCCCAAAACGGAATGCATCTGACCAGGCTCGCAGCTGCATTCTGTATCATCTGAAGGTGGGAGATGGAATATTATATATAAGCAATTTGCGTAGTCAAGCCTAGATGTCACTGTGGCATGGACCACCGCTTTGCAGATATCTTCCGGTAGGAAATGTTGAAATTTCTAGAGATTTCTTAATTTGCTGAAGCCGTATTTCTGTCTTTCCCACTTTGAGTTTTAATTAGTTGGAATTCATCCAGAGTGCTGTGTCTCTCATACACCCTTTAAAGTTCTTAAAATCATCTACTGTCTGCTCCTGAAAGGGAAAAACCAACTGGGTATTGTCAGCGTAGGAGATTGCTTTCATTCCCCAGTTGGTAACCAAAGAGAAGAGCGGAGCTAGGTAGGGATTAAAAAGTAAAGGACTCAACGCTGAGCCTTGCGGGACCCCATACCAAAGATGTTTGGGTTTTGATTCAAAGGTTGTAAGGCGACTCTCTGGGTGCGACCGTGCAAACAAGATATCAGCCAATCCAGCACCTTCCCCCCAAATTCCGCAGCTCGTAGTCTGTGGACCAGTAAGGCATGATCGACAGTGTCGAAAGCTGCAGACAGATCCAGGACCACCAGCAACGCTGATGCCCCTGAATCTAACGTCCATCTCACTGACTCGGCCACTTCAAGGAGAGCAGTCACAGTGCTAAAGCCCGCCCGGAATCCGGATTGTGTGTCATGCAAGGACCCATTCTCTCGATAAAGTTAGTCAGTTGGCGCTGGACCAGCTTCTCTAAAATTTTACCGGGAGCAGTGATTTTGGCCTAAGATTGTTAAGATCTCCTGGGTCACCATTAGTTTTTTTTTCTCAGTGGGAGAAGTGTTGCATGTTTCCAGTTGTCTGGAAAGACTCCTGTATCTAGAGAGGAGTTCCAAATGTGAATTAAAGCACCAGAAAATGCAGAAGACAGCATTTTCCAGAGTTTAGTTGCAAAGATCCTGACACACAGTTGCTACACAATCAGGGGGTCTATATATCAGTAGGCCTGAGAGGGAGGAAGAAGGGTTGACTTGGAGGCAGAAATTGAGACCTTATAAACCCTCAATAGAGAGTGGGGTAGAGGAAACTAGCTCCCATGGGTCCTTAAAAATAAGAGCCAACCCCCCTCTTTTGTTGCCCTCTCGATTGGCATAACACAGTTTAAAACCCAGCAGAATGGCCAAGGTAATCGCAACCATTGAGTCCGTATTCAGCCAGGTTTCAGTTAAAAACATGACATCCCATGTAGTCTCTTCTAACAATGGCCACACATTCTCAGCATGCTTGGGCAGTGACCTGCAGTTGACCAGGCACGCCCTAATATCAGTGAACTTGGACTCAATGCCCCGGGGCGAGGTACTTCCAATGCTGATATCTGTGGTACCCTTCAACTTTTGACCACATGAATTGCATCTGAGAGGGAGTGTTGTCATTGCTAAATCCATCTAATGTGTCCCGGGACAGACTGGACCTTTAAGGAGCATCAGCTCGTTAGGAGACCTGACCGTAACCTCCTCACTTCCCTAGCCAGCAGCATGGCTGGCGGTGGCCACGTTCGGGTCACGGACAGGCACAGACGAGCATGCCTTTGGCATGCCGGCGGCGTACCCGCTGCGCGCGTCCGCTGCGTGTCAGAGCAGTCATCTGCCCTTAGTACCTGGGGGCCAGAAATGAGCTTGACTTGTGGGCAGTCGCATCCCTCCATGCAACCGGGACTGAGAGCCATGACGGACCGGGGACGGCGACACAAAAACAAGAGAGGAACACAGGTAAAAATATTTCAGAACACAGGATTTAAGAACACAATTGTTTAAAAACAAATGCAGAGTTAAAAACGTTTAAAACACAGCTTGGTCGCTAGCCTCGCAGCGCTCTTCACCTGCTGCTGCGCGGCTGAGCAGTCATCTGCCCTTAGTACCCGGGCGCCGGAAATGAGGTTGGCTTGTGGCGGAGTCGCGACCCTCCATACAACCGGCACTAAGATCTTGGTTGTTACCACCTGAACTGATTTGTCATAAAATGTTTCTTTGTTGATTAAAGTGTAGGGTGAGCAGGAGTCTGCATGCACCTTTGAAGGGACTCCTTTCTGAAAAATCTTGCATGTAGTATACTTTACACTTTCAGTTTAATTTCCAGAATGAATCTGGAATAAAATAAATCCTTTACACATTCATTCTCAATATGTATCATCTGTGCAGGCTTGTTAATTTCTCCCCTGCACACTTTGGCAAAATGTCCCTTCCTATTAAATTTCATTCAAGTTACACCCCTTGCAGGACACTTCACACTGTTAACTAAGTAGTTTAGATCACCGCGTCTGTAGCAACTCAACTTCTCTTTAGCGTTCTGACTGTGTAAAGGTTTGACTTTGTATATATCATTTATCTCTGTTCCCACATTTGGGTCAGATTTGATTCTAAGAGATTCTATAGGTTGTTTAATTATTTTAGTGCATAGCACAGTGTGCTTAATGCTTTTAGCTAACCTAACAACTTCTGCAAGGTCTGAGACAAGAGTTTCTGCTGCACTTGATGGTTGTTAGTGCATCTAACTAATTGACTGCTTATTAGCGAATCCATTTGGACCCCAAAATTGCATGTGGCTGACAACCCTCTTAATATTGCAATGTAACTGGCCACACTTTCGGTTTTACCTTGAGACCTACAGAAGAATGTGTGCCTTTCAAGAACAATATTGATTTTCTCTAGAAAATGCTCTTCAAGTTTCCTAAGAGTAATCTGGTACATATCCACCCAAGTCTCCTCTTCATCATCATCTTCCACAATATTAGGTTCAGGTAAATCCTCAAACACTTTCCTAGCAGGAATGCCTTTATTATGCAACAATATATGTTGTTTATGATTAGGAGAGAATGTATCTCCTCCAATAGCTATCAAGTTCAACTCGAACAGCCTAATTCACCTTTTCCATGGTAGAGCCAGTTATTCCTCCTCATTTAAAAATGGCAGAGGTTGGTTCCCATTGGTTGCTGCCATGGAAAGAAGCGGTGTAATGTGTATTGTGAAAATATACAGGAATTAATGCACAGAATGGTTAGACATGTATGGTACTAAAACCCTCTACAATAAGATATAACAAAAACCTAAGACAAAAATCTACCTAATAGTAATGCCCCAACTGCTTCAAGCGGAAATATAACCTTAACAATTCACAAAAGGTAAAGCCTATGACTTCACGGTGACTCTAGTAAAACATGAGAATAAAGCATGCTTGCAATGAAAAGCAAAGTCAAAAGATTTATAGAAATGTAAGCTTTAATACTCTTTAATACTGTCTCACAGGTCTCATATATATGTTAGAAAAAATAGTGTTCCACCAACTAGTTCCTCCAAGCAATGAACAGGAATCAACTCACCTGTCACCTTACCAGAATTGAAACTAAACACTGTGACCACAGGTAAAGTACAGGAGGGAGAGCTGCTGCAAGTTAGTTGAACAGCTTTGTCTTTGAAACAGCTCCAGGTGTCTTCCTTGCTTCAGTTTATACTAAACCCAACATAGGGAGCTGAACCTTCCCCTACTGGTTTTCATTGGTGTGTGGAGTGTGTTGGCAACTCTATCTTGATGCAGCTTGAGCACGGCGGTGGGACTGTCTCAGGTCCTCCTCCTTATGTTGGTGAGAACGCCCTGGACAGGCTTCCTTCCCCAACATGGCTGGAGTGAGGCTTCTGGGACTGCCTCAGGGGGCATCTTTGCCCTTGCTTCCTCGATGCGGCTGAAGTATGTCATTGGGACCACCTCTCTACGTTACTGGGACTGCCTCACTCCTCCTCCTCATGTCACTAAGTAGGCCCAGAACAGGCTTGAGACCGTAGAAGCAATCGACTGCTCTTTTCCTCTACGATGTTCCACTTCAGAAGAGATTCTGTCTTAACAGGTTGACTTTGAAGCGCATCATGTATTGTGTAGAGGGAATCGGGAAAAACTCTTGGTACAGTGATAGGAGAGAGCGGTAACTCTTCAATGGTGTTAGCAGTGAGGAGTGGATTCTAGTACACATAAGAAAGGCTGGCAGTTGACAGTTGTCCTTATGATGGCATAATGCAAGGATATGGTCGGGGACAGAAGGCAAAGAGAAAAGCAGAAGGGGCTGGAGATTAAGTTGCTGTCCCCTCACAGCATCTATCTCGTCACCAAAATATATATTAAATGAAGCCGGAGAACGATATGGTAAATAAAGTGGATCTTTATTAATTATGATCTCCACGCTCTGCTCAACACACTCCAGGTGAAAACAGCTGTTCACCAACATTCTAACTTGAGCTTCATCACAGTTGGATTACACCAAAACAATGGAGATGGGTGGCAGAAGATACCAACAGGTTCATATTACATACATTACTTATATATAATATTTCCATACCTGAGGCTATATAATTGGTAAAAATCAATTAAAATAGTAGTTACTACAGAAATTATAGTTGGGAAATATAATTTAAAAGAAACATAGGAATCCACTGAAAAAACAAAGGTTACAGGGACTTTATAGTTATGAAATAGATTCTAAAAAACCTTAGAAATACACTGAAAAACAAAAGGTTACAGGGAAGTTTTAGTTAGGCATTTGAAAAAATAACCTTAGAAATTAAATGAAAAAAGCTAAAGGTTACATGGACGCTATAGTTAGGAAACAGAATTTAAAAAATGTAGAAAGTCACTGAAAAAAACAAAGGTTGCTGGGACGTTATAGTTAGTCTCAGAATTCACTCATACAAATCCAGTGAAATTCAGCAACTATAGTTACCTGAGCTAAAAATAACTCATTCCCTCGCAATGCACTGCGTTAGACCTCACATATTACATCACTCCTGAAATGATCAGGGACATCCCTGATGACATCTCAAGTGACATAATTGATGACCTAGTGAGTGTATTTTCAAAGAATTTATCAATGTAAAACATATATACTAAGCTACTACAAAAGTGAAATCTGTAAACTACTAATGAGTGATATGACTTTTATAATACATGATGTGATTGACTGTGTGTATCCATGTTTGAGTGGCTGTATGAGTGAATAAGTGGGTAGTAAGTAGTGTGGCTCACTGGTTAGAGGCGGCAGACCCGAGAGCAGAGGACGGCCCGGGACCAGGGTTCGATTCCCGGCGCTGCAGGTTTCTGGACCAGGGTCAGCGGACTCGATAATTCTCTCGCCTCGGTGCCCACTCTGATCAGCGATCACACTCGGCAACTCTGGGCATTAGCTTGCCTCATCTTCACTAACGGCCCCACCAGACCGCCGGGATGCCTGGTCTCACCCTGGAGATACCCATTAAGGGACCATCTCTCAGGGAAGCCAGGAAGGGTTTCGCAGCGGTCGAAGCGCCTTGGGACCCTCCGGGTAAGTAGTGCGCTATATAAATGCCTATACATTACATTACATTATGAGTAGCTGTATGGGTAAGGAGTGGCTGTGTGAATAGCTGTATTTGTGAATGAGTGAGTAACTGTAAGGGCGAGTGAGTGGCTGTGTGAGTAGCTGTATTGGTGAGTGAGTGGGTGTATACGTGGCTATATGGGGGTGAGTGGCTCTGTGGCTGGCTGTATGGGTGGATGTATGGGTGAGTGAGTGGCTGGGTGTGTAAGTGTTTATATAGGCGAGTGAGTAGCTGTTTATACTGAAAATGGCTACAAACAATTCCTGGTTGAAGTGTTGGCAGCCAATCACATTTCAGCACAAAGACTGTCGGGTCCTTGGAGGATATGAGTCCCTGTATATTCAAATTTGGATTTTCCGTAATATTTCCAAAACTACTGAATGGATTTACAAAAAAGTCACTTTCTGGACCAACAGTTAACTTGCTGCTAAATGTGTTGTAATCCCTTTCAGTGATTGGGCTGTAATGCTCACATCTCTGACGCCATTCGACAAATCTCCATGAAGCTTTCCAAAGAAGTGCCACTTTTTGACTAGTTGGTACTTAGAAGGTTTTCTGGGGATACGTCCAAGTGGTGGCTGAAAAAAAAAGGAGGGTCCCAAAACACGTTTTCCCCATTCATTTTTCCATAAGAACTTTAAACACAGCTACAGCCCGAACCACTGAACGGATTTTCACCAAATTTGGCAGAAAACTAGACCTTGGCCCAGAAAGAGTGATTTTGTGATTTGGTGTAATTTCATTCAGTAGTTATTTGATCAATTAATACTGAAAAACATTGTATATTTCACAACGCGAACTTGAGAGATATCAGCCAGGAAGAGTTGGCTGCCATCTTAGGACTCGGATCTCGGGCCTGATTTAGATCTTGGCAGACGAGTTACTCCATCACAACGGTGACAAATATCCTGTCCGCTAAAAAATAAATTCCATGGGATTTATAATTGGGTGTACAGGATATCCATTACCTTTGTGATGGAGTAAGCCATCTGCCAAGATCTAAATCAGGCCCACGGTCCTGACCCCTAAAGAAAAAGCCAAAAAGAGACATAATCGGGCAGGGAAGGGATACCCTGAGCCCCTAGGCCTAGTGGGGGAGACCCAGAAGAACCCCACCTGGGGCCAAAAGCAACTTTTTATTTGTTTTACCACAAATTTTCAGAAGATCTTTGAATCCATGGCAAAATTAAAAATGAAAGCATAGACTCTCACACTTCTTTTTAAAACCCCTCTCTGTGGGGGACAGGGCATGAGGGTGATGGTAGGATTATATTTTGGGGAGTGGGCATATGGACCCCTTCTCTGATCATCTGAGAAGCTGTGGGAATGCCATGACCTGGGGCTGTGGTAAAAAAAGGGAGGGGGTACACAGCCCGCCTTCTGGAGCCTAATTAGGCCTGGGGATCGCATCCTCCAGTGCCACATGTATAATAAAAGGAAAGGGGTCATGTGCCTCCCTCCCCAAGCCTTCAAAAGGCCCCAGGGACCTCATCTCCCAGGCCATAAGAGAAATGAAAAGGGAGGAGGGCATACAGTACCCCCTTTCTGAGCCTTTAAAGGTCCTGGGGACCCCATCCCCGGTGACAACTCAGTTACTGTGTCTCAGATATCCCACTCCTGGGGCCTCATTTATGAAAAGTGACGCATCTCTGCGTGAAAACAGCGATGCGTCACTTTTCACTGCGCACTCCTTGCAACATTCCTGATGCGTCATATTTAATGTATGACGCATCATGTCGCAAGGAGTTACAGATACGTCAGTATTTCTGACGTATCTGTAAGCGCAAAAGTGACGCATTGCTGGAGTGTGTCACAAAAGTGACGCAACTCCAGCAATGCGTCCTTTCACATGGGGAAAGCCCCATGTGAAAGGGCTTGCGTCAGTCTCACGCCTGCTGTGAGGCAGGCGCAAGATTTTGACGCAACAGCGTCCTAAAAGTGACGCAGTGAAATCTCATAGATTTCACTGCGTCACTATTACGAGGCTTTTTGCGGGGGAACGCCCCCTCTGCATACATTATACCTGACGCAGGTATAATGTGGCGCAGGGGTTTAAAAAGTGACGCATCTACCTAGATGCGTCACTTTTTAAATATGGCGCAACAAGGCGCATTTTTTACACCGCTGGTGCGTCACAAAAAGTGACGCACCGGCGGCGCAAAACTGACGCAAGGCCTTCATAAATAAAACCACTGGTATACAGTAGTTTCCCTGCCTGCACTGCAGGAGTGTGGGAAGTGAAGGGAAGCCTGTACCCACCCAGCGGGACATTTAAACATGCTTCCACTGGCTAGGAGCAGACTTATGCTGTGTTTCCCTGCTCGCACTACTGTGTGCAGGGAAACAGAACAGATATTGCTCCCGCCTAGATTTAGAATGCTAAATAACAGCTTCTCCCTCTGGGTGGGAGCAATGCTGGCTCCCACAGCACGTAGGGAGCCAGCTAGGACCATGGGGCCCTGGTGCTCCACCCGCAGCCCCCACCATGTTGTTTGTGGGTTCCCCAGGTGAATCATGAGAACACCCATATCTGGCTCCAGTAGGACCATGTGGCCCCCTCCCCTTATTATTTTAATTCAGCCCCAGAAGATGGGGTCCCTGGGGCCTAATTAGGCTCAAGGAGGTGATGCATGCACCCCCTCACCTTAATATATGTTGCTTGGTGGGTGCCCCAGATGAGCACCCACCTATAATTTAGAGAGGCGCTAAGTTAAGGGCTCCCGGGGCCAAAATAGGCTTGGGGAGTGGGAGCATGTCTCTATCTTTATAAAGCTTGATTTTAAGAAATTCAGAATAGTCTGTCAGGTAGGATGATTCAATGTATCGACTCCATTGACAAAACTGGGTGGGTCTATTCCAGGGTGGACTATGTAAATGTGTGCATAACTTACTGTTTGGCGCTATTCTTGGAATTTAGAGCCAGGACTATCAGTGGTGAAGATTCATTATAAACACTTAAGAAGGATGCAATTATGTTGTGTAGTGAACTACCACATAAATTAGTAAAGATAATTCAATTAAAAAGGGTTAAAAAGTGTGTTGTTCTGCTCATATGGGAATTTAACAAAAATAATAGAAAAAATGCCATTGTATTTGAGCTGTCATGAAACAACAAAAAAGACATGTTAGACCTGTAGCCTTAGGCTGGTCTTCCCCCAATCATTTTGCCTCCCTTCTCATTTATGCTGATGTTAGGACTCGGAGCACTTAAATGCTTCAAGTGAGCACACAGCACTTATTGTGCCACCAATTTAAGTGGCCCTTTAAACGTCTCAGGCCTGCACTGCATCCTGTGTGTGCAGTTTGTTTTTAAACTGCCCTTTTGACCTGAGAACATAAACCTTTTCTCAGGCCCAACCCTTCCCTTTTAATGCATATGAGTCACCACTAGGGTAGGCCCTGGAGAGCCCAGAGGTCAGAGTATCATGTATTTAAAAAGCTGGACATGTACTTTTAAGTTATATATGTCTTGGCAGTGAAAAACTCTTGAACTCGTTTTTCACTGCTGCAAGGCCTACTTCTACTATAGGTTAACTTTGGTGTTACCTTACTGCATTCAATAAACTGTCATTTCCAAAAGGGAGCAGGTAACCAGTTCATGTTTGGTGGATTTGTAGTTTGTTTGTTTGTTTGTTTCAACTTTATTTCGGCTAATATAGCCTTAAAAGCAGGAAGTACAGAAAAAAAAACATTTACAGACAATATATACAGTGCCCTTTACCAACAAATAGTCACATAAACAGGTTACAATTAATATAATGGGGCAAATAACAATTGATCCATATCAATAATTTTACAATACTATGTTAAAATCAGATCTCACTTTATAATTTAAATAAAAAGTTATATTCCATAATTTAAAAGCCAGATTAAAAAAACAGAGTTTAAAATCTTTAAAAACCACATTTAGAAAGTGAACTCAGTGCATTCTATACTAACTTATACAGGTTAGAGAAGACTACGGACCCCATTACTGCATTACAGCTTGTAGCCAAGCTGTTTTCTAATGAGGTACACGTTAAATAAAAACCTACTTGTACAAAACACTACCAGTTGTGAGGTATTAGACTTGATTATACGCTCTGCCTCTTTGTATGACCTAACACCCATATTATTGCAGATGGGTCTAATCCAACGGTTCCTAGATGACTTGTAGACCGGACAAAAAAACTGTAAATGGACATCGTCTTCCTTTGCCTTTTGGGATCAGAGGATACAAAGGCCGTTATCATTTTTACCCCCCCATCTGCATGTGTTAGCATTCGTCTGAAGCACCCCATATCTAAATTGCAAGTGTAACGTTTTTGCTATCTCATCCATGAATGGTTCAAATACAGCATTGTCCTTTATAATCAAGAATTTCTGAGTCAATGTGCCAGTGGATGAGCTATTAAGTAGCTCACCATTGACATAAGACCAGAAAATCGACTTTAAGAGCTTTTTACACAGGGGTGTCATATTCTGGGGTTCTTCCCAATAATGGGACAATCCTAACCTGATACACCAAAAGGAAATGTGTTTTAACCAACCGATTTTCTTATACTCATCAATCTGGATAATTTCTCTCAATCCACTTTTATAGTCACACAACTCCGGGGTTGTCCATAGCCTTACCCAATACAACAAAGGCCTTAGGATTGCTTGGTAATCTGTACGTTTAAGATCAATATCCAAAAACACTGGGACTAGGGGAGTTCTAGTTGGTAATTTGAGCAACCTACGTATAAAATGGTTTTCTTCCCGTTTAAAGTTGCTCTTACAGCAATGCCCCCAGACCTCTGCCCCATAAAGTGCCGCAGATTGGGCCTTTGCCTTAAATACTTCAAGTGCCGGCGTAATAGCTTTAGAATGACTAGCTCCATGCACTTTTAGGATGGGCATCGAATTTTGTTTGAAGGACAGTCTACTTTTTACCAAATGCCCCTTCCATGAAAGGCTACTGTCCAACATAATGCCCAGATAGTTGAAACTCCCCACATACTCCAGTTTTTGATTATTTAAAGCCAAATTTTTCCTAAAGGACTTTTGCGGGTTTAGGGACATGTATTTTGTTTTACATTAATTTATTTCTAACCCCTTCTTTACACAGTAACCATAGAATGAATTCACCAGATTTTGGAGACCCTTCGGACTCTGTGAGATGAGGATTGTATCATCGGCAAAAAGAAGTGCCGTAATCGCCTCATCTCCTAGCTTCGGGGAGTCATGGTCGCAATCCCTTAGATATGTAGGTATATCATTAACATATAATGAGAAGAGCGTAGGCGCCAGCACACAGCCTTGGCGCACGCCTCGACTCACAGGTATGGGCTTTGAAACCTCACCTCCCTTTCCCCATCTAACTTTGGCGTAATTCCCTGTGTGTAGTCTAATAAGTTCTTTTAGTAGCTCTCCGGGGACCCCCATATTTCTTAGTGTGATCCACAGAAGATTAGGTGGAACGAGGTCAAAGGCGGCCCTCAAGTCTATGAACGTCACGTACAAGCTACCCTTTCTTATGTTAATGTACTTCCAGCAGATACAGGTGAACCTAAACACTTGATTCACCGTACTAGTTTTTGATCTAAACCCTGCCTGGTATTTAGTCAATATCTGAGTCCCCTCTATCCATTCTAAAAGTCTATTTAAAATATGTCTGGCAAAAACCTTCTGTAAAAGATCAATTAAACTAATTGGGCGATAATTGCCCGGGTCATAACGATCCCCTTTTTTAGAAATTGTTACAATTTCTGCCCCTTTCCAACTATCAGGAATTGGCGTTCCAGAAACGATGGAGTTACATAAAAAGTTAATGTAAGGCCCCCATACTTCCACATCATGCTTTAATAGATCACCAGGGATCTTGTCGGGTCCTGGGGCTTTACCTGTTTTGATGGCCTGTAGTGCCTGCATGGTCTCCTCTATGCTGAATCGTAAGGGCACGGTGCTCAGTTCTAAGTTACTCCCTTCATCTTGTATGGGCAACCCCTCATCATCGGGTGAATAGAGTTTACTAAAATGGTCACACCATGTTTTTTCGTCTAGGTAGAGGTCCTTAGGTGATCTACCCTTTCTATTCCCCTTTGATATTAGACTTCAAAAGGTACTCTGATCTCTCAATTTAGCTGCTGTTAGTAGATCATCCCATAATGCGTCATCCCATGCTTTTTTCGCCTGAATCAAGATTTTATTATATGCATACCTGCTATCTTTTATAGACTGTGAGTTTTTAGTTTTAACAGCCTGGATCAAGTTGGACTTGGCTTGACGACACTCTTTGTTATACCAGGGATTCGCTAGCTCTAAATGACTTTCATTTAAGTTCTTATCCCTTTTGCAAATTGTACTCAAAAAGGGAGTTAGCGCATCTACCAATTGATAGTGTAGGTCTAGAACACCCTGGGTGCCCAATACCGGCTCCTGGCAAGATGCAATGGTGTCAGAGAAAGAATTATAAATATTTAACATTGTCGCATCTTTAGCCAGGATATAGGGCCATCTCGGAGCACGCCTATTATTTGATACCTGGGGTTCCCCAAAGGGACCATTTGCTGCAACTTCTTCCACTAGTTCAGATATAAAAGACTGGGGATTTAGCCATAATTGGAGTGGAAGATGGTCACTCTCTGTTCTAGTGTCTGTTTTGAAGTCGATAATTAAATACCATAGACTCAGAGATACCAGTATAAAATCTATATGTGACTTACAGTTGCCTTTACAAAAGGTTGGGGCTGCTGGTCTATCAGATTGTAAGCGGCCATTACATGCCCTTAAGTCATGACCCAAAGTCAGCTGTAGAATTTGAGTTGCTGCTACAGGACATTTAACTGGCCCAGTAGAATCCAAATTTGGCATATCGTTTGCCATGTGCTGTTCATCGAGTAAATTATCGAGGCCCAATACTGGTTCATATTTACAATTGAAGTCCCCTCCTAATACCACTTGTGCATTTGGTCCTAGTGTGTCTAGAAAGGAGTCCAGTAGCTCTACTACCTTGGATTCCTTGTTTGATGGGTGTGGTCTGTTATATATATTTATTAGATATACAGATTCTTTTTTCCTTGTCACCATCTTTAATCCTAATAAATCAGGGGAAGGAATTGACAGTAAGGTAACTTCTATTTCTAAGTTGACTCTCACCCAAATTACCAGGCCCCCCGACGCTCTCCCTCTTGAAGAGGGGATTGCGTTACAATAAAAAGTTTTGTACCCGAGCCTATGCAGAGTTTCTAAGGCCCAAGTCTCCTGGAGGAGGAAGACATCATAATCCTCAATGTAGGTGCACCAAACTAGATCCCGGAGGTTCCTAGCTAAGCCTGCTATATTCCATGATATTAATCTTACGTGTAAGTTTTCCTTGAGACTGGGTAGGGGTACATCCAACAATATGTCTTGTGTGAAATTGCCATCTAGAGGGACAGTTTTAATATTTGTTTCTTCCATTAGAGTATTTCCATTAGTGATTCCCTCAGGCCTGATACTATCGGTGCAGCATAAACCGACCTCTCCTGGGCTGCCAATGCTATCCCCAGTACAATTAGAAGTCTGATCACTCACCGCTGCCATTACAACAGGATCCAGTCTAGGGCTATCCTCGTAATTCAATGTGGGCACCACTGTCTGTGATTGCATAAGCTCTAGATTATTCCTGCTTAACTTCCCATCTTGAGTATTTGAGGTTACCCCCAGGCCAATGCTGCCAAGCGACAAGAGTCAATCATTCTGATCCAAGGTACTCAGTGCCTGATATCTATTATGAGTAGGGATCTCAAAGATTGGACATCTGCTGAAATTAGGAGGCCTACTTGTGGTGTTATGCAGAGGTACCTTTGCTAAATGGCTATAGAAATATCCCAGAGGATGCACACCCACACTGTTCTCACCCAGTTTCAGGGATGCTGCTCTAAGTAACACAGTCACAACATGTTGAGGGTGCCTAAAGTTAATAATGATACATTCACCCCTGCAAGTTTTCCTGGCATTACCAATCCATGGTACCCGTCTAGTTGTTAATATCTGGTCCGAATAGTTTATCGGGAACCCACAGTTCTTATTCAGCCAGGAAACGGTTTTATGTTTAAGTGAATCATGAGATTACTGGCAGAAATTAGACTCTGTAGGGTCTAAGGGTGGGACGTTGGAAAGTACAACAACATATGGTTCACAATCTGGTGGAAGATTAGTTGGGCGCATTTTCCTCGGTGGGGCTGATGACCCCACTGTGCTTGTTGGGACCACTTTGGTCTGTATAGTCTGACCAACTGATCAGCTCGTTTCCCTGGCTTTAGCCGTGCTTACCCTCCCCACCAATGGCTTCTGTACAACATTTTCAGGTATATCATCACTTTTCTTCAATTTCAAACCCTCGTCTCTAGTTATCCGGGTTAGAAGACCTCCCAATCTAGACACTTCAGCTGTCCAGATCTCTATTTTTGCCACTAGAGGCTTAACAACAATTTCTAATTTAGCCTCAAGCATCTTAGCTATATGGCCCAAAAGATCAGAGTTCATGCTGGAGCCATTGTTAATAGCCATAGTCTCCTTGTGTCCCACAGTGCTCTTCTGCACTGTTTCAGGTGTTTTCTTGTGCTGTGTTCCTCCCCGCTTAGTCAGTGTTTTCCTACATTTCCTTATAGCTCTCTTGACAGAAGAGCGCCGTATTGAAACATCCAAGGAATCCTCTGGAAGTTCCTGGTCTAATACATCCTGATCTACAACTAATATTGACAGGATTTCCACTATAGGGACATCAGTAGCAACATCAGAAATAGGAGGAGAGGCCAAAATCAAATCACTACTGTCACCGGGGGGAGTAGTAATTATCACTGGCATCATTTTCCAGACCCAGTGATTTCCTTCTGTCATCATTAATCTTACTCACCATTTTGACTAAATAATTGTCCATGGTTGATTTGTTCTTAGCCATTGGTACTACCTAAATGTTAGCCCCTAAAACGCTGATACCTTTAGAATCACGGCTAGTTGGGAATGGGCACACAAAAACAATATTTATAACATTACAAGTACTTCCTGTCTAAAAGTGTGAAACACGAAGTATGGTTGTAATGAACTAAACAGTCATAATAGTAAAATGTCCGGTGCTTACTTTTCAGGTGTAGGAAATATCAGGGGGGTGGCCCTGCCCTGCCTCAGTCTGCCCGGACTGCACAGACTGCCCCGCCCTTGTCCCGGGCTTCTCCCGGGCAGCTCCCGCGCACGACTCGCGGGGCGAGAGGCGTTCCCTGCTAATGAGGCGCCTTCGGGCGCGTATCGTGCGTCACAACCGCCGCGTCCACCCCCGGGGCAGCTGGGTGATGTAGTTCCCCAGCTGCTGCTGCACCGGGTGGATGGCGGTGAAGAAGCTGACCGTTTCCCTCACGGCGCATTTCTGGTGCCTCCAGGACAGGGTATCGCTCACCCTGATCCGTTCCCGTCACGGCAGGCGTGGAAAGATCAGCAGTGGCCCCCAGAGCGCTTCGGCGCTCCCTGCTAATGAGGCGCCTCTGGGAGCGTGTCGTGCGTCACAACCGCCGCGTCCACCCCCGGGGCAGCTGGGTGAAGCAGTTCCCCAGCTGCTGCTGCACCGGGAGGATGGCGGTGAAGAAGCTGGCCGTTTCCCTCACGGCGCGTTTCTGGTGCCTCCAGGACAGGGTATTGCTCACCCTGAGCCGTTCCCGTCACGGCAGGCGTGGAAAGATCAGCAGTGGCCCCCAGAGCGCTTCGGCGCTCCCTGCTAATGAGGCGCCTCCGGGCGCGTGTCGTGCATCACAGCCGCCGCGTCCACCCCCGGGGCAGCTGGGTGATGTAGTTCCCCAGCTGCAGCTGCACCGGGTGGATGGCGGTGAAGAAGCTGGCCATTTCCCTCACAGCGTGTTTCTCGTGCCTCCAGGACAGGGTATCGCTCACCCTGAGCCATTCCCGTCACGGCAGGAGTGGAAAGATCAGCAGTGGTCCCCAGAGCACTTCGGTGCTCCCTGCTAATGAGGCGTTACGGGCACGTGTCGTGCGTCACAACCGCCGCGTCCACCCCAGGGGTAGCTGGGTGATGTAATTCCCCAGCTGCTGCTGCACCGGGTGGATGGCGATGAAGAAGCTGGCCATTTCCCTCATGGCGTGTTTCTGGTGTCTCCAGGACAGGGTATCGCTCACCCTGAGCCGTTCCCGTCACCGCAGGCGTGGAAAGATCAGCAGTGGCCCCCGGAGCGCTTTGGCGCTCCCTGCTAATGATGCGCCTCCGGGCACGTGTCGTGCGTCACAACCGCCGCGTCCACCCCCGGGGCAGCTGGGTGATGTAGTTCCCCAGCTGCTGCTGCAAAATCTCATGGGCGGTCCATCACTGCTCTCGGACCCACCCAACTCCTCGACCACCTCCTCGACCCCGAACAACTCTCGGATCCTCTTAGATAAACTTGAAAAGCTCAAAAAGAAGCAAATCAGAACGGACCTTCATGCCCGAATGCTTACTGTTAGAACCGGCTGTCTCTAGTTGGCAGAGGTATACACTTCTGACAAATAGGGACACTCCTTTTCTAGTCAGGGCAAGGGGATCACACCCTTCGATAACCCCTGCTCACCCCCTTGGTAGCTTGGCAGAGCAGAACAGGCTTATCTCAGAGGCTGTGTGTTAAGCAATTATGACCACATACAGTAATACCGTGAATACACTACAAATGGACACGACACCGTAGTATTATAAAAATAAGTATTTTTATATAAGGCTTAGCACAAGACCAAAATAACGGCAAAACTGTACACAATCGGAATAAATACGTTTGGGAAGGAAAAAGGATAGTTCAAAGGTAGTTTCTTCTTTAGCATAAGAGTCTTTTATATCAAGCAAATCTTCTTCTTGGAAACACAGTTCTTTAGCAACAGGGTAACTCACACGGGAGCTACACAACGCTGGGCAGAGATAATCCACAGGTTCGGCGTCGACCGCGAGGAGCGCTGCGTCGGGCCTGGAGTCACACGGACCCCCAACAACACAGTACCTTAGGAAAATGAAGCACACGATGATCAGCGGCGTCGAGCGATCCGGCGTCGCGTCTTCGGTGTCGATCAGGCCTCAGCAGGCGTTGTCGATGATGCAGTTGCACAGAGTGAGCAGCGCTCACGGCGTCGAGGGGCACACGGTTGATGCGATCAGCAGCGGGGCAGACACGAGGTCCTCTGGAGTTAGAGCCGTACTCCTACTCACTGGCGTTGCTGCTGGCGTCGGTTGGGCCCAGCGTCCGATCGTCGTGGTCGCTGGTTCTTTCAGAGGTGCTGGATTCACATTTCCAGCGGATAGCACTTTTTAGCAGGTGAAGTCCTTTAGCCCTGTGACTTCGGCAGGAGACTGGCACTCTTCCAGTCCTTGGAGATTTTCTTAGCAAGCGTGAGAGTACACACAAAGTTCCTCTCTCCTGGTTCCTTGGCAAAAATAAAGAAGCACTGCAGGATTCCCCCAACAACAGCACACTGGCAGAAGGGGTAAGCAGTCCTTTAGATCAGCAGGCTTCTTGTCCTTGGTTACAGGGTTCCTTGTCAGAAGTGATCTGATTTCCTAGTTCAGGGGTCCTCCTCTTATACCCCTTTTCGTCTTTGATCCCTTTGTCCATGCCGGGGGTTTCCCAACACCCTGGGTCTGTGGTGGGTGGAGCTAGGCAGTAGCACCTGGCCTATTCATTGAGCCGGGCCGGGTGCTCAGACGCCCCGCAGGAGGTGGAGCCAGCATTGACACTGGCAGGAGCAGAGCTATCGCCCCCCCTGGCAGGAGGTGGGGCCAGGATCGTCCATGGCAGGTACAGAGCCATCAGTCGCTCGGCAGGAGGTGGAGCCAGCATTGTATCAGGCAAGGCAGGCTATCAACAACTACTCTCCCCCTACTCTCAACGTAATGTCCCACTCATCCCACACTGACTCATCCAGACCTCTTGGAGCCACCCAGCTCCTGTCACATACACGCAAGACCAGCAGAGACCAGATATGGTTAGACAAGAAAATAGACACTTTCTAAAAGTGCTATTTTCGAACCCAGAGTCCAAAAATCATCCACACCAACGGATGCGTAATTAAACCCTGAGTTCAGGGATACCAAACTCGACATTGCACCATGCTCCCCGAGCCAGCTAGGATTATCGCGTTAACAATCCCGGCGGCCCATTCTATCCAACGGAGAGCAGGCTACCTCGCAATAGTGAAGCCCTAAGATGGCGGCGCTTCACTATCAGGACATGCCAACTTGGTCAGGCTTGTCCTACCTTACACTTACAATGCACCCTGCCCACGGGCCTACCATAGGGGTGACTAACATGAAGTTAAGGGAAGGTTGGAGGGGCCGGCAGGTAGGTATACCTGCGCAGCCGACGTGACAGTGCAAGACTGCACGTGGGTCTCGCAATGACCGACCCGTAGACATTCCTTTACAAGGCCGCTCCTGTGGGTGGCACAACACGTGCTGCAAGCCCACGAGCGGCATTTGTATTTACAAGCCCTGGCACTCCTGGTGCACTAGACTAGGGACTGACAGTAAACCAAATAAGCCAAACATGGATACAATAGATACATCATTTTAACAGAGGGAGCACTTGCGCTATGGCACTGATCAGCAGTGACACGGCGCCCAAAGCATATACCAGCAAAACATCGTAACACAGTAGAGGCAAACAGAAAAAATGGAGGAGAGACTCAAGCCAATGATGTCAGGTCTAACACGTGTCCCCTCCAGCTGAAATGTGGGGAGAACTACCCTTAACCTAGGGAGTCCTCATCACTAAGGCGGAAAAATCTGGACAGACCATCAGCATTGGCGTGATCTGTACCAGGGCGGTGTTCCACCGTAAAGTCCATCCCCTGTAGAGCAATGGACCATCTCAACAGTTTTGGATTCTCACCCCTCATTTGCATTAACCATCTGAGGGGCCTGTGGTCTGTCTGAACCCGGAAGTGAGTCCCAAACAGGTAGGGTCTTAGCTTCTTCAGCGCCCAGACCACAGCAAATGCTTCTCTCTCTATCGCACTCCACCTCGTTTCCCTGGGAAGTAACCTCCTACTGATGAAGGCTACAGGCAAGTCTCGGCCCTCTTCATTCACCTGAGCTAGAACAGCCCCCACGCCATGCTCTGAAGCGTCCGTCTGAACAATGAATTCTTTCGAAAAGTCGGGTGCTTGGAGTATAGGTGCGGTGCACATGGCAGTTTTCAGGGTGTCAAAGGCCGTTTGACAGGCATCAGTCCAGATCACGTTTCGTGGCTGCTTCCTGGAAGTCAGCGAAGTCAAGGGGTGCACAATGTTACCGTAATCCTTGACAAACCTCCTGTAATAACCCGTGAGTCCTAAGAAGGCTCTCACCTGGGTTTGGGTTTTGGGCGGTGCCCAAGCCAGGATGGTATCAATCTTGGGTTGTAGGGGGGCCACCTTACCGCTCCCTACTTGGTGCCCCAAGTACACCACAGAGCCCTGCCCAATCTGGCACTTACTGGCCTTGATTGTGAGGCCTGCTCCGCGCAGGGCCAACAACACTTCCTGGAGGTGGCGCAAGTGTTCCTCCCAGCTGGCGCTGAACACTGCGATGTCGTCCAGGTAGGCGGCGCTGAATTCCTCCAGTCCAGCCAAAACCTGGTTGACCAACCTCTGGAAGGTGGCGGGGGCATTCTTCATCCCAAAGGGCATCACCCGGAACTGGTATAGCCCATCTGGTGTGGAGAATGCTGACCTCTCTTTTGCCCCATCAGTCAAGGCGATCTGCCAGTACCCAGACGTTAAGTCAAACGTACTAAGGTACCGGGCAGCCCCCAACCGATCGATGAGCTCATCAGCTCTGGGGATGGGGTGCGCGTCAGTCTTCGTGACTGAATTGAGCCCTCGGTAGTCCACGCAGAACCGGAGTTCTGGTGAAGCACCAGGCGCTGCAGCCTTCGGGACCAAGACCACTGGGCTGGCCCAAGGACTGCTAGAGGACTCAATCACCCCTAATGCGAACATTTTGGAGACCTCCTCCTTAATGTACGCTCTGACCTTGTCAGTCACCCTGTAAGCCTTGTGCTTCACAGGAGGGCTGTCTCCGGTGTCAACGTCATGGACACACCAATGCGTGACACCCGGAACCAAGGAAAACAGATCCGGGAATTGTCCCAACAGGTGGCGACAATCCTGTTTCTGCTCAAGGGTCAGTGTGTCAGAGAGGACCACACCATCCACTGACCCGTCTTGCTCCTTAGCATACAGGAGGTCAGGAAGAGGCTCACTCTCCTCCTCCGTTCCATCATCTGTCGCTAAGAGCATGCCCACTTCGGACCTTTCTAAGTGGGGCTTCAAACGGTTGACATGCAGGACCCGCAAGGGGTTCCTGGGAGATTTCAAGTCCACCAAGTAGGTGACATCGCTCTTCTTCTCCACAACCTTAAACGGTCCAGTCCACCTGTCCTTGAGCGCACAAGGTTCCACAGGGGACATGACCCACACTTCCTGACCAGGCTGAAGCTCTACCAGAGTGGCATTCCGGTCGTACCATCGCTTCATCTCCTCCTGGCTGGCCTCCAGATTTGCCTGAGCAAGTTCTCTGAAGCGCCGAGTCTGGTTCCGAAAGGCCAGCATGTAGCTGTATACATCCTGGGGAGGTTTCCTGGGAGATTGCTCCCAGCCTTCCTTGACCAGACTCAAAGGTCCTCTTACCGGGTGACCGTATAAGAGCTCAAAGGGGCTGAACCCTAGAGCCTTCTGCGGCACCTCACGGTAAGCAAACAACAGGCATGGCAAGAGGACGTCCCATTTCCGCCTCATTGGTTCTTCAAGACCCATAATCATGCCTTTCAGGGTCCGGTTGAATCTCTCAACCAGCCCGTTTCCTTGAGGGTGGTAAGGAGTGGTGAACTTGTAGGTTACCCCACACTCCTTCCACAGAGACTTCATATAGTTCGAAATGAAGTTGGTGCCTCGGTCGGACACCACCTCTCTGGGGAACCCCATCCGGGAGAAAACACCCATCAGTGCCCGTCCCACCACGGGGGCCGTCACTGTCCTGAGAGGGATGGCTTCCGGGTACCTTGTGGCATGGTCCACCAAGACCAGGATGAACCTGTTGCCCAGGGCTGTCTTGGGGTCCAGGGGCCCAACAATGTCAATACCCACCCGGTCAAAGGGGGTGCTGACCACCGGAAAAGGTTGGAGGGGAGCCTTCTGCTTCCTTCCGCTTTTCCCACTTGCCTGGCAAGTGCGGCAAGTCTTGCAATGGATGTCTACATCCCTACGCATCTGAGGCCAATAAAAATGGGTGACAAGCCTGTCATAGGTCTTGTCCTGCCCCAGATGTCCAGCTAACGGTACGTCATGAGCCAAACCCAGTAGGAAGGCTCTGAAGCGCTGGGGTACCACCAGCACACGGGCTGACCCAGGCTCAGCAGCCTTAGGCTCGCTATACAGGAGGTCGTTCTCCCAGTACACAAAATGTGACCCTGACTGATCACCTGAGGATTGGGCTGAGGCCTGCTGCCTCATGCCCACAAGAGAAGGGCACTCTTTCTGTTCCGCACAGAATTCCTCCCTGGAGGGACCACCATCCTGCTGCCAGTGGGTCAGCTCGGGCAGATCTCCCAGTTCGGCAATTTGTTCCCCGGTGGGCTCCAGGGCATCCCCCTCAGGGTCTACCTCCTTCTGGACCACGGGAACAACGGGGGCCGGTTTCCCGCGCCTCCTGCCTCTTCTCTTCACAGCTGGGTCCTGGGCCGTACTTCCAGGCTCCGGGACCCCATCAACACCCTTACCCGCTGTCATGGATCGAGTGGTTGCACACACCCACTCTGGCACACCCAACATTTTCAAGTGCGCCGCTCTCTCCACCTTAGCCCAAGGGGAGTCTTCCAAATCATTGCCCAGGAGACAGTCGACAGGCATGGCGGGCCTCACAGCAACCTGAAGAGTACCTGAAACTCCCCCCCACTCAAAGGAAACCTGAGCCACCTCACACTCTTTCTGGGAGTTATCGGCAGCTATCACGGGGTAGAATGCGTGGGGAACCACCTGCTCTCTGGACACCAAGTGACACTTGACAGCTGTCACACTCGCTCCGGTGTCTCTGAGAGCTTCCACTCTATGGCCATTAATGGTCACCCACTGCCTATATTTACTAGTGTTACTAGGCAGAGGGGGTGGAGGGACCATTTGCATGTCTCCTAGTGAGACCAGGGACATTTCTGCGGGACCCCTCCCACCATGGACAACCATCTCCTCCCCCCCCAAGGCTACACTTGCCAACTGACGAGGGGGTGCACGCGGCGGTGCATTCGAATCCTTTTTGGGACACTGGGGGTCATAAAACCGGTGTCCCACCTGCCCACAACCATAGCAGGTTAGGGGGCCCCTATGAACAGGTTTACCCGTCGGGGCCCCTGACTTCTTCTCAGGGGGAGGCTGGGAACCCTTCCCTTGGTTCCCTTGGGGATTACTTTGGGGCCCTTTCTGAGACTCCTTCTGTTTACCCTTGTCCCCCCCACTCTTCTGCTGGGGACCCTGCCCACCTTTGGCTGAGTCTCCCACTGGACCCTTGTGGACCCTGGTACTGACCCAGCGGTCCGCCTCCTCAGCAAGTTTTCTAGGGTTAGATATCTTGCTATCAATCAGGTGCTGGCGCAGCTCTGGAAAACAGTTATTAGACAAGTGCTCCCACGCAAACAAATCATAGAGAGCTTCATAACTTTCCACTTTGCTGCCCTTTACCCAACCATCCATGGCTCTGCAAAAATAAGACACATATTCAACCCACGTCGTACCAGGCAACTTCTTACATTCTCTAAAAGCTTGTCTGTACTGCTCGGGGGTTAAACCATATCGCAACATTAAAGCATCTTTCATATGAGCATACGACATCCTATCCGCAACAGGCATGTCTAACAGGGTATCTCTCCCCTCATTCACAAAGCGACCCCACAACCCCGCTCCCCAATTCTTCTCAGGGACCTGGTGGGCCAACAATGCTAACTCATATGCTTTAAACCATTGACCAATATCTTCATTCTTATTGTAATCTTTGATCACATCTTTCGGGAAGTAAAACTTACTTTCTGCAGGCTCGGATGGAATGCTGCCACCAGAGGGATTCAACTCTAACTTTTTAGCTTGGATATCCAGTTCCCTCAACCTGGCTTCACGCTCCAAAGCTAACTTCTCTCGTTCAAACTCCAACTTTTTGATCTCTAAATCAGCTTCCCTTCTACCTCTTGCATTTTCTAACTCCAACTGCCCATTTATCTTTAGCCTTGCCATCTCCATGTTGTAAGCTCGCTCTTTCGCCCTTTCTTCTCTTTCTTCAGGGGAAAGACCTTTGGAGGAAACACTGCTTCCGGGAGAGGGCACAGGTCCATTCACTGGCACCTCCTCATCCCCTTCCTCTGTGGGTACCACCACCACATCAGAGGGATTTCTGGATTCCCACCAGGCCTGTAATGCTTTATAAAAATCATCTTTTCTCGAGAGGCCGGTGGTAGGAACTTCAAACTGGTTGCAAAAGTGTTTCAGCTCATCTTTCTTGTATCTTTTTAGCTTACTCCTCTCGAACTCTTCAACAACAACGATAGCAGGGGCAGTGACTCCGTTGTCACTCATGATGAAACTGGCAGTGTTCAGAAAATCAAGTTTCAGGAAAGCGGAGAACAAAAATAGGATCCTTCCGAATCAGATTGTGACTGCGTTATGGTCTGCTTTCACTACGTAGCGCACACTAATCACTGTACATGGGTCATAAATGCAAGGTCCAAATCCTCACCGCTGCATCCAATGTTAGAACCGGCTGTCTCTAGTTGGCAGAGGTATACACTTCTGACAAATAGGGACACTCCTTTTCTAGTCAGGGCAAGGGGATCACACCCTTCGATAACCCCTGCTCACCCCCTTGGTAGCTTGGCAGAGCAGAACAGGCTTATCTCAGAGGCTGTGTGTTAAGCAATTATGACCACATACAGTAATACCGTGAATACACTACAAATGGACACGACACCGTAGTATTATAAAAATAAGTATTTTTATATAAGGCTTAGCACAAGACCAAAATAACGGCAAAACTGTACACAATCGGAATAAATACGTTTGGGAAGGAAAAAGGATAGTTCAAAGGTAGTTTCTTCTTTAGCATAAGAGTCTTTTATATCAAGCAAATCTTCTTCTTGGAAACACAGTTCTTTAGCAACAGGGTAACTCACACGGGAGCTACACAACGCTGGGCAGAGATAATCCACAGGTTCGGCGTCGACCGCGAGGAGCGCTGCGTCGGGCCTGGAGTCACACGGACCCCCAACAACACAGTACCTTAGGAAAATGAAGCACACGATGATCAGCGGCGTCGAGCGATCCGGCGTCGCGTCTTCGGTGTCGATCAGGCCTCAGCAGGCGTTGTCGATGATGCAGTTGCACAGAGTGAGCAGCGCTCACGGCGTCGAGGGGCACACGGTTGATGCGATCAGCAGCGGGGCAGACACGAGGTCCTCTGGAGTTAGAGCCGTACTCCTACTCACTGGCGTTGCTGCTGGCGTCGGTTGGGCCCAGCGTCCGATCGTCGTGGTCGCTGGTTCTTTCAGAGGTGCTGGATTCACATTTCCAGCGGATAGCACTTTTTAGCAGGTGAAGTCCTTTAGCCCTGTGACTTCGGCAGGAGACTGGCACTCTTCCAGTCCTTGGAGATTTTCTTAGCAAGCGTGAGAGTACACACAAAGTTCCTCTCTCCTGGTTCCTTGGCAAAAATAAAGAAGCACTGCAGGATTCCCCCAACAACAGCACACTGGCAGAAGGGGTAAGCAGTCCTTTAGATCAGCAGGCTTCTTGTCCTTGGTTACAGGGTTCCTTGTCAGAAGTGATCTGATTTCCTAGTTCAGGGGTCCTCCTCTTATACCCCTTTTCGTCTTTGATCCCTTTGTCCATGCCGGGGGTTTCCCAACACCCTGGGTCTGTGGTGGGTGGAGCTAGGCAGTAGCACCTGGCCTATTCATTGAGCCGGGCCGGGTGCTCAGACGCCCCGCAGGAGGTGGAGCCAGCATTGACACTGGCAGGAGCAGAGCTATCGCCCCCCCTGGCAGGAGGTGGGGCCAGGATCGTCCATGGCAGGTACAGAGCCATCAGTCGCTCGGCAGGAGGTGGAGCCAGCATTGTATCAGGCAAGGCAGGCTATCAACAACTACTCTCCCCCTACTCTCAACGTAATGTCCCACTCATCCCACACTGACTCATCCAGACCTCTTGGAGCCACCCAGCTCCTG
Source organism: Lissotriton vulgaris (assembly GCF_964263255.1). Classification (NCBI taxonomy): domain Eukaryota; kingdom Metazoa; phylum Chordata; class Amphibia; order Caudata; family Salamandridae; genus Lissotriton; species Lissotriton vulgaris. The sequence goes on along the minus strand of NC_141685.1, from coordinate 1,531,238,372 downwards.
TCACATACACGCAAGACCAGCAGAGACCAGATATGGTTAGACAAGAAAATAGACACTTTCTAAAAGTGCTATTTTCGAACCCAGAGTCCAAAAATCATCCACACCAACGGATGCGTAATTAAACCCTGAGTTCAGGGATACCAAACTCGACATTGCACCATGCTCCCCGAGCCAGCTAGGATTATCGCGTTAACAATCCCGGCGGCCCATTCTATCCAACGGAGAGCAGGCTACCTCGCAATAGTGAAGCCCTAAGATGGCGGCGCTTCACTATCAGGACATGCCAACTTGGTCAGGCTTGTCCTACCTTACACTTACAATGCACCCTGCCCACGGGCCTACCATAGGGGTGACTAACATGAAGTTAAGGGAAGGTTGGAGGGGCCGGCAGGTAGGTATACCTGCGCAGCCGACGTGACAGTGCAAGACTGCACGTGGGTCTCGCAATGACCGACCCGTAGACATTCCTTTACAAGGCCGCTCCTGTGGGTGGCACAACACGTGCTGCAAGCCCACGAGCGGCATTTGTATTTACAAGCCCTGGCACTCCTGGTGCACTAGACTAGGGACTGACAGTAAACCAAATAAGCCAAACATGGATACAATAGATACATCATTTTAACAGAGGGAGCACTTGCGCTATGGCACTGATCAGCAGTGACACGGCGCCCAAAGCATATACCAGCAAAACATCGTAACACAGTAGAGGCAAACAGAAAAAATGGAGGAGAGACTCAAGCCAATGATGTCAGGTCTAACACTTACGGACTATCTACGCTCTGGCGTGATCCCTGTTGGACTCCAAATCCGTAATATTCCAGCCAAACGGAACCTCCTGAGGCTTGAGCCGGGAGTAGAGCGAAATTGTGTATTTTAAACCTAAAGTGACAGAATTGTTTTGTCTTTTTAAAACTTGCACTCACCTGCCCTGAGCACCTCGCGCTTTCACGAGTCCTCTGACAGCTGAGTTAAAAGCTACCTCTGGCGAGGGTTTGTTTTGGTTTCCCTGCCGCCATTGCCCAGGACATAGGCCACGCCCACCTGGCCAGGCCACGCCCATATCTCATCCCCCCTGCCAGCTATAAATCATGTGTTCATACAGGAAGCGCAGCGGACGAGCGCAGCGGGCGCGACGATTGCGCGCCGAAGGCGCGCATAAGGCAAGCTCGTCTGCGCTCGTCCGCGCCGAGTCCGGGCCAGGGGCCACCTCCCCTACATCCTATGCCAAACATCCCATAGCCTACAGTGCGGAGGTCCTCCATGGCATGAGGTCCTCAGGTCCGGTCTGTGAGCTGCATCCCTACGAGGTAACGTCCCTTCCAACCATTTGTCCACATTGCAACGCCCCTTTTACCCGGTGGCAGACCAAATCACCGAAGCAGGAATACCGTATGTTTTCACTAAACTGCAGATCTCTGCCAAAACATAAGGTGGAAATTTCGTTTCTACTAGAAGATCGTTCGCCGGACGCAGTATTTCTATCTGAAACATGGCTGACACCCGATTCTGACCCGGCTGTTGTAACCTCCCTCCCCTCGGGCTTTCAAATCATCCGACAAGATCGTTCGGAGGGTAGAGGTGGAGGGTTAGCAATTATATTCAAAGAACAATATTACTGCAGACTCATCCCTGAAACTATCCCAGACTGTGAGAGCCTTGCTTTCTCGCTGGAGTTCTCCCCTAACCATTGCTTTTCGGGCACATTGATATACCGCCCACCTGGTCCCCCTAAACAATTTCACAATCTCTTATCAGTAATTATGGCGCCACACGTTAGCACTTCCGCCAACTATACCGTGCTAGGTGACCTCAATTTTCATTTTGATTCGCCGCTGGATTCTCTGGCTATTACGTTAGCCGATGACCTGGCTGCGTTGCAACTTAGCCAACGAGTAAAAGCATCGACCCATGTGAAGGGTCACCTGTTAGACCCAGTGTTCAGTAACTGCGAGGACCTTGTGGTTGGGTTTCCGCTCCCCCTCCCGTGGACTGACCACTTTTTGGTACCCTTTACTTGGTCTACTCAGAAATCCGGTCCGGTAAAACCATCGATAAGACTTGCCAGATCCTGGGCACGGATACCTACAGAGGAATGGAAAAACTTACTTATGAAAGAACTTCCCCCTAACAACGAGGATCCATGTTTGGCTAACCAGGCCTATGAAAACTGGATCCTGCACTCTCTCGAATCCATCCTCCCCCTCAAGAAATCAACGGTAAAACGCCTCCATAAAACAGCACTGTGGTTTTCGGAGGCACTTAGGAACAAAAAGCGCCAATGCCGGCAAATTGAAAGAAAATGGCGCTTAGACTACTCCATGGAGGAAAAGACTCGATATCGAGAGGAGATAAAAGCATATAAAAGGGAATTAAAAGCCGCCCAAGCAGTGTACTTCTCTGACAAGATCTTAGCTGCAAAATCCAAACCTAGAGAAATTTTTCAAACCTTGCAAAAAACTTACAAAACTCCCGTCTCCAATTGTTTTGAAGGAAAAGTCTGTTTCCCAGTGCAATGACTTGGCTGAATTTTTTTATGCAAAAGTAAATAAAATATATGCCTCCTTTCCCTGCACTCTCACTCCCACCCCTCCGCTAAATCAGGATAAAATCAAGACCTTAGACTCCGCTCCAGCCCCTCCACCTCTGCTCAGTCACTTTCCTTGCATGGATCTCGAAGTATTGGAGTCCATGGCTCGGAAAGTAAAATCCGGATCTCCATCTGATCCGGCACCCCCTGAAGCCATGATGCTGGTCTTTCAGACTGTCCTCCCGATCATTAGGAACCTGCTAAATGCCTCCATTGCCTCAGGCATTGTCCCTTCTGCTTGGAAACGGGCGATGGTCCGAGCGCTGATAAAAAAGCCCAATCTGGAACCATCGGACTTTGGGAACTATCGTCCGATTTCCCTGCTTCCCTGGGTGAGTAAGATCGTGGAGAGGTATGTCAATCTCCAGCTGGTCAGCTTCTTTGAGGATAACCAGCTGCTAGACACCACCCAGACAGGGTTCAGGCCTAAGCATGGAACAGAATCCGCCCTCCTAATGGTCATCGAGGAGTCCAGGAAAATCCTTAATCAGGGAGGATCAGTGGCAGTGATCCTCCTTGATTTCAGTGCGGCATTCGACACGGTCAGTCATGCCACCTTACTGAACCGTCTTTCGGATGTCGGCATTGTGGACAAGGCGTGGCTCTGGTTAAAATCTTTTTTGAGCAACAGGTCATTCCAAGTGTTTGATGGACAGACAGTGTCTTCTAGCATTCCCCTGAAGCGCGGGGCTCCTCATTAAGCCCCGCGCTTTTTAACGTCTATATGAGGCCACTGGCTGAGGTAGTTCGTCCGTATGGAGTCAAGATCATATCCTAAGCGGACGATACCCAGCTGGTGGTCTCATTAGCGCAGGAGGCTCTTCAATCACGATCAGGGGGACTTACTGAATGTCTGGAGGAGGTGAAGACCTGGATGACTCAGTCATCATTAAAACTTAATGGTGACAAAACGGAGCTCATGCTCCTGGGCCCTGCCGACCCCACATTTTTCAACTCATTGTGGCCCCCCTGTCTAGGTCCCCCCCATCCCGAAGGATAACATCAAAAGCCTAGGGGTATGGCTGGACAGGAATCTCTCACTCAACACCCAGGCCACAAACCTTTCAGCCACCTGCTTTGGAATACTCAGGACACTGAAGAAAGTTCTTCCTTTCCTCCCAATGGAGGCAAAGCAGATAGCCATACAGGGCCTGATACAATCACGGCTGGACTCCAACAACGTCCTATATCTGGGTGCACCAGAGTACACCTTAAAGAGACTACAGCTGGTACAAAACTGTGCCGCGCGTACTCTGCTGCAGATTCCTCGTAGATTGTCAGTAAAGGCGGCTCTGACTAATCTTCACTGGCTCCCAGTGCGTAAGAGAGTCTTTTTTAAAGCAATGTGTATTGCCCACCAGGCTTTCTAGGATTCGGGTCCTCCAATCACCCGTGATCTAGTAAGCCAGTATCACCCAGGTAGAAATCTGCGCTCTAGTCAGGCCTTCATGGCAGCAGTCCCCAGAGTCAAAAGGTCTAGATCTGGCGGAAGGACGTACGCCTTCAACGCCGCCAAGATCTGGAACTCCCTCCCGTCTCACCTGAGATCCAATCCTGATCTCGTTTCCTTCCGTAAACAATTAAAAACACACCTATTCAATTCCGTTTAATTTATCTCAGTTTTTTCCCTCTTTTTCTGGTTCTCAACCTCTTTATCCTTCACTGGTTCCTTTTTTAGCGCTTGGACGCCTCAGGGCAGCAATCGCGCTGTTATAAATTCACTTTCATTCATTCATTCATTCATTCATTCATTCACTTTCATAGAAGACCCAAAATTTCGTACAAGCTTCAGTCACCTGTCCACCACCTGTTCCCGCCATTGGATGGTGCTTGGCATAGATACTGCCATTGAACACAGCCGCAAGGAACTTCAGGAAATTGAAGAACTAGAACGATTAATACTTGCGGACTCTACTATACCGGACGCCAAGAATTTACTAGACAAAGTCCAAGCCACCACCTCCACATTCAGTACCTTCGAACTAAATAAAAAAGCCAACAAGATCCAAAAGGACATTAAATTCTACAAAGTAGAAAAAACTTATCCTTACCTCAATGAGGAATTCCATAACACTCCTAACAACCCCCCCGAGAACCAAAAACTGGGGACGATTCAGAAACAATCAACGAGTTACCTTCTCGAACTCATCCAACACATCAGCCGAAGAATCTGACCCAGACGAGGGTTCCAGTCATTCACGACTACCCAACAGGCCACCACCATTACTCCCCCAGGATTTTTTAGAACGGGGACGAGGACGCGGCCAACCGCCTCCATGACAAAGAAGAACTCGCCAATACCAACCCCAAGTACCAGGAGACAGACAAACCCGCAACAGGTACTACCAATGGGGTCCGCATCAATAACATCAATACCCATTGCCACCATAGGGGTTAATATGGCACCGACATCAAATGCACATGAACTTGTTCCAATCTTCAACCTATCGAATCATATCATGACCCCAGAGGAAACACACATCCTCTCTCGAGGGCTTAGCTTTGTCCCCACGGAAAGAACCAATTTTCTGGAACTACAATCCAGTCTCCTCAAATTCTTCAGACGTATCCGTCTCAAGCAATTTTTCCAGGACTCGGAGTCTGAGGAACCACTCATCCAACGATTCCATCCACCCTCTTCTTTCAACCCTCCATCGACCAGTATGCCACCGGAAATCTTGGCATTCGAACGATTAGTTCTAAGGGACATTGCTGCGCTTCAAATACAACCACAATTTGTCCCATATAACATCTCACTGGCTGAGAAACGGGCTCTTCTAGATCTCAAAGACAATAAAAACCTCATCATAAAACCAGCTGATAAGGGCGGTGGAATTGTGATTTTACAAGCTGACAAATATGATCTGGAGGTTAAACGCCAACTGTGTAATGCTGAACACTACCGCCCCCTCAAGAAAGACCCTCTACCTGAAATTAAAGAAAAAATCAGAGAACTCACTGAAGAAGCCAAAATGATGGATATTCTGACCCAAAAGGAATTTCTTTTTCTTAACAACCAATACCCAAGAACCCCGGTCATATACGTCCTTCCCAAAATTCATAAGGACCTGAACAACCCTCCGGGTAGACCGATCGTATCTGGCTGTGGATCTATTCTAGAACCACTAGGAAAATATCTAGATGCGATCCTGAAGGAATTCGTGCCACTAACAGATACATTCATCAGAGACACCACACATCTGATTAATATTATCGATGATCTAGATTACAACGAAGAACGTGATTTGATGGTAGGATTGGATATCGAATCGTTATATACCAATATTCCCCACCAAGAAGACTTATATGTCATTGAAACCCTGCTTCACACCAGACCATTGCCCACCAGAATTCCTACACAATTCATCATGAACTTACTCCGTATTGCTCTCCAAAACAACTACTTCTTATACAAAGACACTTTTTATTTACAGATCAAAGGAGTCTCAATGGGCGCTTGTTTCGCCCCCAATTTTGCCATACTATACGTGCACCATCTCGAAAAAATGATTTTCCTCCAGCCCACTAACCCTTTCTACAGTAATATTCGTCTTTGGCGTCGTTACATCGACGATATTCTGTTGCTCTGGACTGGCACAAGAGAACACCTACGAACATTCATGGACTGGCTAAATCAATCTCAAGATCATCTACGTTTCACCAGTGAGTGTAAAACCAATGACCTACCCTTCCTAGACGTGACCATCCATGCCGAAGAAGGCAAATTGGGAACCCGTCTTTTCCGAAAAATCACTGAAAGAAACACCTTGCTGCAGTACACCAGCTACCATCCAAGAGGACTCAGGGATGGTCTGCCTTACGGGCAGTTTCTACGACTCAGGCGCAACTGCAAATGGCGCCATGACTACTTTAGGGAAGCAGATGTCCTGACCCAGAAGCTCCTCACACGTGGATACCCAAAAAAACTCATCACTCGGGCATGCAAGAGAGCATGGTACTGCCACAGAGAACACCTCCTCGAGCTTCAGACCAAACAACTTCTGAAGAGAATCCCCTTCGTCTCTAAATTTTCCCCTAACAGCAACGAGGTAGCCAAAATAATCAAAAGAAACTGGTCCATCTTACGCCCATTCGCCCCCTTCAAGGATGAGCCTCTGTTCTCCTATCAAAGGGGTGACAATCTCTCCACACATCTAGTATGAGCCATCACCTGGCCTGAGAAAAAACCTGAACAAAACAGCATTACTGCAGCATGGGGACTGCCCCCGATTCTTGGACATTACAAATGCCAAAACTGCTCTGTATGCGAACTTACCGTGAACACCAAGACATTCCAATACAGAGGAAAGGTACAGACCCTTAAGAGTCACACCAATTGCAGATCATCTAACGTAATTTATGCAATTGAATGCCCGTGTGGCCTCCTGTACATCGGTCAGACCACACAAATGATCAAAAACAGAATCATACAGCACAAAAGCCGCATTAACTGTGAAGTGACTACATCACCCATGGTCCCGCATTTTCTGCAATTCAATCACAAAGACACGGACTTGAAATGGCAGGTCATTGAACAGATCGCTTTACCAACCAGAGGTGGCAACATTCACGCACTGCTGAATAAAAGTGAAAGTAAATGGATTACCCTTTGTGACTCAGTGAACCAGGGGTTGAACACTATTGACGAATGGAATAGTACCATTCTGATATGACCCCCCTCTTTGCTGCATGTTCTCTCCCCATTCTTCCCTGTGCTACTGACAAGCAGCTTACTTGTCTTAGTAATCCATTCATTAGGCAATTACTATTGACCATTACTGCATGAATGTACAATTTTTTAATAACATCTGTAGAACCTTTACCTCGGTAATCAGCCACTCCTCTATGTTGTCTCTTTATGACGTAATGTAAATGTGAATGTCGACAATTGTACACAACTATCATGGTCTATTACATGAATGTTGATTCAAGGCCACCGTACACATCTAGGACCGGGGTGCATACACACGCTGTCACCCCATGAAGCTGGCCCTCTACATTAATAACGCCACATACATGGCTGTATCACTACGTTGTTACATGCCTCCAAAAATGGGCCAGTTTTTCCAGTCGGACATCTACCCCGGCACTTCGCCTAATGTTACCTCCCATTCATACCGCTGTACACCCCTTGACCATACCTTTCCAGCAATCGGACACTCTGGCCGACTGGGAACTCTGTTAATACTCCCACACATTCATGTGGGTTGTTTAGATCAGCGCCCTGGTTGCCAATGACGCTGTGCGTCATCCCTCACCGGGGCCCTGTCCAAGCCTCCCTAACACCGGTGGGCGTTTCCTCTTGCCGGATCCAATCCCAACATATATATCATGAGGGAACAGCCGATCACCATAGCGATTGAGCGCTGCCATTCAATTTACTGCCTGAATTGAAGACGGTAAGACGCCACGGCGGCCCCTGCGTGTTGTGTGCTTTCAACTTGTTACCCCATAGGCATTTTTTGATCCAAGCTCTCTATCCCCACAGATTCATTCCTTCACCGTGTGATTCATATGACAGCTTGAAGGTAAGACGCTGAAGTTCTCTCAGCGCGTTTCATTTGTGTTTTTCTATCTAAGCCCCGAGATCGTTGCTCCAACCCCCCTCCTTTCTCCTCACCAGATTACCGATCTCCTTGCCGCCGAAGTGGACATTCCCACACCACCTAACGGCCTTTGCCCTGCCTGGACTACTCGCTACCCCAGGAATCTGCTGGTGAGTAGTGTTCTTGCCCGCCCTACACAGACCTACTCCCCTAAATCGTAACTCATGTCTGATATATATACACATTTAATTTCAGTCCTCCACGTGCTACCCGGATCAGGACCACTACTGGCTTGACTCCAATTGAATCCTCTCCTAACTGGTCTGATATTCACTGAACCACGGTAAGCACCCCAAAAAACCACCCCTTTCCTACGACCTTAATCCAGTTCCTTCCCCTCACCCTTGTTTCCCTTCCCTCCCATACAGCACTGTACCCAGCCCACCATGTCCTGAAGATGATCCTCATTTAAATGGATCGAAACGCCGTCGACCAAACAGCCAGACTCTAGGCGCCCCTCCACAGTGGTTCTCCTTACGAATATTGAACTAAGACACCATTATTGAATCGGAAACCATTGTGTACCTTCACTGTATATATTTGCACCTTGCACCTTGCGCCGTTCACGCTGTATTCTTTGTCACTTGCGCTGCCGTAGTGTCACAACCCACTGCACTCGTGCACCTTGTACAACCCTTTGAGCTGATATTTGTTACTTGTTTATTTGTTCACACAGTGCTGTAACCATCTGTATTTATCTGTTTCCCCCCCCCTTTTTTCTTTGAATTATAAAATGATGCTTTTCAGCACTACCATGAACAAAACAACTGACTCCTTGATCTCTTTAGGATAATACTGTATAGATATCCTTACCAGGTATTGTTTACTAATCTGTTTAATTATACCCCTTGGGATATTGGTTTGTATACACCTCCTTAGACCCCAATCCCAATAGGTTGATGGGTTCATACTCCTGTTTCCCGTATGCACCGGGTGGATGGCGGTGAAGAAGCTGGCCGTTTCCCTCCCGGCACAATTCTGGTGCCTCCAAGACAGGGTATCGCTCACCCTGAGCCGTTCCCGTCACGGCAGGCGTGGAAAGATCAGCAGTGGCTCGCCCATATCTAAGTCTGACGCACCACTTCAAGCACAGCCCAAAGCACACTGGAGGCAACACACTGAATCTGCAGTCTAGTCCTTTGCAAATGATTGTAGTTAAAAATTCTAATTTATAGTGAAGTCAGATTTTAAATCTCACTTTTGAAAATGCCATTTTTAGGAAGTTTCCATTTTTCTACCTTAACTATTTACTGCCTGTATCTTGTCTCTAGGTCACATGACTGAGTGTAGCTGACAGTTGAGCTTTGTGTATTCCTCCTAGACAGCCACACACAATAGAGAGCTTAGGTATACCTGAATGGGCCATCACAGGCAGGATGGGGAGGCGAGGCTGGGCCCAGCACAACTTATACTTGAATTGGCTGCATCCTGCCTCCTGACAAAGGGCTGCATACCCCCTGTAGTTAGTCTGGAGCCAGGACAGGGAAGGCATAGTGAATGGAGACTTCAAATGGAAACCTCTATAAGTGTCTCCCCCACTTCAAAAGCACAAATGTGTACATATATTGGCCCTCAGATACCAAATCTTTAGTACGCTTTTGGACCTGTGGATACTCTGCCAGGAAGAAGGACTGCTGTGATGATGAAATGACTGCCTCTCTGCTGAACTGCTGTTCTGAAGGACTGCTACCCTGCTGTGCTGCCCTTCTGCCTTTCTGCCCCCTTGCCTGGGTGAGAAGGACTGAGCCTGACTCTCCTGAACAAAGAACCTTAGAGTGTTTCCAAGGGCTAGTTGACTGGCCTCCAGATCTGAAGTCTTCAGGGCACAACAGGCTTTCAACAACCTGGCACCTGCACCTGGACTCTTCCATCTGTGAGTCTTCCCGGCCAATTTGTGCTACACCAGTCCTCGACCATTGGATGTAGGCTTAAGGTGCTCTGCCAGCCTCTATAGATCCAGCGCGAATGGTGCATCTCCTCTGCTGCGCGGCATAACATCGAGCAGAACTGACGCTTAGCATCTGTTGTGTGGGTCGTAACCGTGGCAAAGACTCACATCGCCTCTGCAGCTTCTTTTGAAATGCTGATGTGTGACACATCCCTTGCACATGCCCTAACCTCCTTCATCGACAGCAGCCTCGATGATGAGGATGGACTCTGCATCTCATCCTTGCAGCTCCTTGGAACTGGTGCATCGCCCTGACAGCATGATGCATCCTCGACGTCGAACAACGCATCCCAGGCCCCCACTGATGGGATCCTCGATGACGATGCAATACCTAGATCTCAGCGACGGCTCGTGGAGGGAGTTACGGTGGGGCAGGAGGGCGGGGAGGGGGAGGGGCAAGGAGGAAGTTGCTAAAAACCGGCATATGGATAATTGCAGGTAAGTAAACAATTTAATTAATAAAACGAATTTCGTAGCTCGCACTGCATTGCATTTTGCGATGCAAGGCGCACTACGAAATTCGTTTTATTAATTAAATTGTTTACTTACCTGCAATTATCCATATGCCGGTTTTTAGCAACCTCCGCCTTGCCCCTCCCCCTCCCCGCCCTCCTGCCCCACCGTAACTCCCTCCACGAGCCGTCGCTGCTAGATCTGCAACCTTGCCTAATCTCAGAGCCGACACATTGCTTAGACTGCACGACGCAACTTTAAAGCGAATACTCACAACACTTCACAAACCAGGATTTAATGTACTATGTTTAGCGGGCCTAAATAGGTCCCTGTAGCTGACTCACGCTCCATCACGGTCGGGCCGAAATTGTGACTTTGTTCTGGTCCAGTGCAATCACATATCCACTTTTGGCGCTTTACACCTTTTGGCACTATTTTCACTAAAATCTTTAAAATTGCATATCTCTGGTTCTACTGATCGGATTTTTGTTGTTTTGATCTTGAATACAAAACGTTTTAACTGGTGTGGGACACTCTTGAAGTGTGTTTTCACTGTGTTAGTGTTTGCATTGTAGCACAAATACTTCTCTCTTTTCCTTTGAGTTAAGCCTGTCTGCTCGGTGCCAAGGTACCCAAGGGATGAGCACAAGTTACTTTAAGATTGGCCTGAGAAGTGTTGTGTGCTACTTTAGAACAGTTTCACCCCCTCAACCAGTAACCCAGTATGTTACAAGACACATTCTATGAAGTCTCCCCTCCAGTCCGGAGAAGTCAACCTGTCTCTAATCGACACAATCTTTAGAGCATGGAGAAAAATAAAATGGGAGCTAGATAAAGGTAAATGATGCCCTGGAACTGTCAATTAATGGGCGGGCTGGTGGCCACATTTCTTTCCTTTGCATTGATTCTTCTGTGTAGAGTGTGGCATGGTTTAAAGAAAGCGGAGATTGGATGATAGATTCTCTTAAAAAGCTGAAATCCCTGTCAGGGCTCGGTGCATTTAGAAGATGTGTGTGTCACCTTGCATCTGGGTGTACTTTAAGCAGGAATGCAGCACTGTCCCGTCCTTCCACCAGTGGTCACAGTGAGCGGGATCTGAGGGACACAACGTGCCCATACTTTTCTAATTTAAGAAAAACAGTTCCTCTATTTTTTGTGAAAAGAGAACTTTCATGGTACGGTTAATTCTGAGAGTTGAAATGCTTCAGCTGAAGTGAAAGGGAGGGACTGTCTCCTTTGCTGTGAAATCGAGAGAGGTGCAGACAGCTAAGGAAGCCTTCTTGCCAGAGACCCTGCTTGCCTAAAAGAAATGTGAATGTGCACAACTGGTCAATCTGCAAATATAAAGGGTGCTTGGAATCTGGCATAGGCATTAATTGATGGAACCACCTGGATCTTCTGAATGACACAAATGTATTCTTTTTTGAGTGGTATTGCAAAAGAGTTACCAGCTGAGCTGGGAAAGGTGTGCTTTTAATGGACAGTTATAAAAAAGGCAATATGTACAGTCTGGGTATTACTAAAATCTATATTTTAGAGGCACTTGACTTTATCTTCAACCTTTTTGTGTATTTTGTAGGAGCCTATCTTATACTGTGTGTATCCAAGTTTTAAATAGTGACTTACATCCTAACACTGCTTACTGTCACAGACTGGGACCTAGTAGCACTAAGCATACACAAGACACTATTCTCCACTGCACCAACCAGGGTCCAATTCTGCGTCTCTCTGGTTATGGACACAGACCTCTGCAGCGCATTAACTAATAGAGGTTTCATTATATATGATAGTGCATTTCCCACTGATTCACTTTTATTTATTTTTTATTTAAGGGGTGTGCCTTATTTTATATGTAGTTACTCAAAGCTGAAAGACCCCAAAAAGTTACAAAATATTGTATTTTCCAGCCACGCCTTTAACCCTGTCCCCACGCTTACTCTCCCAGCTCCAGTCCCTTTGCAGGCAGCATTACAGTTCCCATATTTGTTTTGATGCACTTCCACGCTGCCTACTACCCGGCGGTGGTCAGCACAGCGGGTGTGACAGAGGGATCCCACTGCACTTACCTCACCTCTCCAAACACTCACACGCTGACTGCCCTGCATACAACGGCCAGCAACTGATAAAAAGTTTAATTTTGCGCGTTCAGGAATGGGGAAACGGGCATATTTTGAGCACGATTCCAACTATTGCAAGTGTGTACGATCGAATTTGGAGCAATATGGTCCTGTGACGTGCAGCAAGTTTTCCCTGGTGCAAAACACGATAATGGATGCCTATATAATGCGATATTTAATATTGCTCCGAGCGCAAAACGGGATTTTTGGCCCAATCGTAAAGAGAGCGTCAGGGTTCAATTTGTGGGAGCCTGATTCTTTTTGGGGGGGAAAATGAACTTCACCCGTACATGTATTGTTATTTTTGGGTATAAAACTAAAATGTTGGGATTATTTATGTGTGTAAACTGAAACCATACATACATACACACTTCACCACCGCCCACCTCCTGTAAATTGGGCCCCAACTCGAAATCTATACTCTAAAATTAATTTACTCGCCAATAGTCTTGCACCAGCCGGGTGTAGTATTAGGCAGGGGTATATTAGCTACTTTTCTATTGTGCCAATTCGCTGTTAACTTGTTGCTGCTTTTTTTTTAGCTGTCACGGGCTTTTTTTCCTCATTCCCTTTCCATCAGGTAGCGGCTAGAAAACAGCTCCTTCTCCATAGAGAAAAGAAAAAAAATATTAGCACTGTGCAGGGGAGAAAAAAAGTTTGCAGGCGCATTTGCAATGATCTGCTGTAGACATGAGAATTCAAGACTGGAATAGAAGGAAAAAGAAACTTACAATTCTGATTGTTTTTCACGTAGTTGTAGCCAATGAAAGCCCGATCCGATGGGGGGATCGATGCATTGTGATTACAGGCTGCTGTGCATACTTTGAAAAAGCCGCTGCATTGGACCCTGGGGCGGAATGAAAAGGTTTATAGCTTAAATGCTTTCCCCTTTCACCGCCGCCGCCCTCTCTCGTGGGGGCATTAAAGAGAGAAGCGGAATGCATTAAAAAAACTTTTAAAAAAAGTCGCACCAGCTCAAACGCTCGCTAGGACAGCAGAGTGTATTAAACTCGGTTCACACTGATGGGATTTGCGAGTTGCCTTTTCCTAGGTGTGGGCAGAAACCAACAGGAAAAACCCTCTGCATAACATTGGAGGCCAAATACAGTGGCATCACCTGGGTGGGGGCAAGTGGGGGCCCACGATCCGGCTGCATTCACCCTGATGCTCCATCGTTCAAGCTGTTTAGCTAGGCCTGCAGGAGGTAAAAGTAGGGTAGTGGAAAAACCCAGGGCTAATGAAAATGTACACAATAAAAATGATAGAAATGAGGACAAGAAAAAGAACTAAAATAGGAAAGACAGGTAAGAAATAAAAAGCGAGAGAGCAAGGAAGAGACAGAAATGAGTGGTTGAAGGGAGGATGGATACATCTAGGATTGAGATGAAATGGGACAGCATATGTACATACATATGTATTTATAAGTGTGTATATATGTGTGTGTGTGTATAATATGTATATATATATATATATATATATATATATATATATATATATATATATATATATATATATATATATATATATTAGAGAGAGAGAGAGAGAGAGAGAGAGAAGGAGAGGGGGAGAGTGGGAGAGAGGGAAAGACAGAGGCAGCGAGAGAGCGCGGCGGAGAGAGAGAGGCAGAGGGAGAGACAGAGAGGGAGAGACAGAGAGAGAGAGAGAGGGGGGGGGGAACATTTGTCCTTTTAAAGTGACCCAGCCAGCCTTACATGTTTACCCCCATTCTAAATGATTTCTAGTGACACCACTGACTCTTCATAATGCATCACCATAAGAGTGTGCAATGCTGAAAATAGAGTGGCAGTCTGTACTCCGAGGCCTAGTTATGGGTGGTGGTCCCAGTTATGGGTGGTGGTCCCAGTACTGCCCAATCCGATTTGTCAAGTTCACTTTCTACTTATTTGCCAGCTGTATTTGTTATCCAGTCAATCTTTTCCTACCACGTGCCCCCTATTAGCCGTTTCTTCGGTCATGCCGAATTTCGACTGCTAAAGGAGGTTCCGCGGCTCCGCCGAAGCTCCTCGAAAATTCTGACATCGGGCATCGACCGATTATCGTAATTTGTACTTGTTTTGAATCAGAATGGTTAAGGCGACCGTCAATTAAATGTGGATTCCTGTTAACTAAAAAATCTTCCTCGGAGACTCAACCACCTTGTTTATAATCGATACTCTGGGTTTTCATATTTTGAACAATTACCAGTACAGTCGAAAAAGAAAGGAATACAAGAAACATTGGAGTAAGTATATATATATAAGGAGTTTTATTGCTTTTAGGAAGTCTATGGGCATTTTTTGAACCATTTAACTATGCATAGATGGTCAAACTGTGCCTACATGTAATCGATAATAATAACGATTTATTACAAACCTGTTTTTGTTTGTTTATCTCACAGTTCATCTAAATCTATCTATCCATCTATCTATCTATCTATCTATCTATCTATCTATCTATCTATCTATCTATCTATCTATCTTTGTCTGCCTGTCTGTCTATCTATCTGTCTATCTACCTACCTAACATATGTCGGGCTATCTAGACCTTTCTGTCTCTGTCGGGCGATCTTTCCAATTATTGGAGCGCTTCAAGCTATTTTTGTGAATAATCTAGCAATACATACAACCTGTCTTTCTGCCTGTCTACATTTACCTGTCTCTGTCCCTCGCTCGCACACGCATGCAGTGTATGTTTAAATCTTGCATATATAGTGAAATGTGCTCTTTTCCTCTTCCTTGCCACAACACGACTCGCGCATTGGCCGCATTCCAAGTACAGGGTAATTAGATTCCTGGCCACGGCCACTGGCGTGATCATGGGTTAATTCGCCTGTTCTAGTGGAGGGCGGGTTCCGTGATAGCCAGGGTTTGGTGAGTGTCGCGACAGAAGGTGCGAGACACCTCTTAAAAAATAGTGTCATCTTATGACACACCTGCGAGGAGCCCTGCGCACTCTTTAGAGTGCAGCCATGGAGTATGAGGCTAGCTTCCACTGCCGGAAGTACCAATTTGTATCCCCAATGCCCCTCCAGGTTCACGGGCGCCCCCTTCTGGTCGACCCCAGAAGCTGTATACTGGACTACAACTACTACAGTGTGAGAGGAGAGAAAGTCCTCAGAACTCGGACCGATATTTTGTCGGCTGTGTCTCTTCACACCTTGAGCCGCCTTTCAGAGCGAGGTCAACCTTTATAGCCCGAACTCTTAGGAGTAGTCGCGCGTCCAGATGTTTGTGAGTGATATCAAAATAGAGCTGCTGACTTTGGAACAGGGAAGCCCGGTTCGAGTCTCGGCGTCGTCCCAGCACCCCGTGAGTCCGGACAAATCACCCAATCTCCCAGTACCTAAAAATTAATGTGTCCTTGTGTAATGTAAATGGTGCTCGCTGCTTATATAAAGCGCGCCAATACCTTCCGCTTTAGTAAGCACTATATAAGCAAATAACCTGCGAGGACAGGCTGTGCTAGTGAGTAGTGAACAGGAGGTGAGCAGCGCCGGGCCCTTGCGTGGGATACTAGGATGAGCGCTCAGAGGTGCAAGTTGCACAAGTGCACTGTGCAGTGAGCTACTTTGTGAGCTCTACTCACCCGAGACAGCGGCAGGAGGGTCCCTCCCCCCCGGCGTTTGAAGTAAAAAGCATATGTACCACGAAGATGTCAAAAGCTAAAACCCGCGGGAGCTTCTCTGACCTCGCTCTGTTTGGCGGAACTCTTACTTTATTTATTTCCTACTTTCTACCACTCTTTCTTTCTTCGTCGAAATTCCCTTCCGTCCCCTCCCCTTTCTTCCTCGGTATGATTTTTGCGGCTTTTCGGGTTCATCACTTGCAGTAAAACCCGGACCTTCCACTGAGGGGAAAGAGGGTGTAAATGCGAATCTGCAAACCTTCAGGGCTCACTCTTGGCAGGATGGTCTTCTGGGCACACTGAGGAACGGTGCGCTGCAGTCTGGGCCCTCATTCACCTCCAGGGCGTCGGGCCGATCCGCGGATATGTGAGGCCGGGGTTCATTTACAGTAATATTCTGGTGGGAGCTGTGAGGCAACTTCACTGCACACTTTCGGGCAAAATGCAAACCCACTCCCCACCTTAGTGAACTCACAGGCAACCTGTGGAATGTGATGACGGGGTGCGACCCCCAAACTCGGTTTCTGCTAAAGTCTTGGGCTTCGTTCCTATGACGCTGTTAGCGTGCTAAGGGTGCGAGTAGCCCATTTTATGCGGAAATCCACTTTGGTTCGTCACAAAATTGAATTTACACTCACAAATGAGCTTACTCACATATAAAATGTCACCCTACATTGGAACCTCACAGGCATGATCTGCCCCCATCTGCCCTGCCCCGCGCTTGCATGCCCTCGCGGGTCATTAGCCACGCTCTACAAATTCACCCGACCATACAATGTTGCATGTGAGATGGTCTTTTCACAGGGGTAAGAGTGAGAGTCCAGGGGCTAGGATGCCACAAAAAATTGAAGGTCTTTCGTCTCAGCAATTTAGCAAATTTGCAGTGGTTCACAAAGCAGCCACAAGGCTCGGTCCCACCCCCCCCCCCCCCCGAATTGGAGAATTATTTCTCTCCAGGACAGGAGCAAATCTACAGCAAGGGTGGGACTGGCGAAGCTCCAACCCCAAAACTGGTGTGTGTGAGTGGGGGGTTGGGGGTGTGGGGAAGGCCTTTCACCCTTTTCTTCACAAGGAAAAAAACTGTGTATGTTTATAACTATATATATATATATATATATATATATATATATATATATATATATATATATATATATATATATATATATATATATATATATATATATATATATATATATATATGGATATCAGCAAAATAGTAAATATGCATCACACTAATCCATTCAGACAGCTTTCAATCAAGTCAACCCATATGCAGTGCAATTAAATGGAAAACATTTTGAGATATATATGTTGTTTTAGCAAACAATATATACATGTGTATATGCGCACCTGTTATAAATGCGAAGGTGTGATATATGAAGGCTGAGTCCCTGGACATTTCTGAGTACAGGAAGTAGTACTGCAGGAGCACTCTTTTACATACCTTTATGAATAGTCATTTACATGTCAAACTCCGAATCAGCAAAAGTGGAAAGAGGGCCCAATCTTTTCTACTTGTGTTACATTTATATGACAATTGCGCGAATATCCCCGTGTATCCTCTTTTATACACTTAGGGCCAATTCACAAAGGCATTTAATAATATGTCAAGGCGTCTACAGGAGGCCAGTATGTCCTCTTACACCTTTGTGAGGGTCGCACGTGAATTACTGCGTTTTCTTTTGGGACACTCATGCAGTCCTCTGTAAATTCCCACAAAGTTGCAAATGCACTCGAAACAGAAGCAGAAGTGAGGAGGGATCAACTTCAATTTTTTGTTTTGTTTCTTCCAGTGATTGCTATGTGGTAGTTAGGGGCACACTCAGCCATTATTGAATGCCAATCAGTGCTTGTCTTTGTGTGGGAAGGATGTGGAGCAAGATCCAGAGCTGCCGACTTTACCGCTGGGGAACCAGGTTCCACTCTTGGCGTCAGCTCACCATTCTGAGCCAATCACGTAATCTCCTTGCACTCACCTAAAATTAATGTGTTCTTGTGAAATGCGACTGGTGCTCGAGTAAAGCGCTTCAGTACGTTCATTTCCAAGTGGCGCTATATAAAACTGCAACAACAACAAAAACGAAGCAATCCTCAGAAACTGGTGGAGGTGCAAGGAGAGGGGAAAGCAGTTTCCCGGGAGAAACAAAGGGAAATTGTTTAGGGCATGGATGGATTATATTTCCGCATGTGCACTTCTACACCTGCCACATTCCCGTATTGGGGAATATAGAATATTTACGCAAACTCCCAGAGTTTGTGACGGTGTCAAGACCAAGGGGTACCCATTGAATTCCGCCTCGAGTCTAGGAATATTCGAACTTTGCTCCAAACTCTGTCAAAATTCTACCAGGAAGCATCAAACGTTTAAAAGAATTGTCTTACACTGATCGTTCTGTTTGAACAGCAGATTGATTGTGCAGTGGGGCTGGCCGGGAGTACCACAGCGGGCAGCCCCAGAGGGAGCACGGAATTCACGCTCCACAGCAACCCTGTCGATCTCATACTTCGCAGGTTCTGGTCTCAGGGGCGCGTTGCACAAGCCTTGTGAGCAGGGTTTAGTGAAAGGTGAAGTACGCGGGGGCTGTAGTGACAGTAATGCTGACCGCAAATCTAGTCGAGTATTTTACACAATCCATGCTAAATAAAGCGTGCGCTCGCACTAAGCCACGTATATTTCTTTTATATTTTAGCACTTTAAACCATTAAACCGCTTTTCGTCTCCTACTGATTTTGCTGTTTTTCATTTCGTTTAGTACTTTCTTTCCGTCTTTATTTCTTCCTGGCTTAATTTCGTCCCTTTTCTTTCCTTCTGTTGTTTTTTTTTATTCCACGCTTTCTTGCCGTTTCTTTATTTTAATATTTTCCTTCGCTGTCTCTTTTGAACTTTGCTCTTTCGTTTCTTGTGTTTTAAAAATAAATTTCGCTTTTGTTCCTTCTTCTTTTCTGTCTTTATTTCCTTTTTCCATTTCGTGATGCCTTTTATACAGTTGTTTAATTCGTTACACTTAGCCCTCTTCCATTTCTCATCGTTGATTGACGTCTTTAGTTTTTCTTTCTTGTCGAGTCATTTCAATATACGCAATTATTCGCTTTCCGAGATTTTTGAACGTTTACTTTCATGGCTTTCTTTCTCTGTGTCAGTCCGAGACAGACCTCTGTGTGAGGGGGAACCCTATCTGTCCGACAAAACGAACTCGAAATTTAAAAATATATTTTTCCAAAAATAACTCAAGTCCCTACTCCAGATGAACATCCAGTTTCGCCAACATCCACAACACACAGAAGAGAAAGCAGCCGAATCGGTAATACGTGTCAGTAAAATGGTATTGTTAAATATAAATACGGGTTGAAAGGACAATATATGCAAAATGTTACATTTAAAAAAGTGGGAAAACCAATTGCATCGTCCCTCCACGGGCTTATCTCGAAATGGAGGCATGCTGTTTAAAAAGGTCTCTTGCGATAGGTGCTTCTATATTTTAAAAGTGTTAAAAGTGCAAAACCTGTTCCTTGTGACCTTAGATGTTAGCCATGCTCGGTTCCTCTGTTCAATCACGTCCGGGCACTGGAGGGACCAAGAGTACGGATCGCCCCATGGCCTGCCCCAAACCCCACCAGCAGCCCTTGTATCAGTGGCGCCCCCTTCCTGCATGCCGCTGGCATTTATTGTTTATTGTCTGGTGCAGCCCCACAGCCGTTTCCTCTTTAATAACTGCAGACTTCTTGTGTGTA
Source organism: Lissotriton vulgaris (assembly GCF_964263255.1). NCBI lineage: Eukaryota > Metazoa > Chordata > Amphibia > Caudata > Salamandridae > Lissotriton > Lissotriton vulgaris. The sequence continues at coordinate 1,531,218,305 of NC_141685.1, read as the reverse complement.
ACGTTGTCACAGGCTGGTTCCACGGTTTCTCTCAAGCGCCAAGAAGTCTTGAGGCAAACGGGGGCAAGGATACACCATAATTGTACAGCCAGCACTGGACTCCACTACAGACCCCGGCAGGAGCCCCCTTCGGTGTCTCGACCTCGGAAATAATGATTAGAAATCTAGTGCCCATAGTCTGAATACGAAATAGAAGAAATAGGAAAAAAAACTACATTTTTGTTCTAAAGCCGCCCTTGGACCGATGTCTTCTAATGTGCACGCATCCCGGAAGTGCCAACGCGATTTCCGAATGTTGAATCTGGCCGGCTCCTTGCAACAAGTGATCATTTGTAGGGACAGGGGTCTGAGAAAAGGCTGCACGGAAGTCGAAACGCAATCGGTAAGGAAACTAATGATGATTTCGGAAGAGATGCGTGCGCAGTTTATACTGCCCACTCTTCACATGGGGAAGCAACACGGGGCACGTCTGGCCAGCATCTATCGCTACTGTTTTGTATTATTGTGTATCATTTTAATTGTGCAGCTTCGCCTGCCTACATTCTTGTCTGCGGTGCTGGCAACACGAGGCTCTGGCAATATGGCAATAATGTGCAAATGACATGCTTATAAGGTTAAATCGTGCTGAATGGTCCCACGAAATGTAATGTCAGTTCCCGCCATGCACCACAACACAGGGCCCTGTCCACGAGCTGTATCCGGCTCGGAGAGTGATTCATTACCGTCCTTGGGGCACAATGGACTCCTCTGAGCAGGGTGTGAAGGTGCCGAGAGTATCCGAGACCACCACAGTCAGCTGCCAGTCCTGCTGCCCTGTGGCATGCTGGACGGTGTCCGGGGTATGCGTGGGGTGGGCAGTGACATGCAGCGGGCCCTGCAGGGCGGATGACCTCTCAATAGGCGGGGTTCCTACTGTCTCTGCAGTGCGCTGGGCAGTAAGTCCGATGGCTCTACATTGAGACTGGCGTCTAGCTGGTCATGCAGAGTGTTGGGCAGTAATGCAGACGGCTCCGGAGCGTGGTGGCTGTCCTGCTGGCTGTGCACTTTTCTGGGCAGACACGCTGCTGACTCCTCTGTGAGTAAGTGGGTATCCGGCTGGTTTTCCAGTGTTGTGGGCGGTCATGCTGCTGGCTGCGGAGTGTGGTGGCTATCCTACTGTGCAGAAATACTGTTAGTTCATCAGTGTGGATGTGGGTATCTGCCTGGTCCTTTAGTGTGCTGGGCAGTAACGCTGCAGACTCCACAGTGAGGAGGGTGTTTTCCTGGCTTTGCTCTATGCTGGGCAGTAACGCTGCAGACTCCACAGTGAGGTGGGTGTTTTCCTGGCTTTGTTGTGTGCTGGGCAGTAACGCTGCTGGCTCCACAGTGAGGGGGGGGGGGGTGTTTTCCTGGCTTTGCAGTGTGCTGGTCAGTAACACTGCTGGCCCCACAGTAAAGGGGGTGTTTTCCTGGCTTTGCTGTGTGCTGGTCAGTAACACTGCTGGCCCCACAGTGAAGGGGGTGTTTTCCTGGCTTTGCTCTGTGCTGGGCAGTAACGCTGCTGGCCCCACAGTGAGGTGGGTGTTTTCATGGCTTTGCTCTGTGCTGGGCAGTAACGCTGCAGGCTTTGCTGTGTGCTGGGCAGTTACGCTGCTGGCTCCACAGTTAGGTGAGTGTTTTCCTAGCTTTGCTCTATGATGGGTAGTAACGCTGCTGGTTCCACAGTGATGTGAGTGTTTTCCTGGCGTTGCTGTGTGCTGGGCAGTAAGTAACACTGCAGGCTCCACAGTGAGGGGGGTGTTTTCCTGGCGTTGCTGTGTGCTGGGCAGTAAGTAACACTGCAGGCTCCACAGTGAGGGGGGTGTTTTCCTGGCGTTGCTGTGTGCTGGCCAGTAACACTGCTGGCCCCACAGTGAAGGGGGGTGTTTTCCTGGCTTTGCTCTGTGCTGGGCAGTAACGCTGCTGGCCCCACAGTGAGGTAGGTGTTTTCCTGGCTTTGCTCTGTGCTGGGCAGTTACGCTGCAGGCTTTGCTGTGTGCTGGGCAGTAACGCTGCTGGCTCCACAGTTAGGTGGGTGTTTTCCTGGCTTTGCTGTGTGCTGGTCAGTAACACTGCTGGCCCCACAGTGAGGTGGGTGTTTTCCTGGCTTTGCTCTGTGCTGGTCAGTAACACTGCTGGCCCCACAGTGAGGTGGGTGTTTTCCTGGCTTTGCTCTGTGCTGGGCAGTAACGCTGCAGGCTTTGCTCTGTGCTGGGCAGTAACGCTGCAGGCTTTGCTGTGTGCTGGGCAGTAACGCTGCTGGCTCCACAGTTAGGTGGGTGTTTCCTGGCTTTGCTGTGTGCTGGTCAGTAACACTGCTGGCCCCACAGTGAGGTGAGTGTTTTCCTGGCTTTGCTCTATGCTGGGCAGTAACGCTGCTGGCTCCACAGTGATGTGGGTGTTTTCCTGGCGTTGCTGTGTGCTGGGCAGTAACGCTGCAGGCCCCACGCTCTTGTGGGTTTTCTGATGGCTTTGAAGTGTGCTGGGCAGTAATGTTGGTTGCTCTCCAGAGTGGTCGGCATTCTGCTGGCTCTGTAGTTTGTTGCCGTCTTTGTGGAATTGCAATAGTCTGGAAATTGCTGCTGGCTCCACAGCCGGTTGGTCTGTTGGCTTTGTAGTGGCTGGTGTCCCATGCTGGTTCCACTGGTGACGGGGAGTCTGCTGGCTCTGTAGTGGGCTGGGCAGTGCTTCTGCCTCCTGCAGTGGGCTGGGCAGTGCTGCTGGCACTTTCCTGGACTGGGCAGTGCTTCGGCCTGCTGCAGTGGGCTGGGCAGTGCTGCTCTGTCCTGGACTGGGCAGTGCTTCTTCCTCCTGCAGTGGGCTGGGCAGTGCTGCTGGCTCTACAGTGGGCTGGGCAGTGCTGCTGGCCCTGGACTGGGCAGTGCTTCTGCCTGCTGCAGTGGGCTGGGCAGTGCTGCTCTGTCCTGGACTGGGCAGTGCTTCTTCCTCCTGCAGTGGGCTGGGCAGTGCTGCTGGCTCTACAGTGGGCTGGGCAGTGCTGCTGGCCCTGTCCTGGACTGGGCAGTGCTTCTTCCTCCTGCAGTGGGCTGGGCAGTGCTGCTGGCTCTACAGTGGGCTGGGCAGTGCTGCTGGCCCTGTCCTGGACTGGGCAGTGCTTCTGCCTGCTGCAGTGGGCTGGGCAGTGCTGCTCTGTCCTGGACTGGGCAGTGCTGCTGCCTCCGCAGTGGGCCTGCTCTGGCTCTAGTAGGCCTCGGGGGAGCCGGGGTGGAGTTAAGCCTCCCCGCTTCATATTCAGAAGGGTGGGCGGTCCCAGCTCCATCCTGCGGAGCCTCTAGATATAAAGCCCCCTTCTTGTCCCTCCGTTTAAGACAAGAGACGTTTAAAAGGCTCCTCGCAGCAGCAGCCCCGGCCTCCCCCGTCGCCTCCTCCCCGCAGCTCGGAGCCCCCTTCGGCGCCGCCTCATTAAGTGATTATGGATTTTCTGAGCGAGAAGTTTGCCCTGAAGAGCCAGGCCAAAGGCAGCGAGTTCTTCCTGGGCGCGGGCGGCCTGGAGCACGTCATGGAGACGCTGGACGGCGAGGCCTACTACAGCGGCAAGGGCCCCGGGGGCAAGTGCGGGCCCTACAGCGGGCTGCCCCGGGCCGAGCAGCACGTGCGCCTGGACCGGGCCTCCCCCTGCCAGGAAGGTGAGTGGAGCCCCGGGCCGTGGGTGATGGAGGGCACCGCCCTAAGGTCTGTGCGTCCCCCGCATCTCCCTGCCTGGGCATACCTCTGCCAGGGGCAGTGGAGGGGCGGCACACACCGCCCCACCAGGTAAGACTACTTTCCGCTCCTCGACATAGGCTCACACCACTGTCTGCCCATTCCTAGGGGCAGCGGCAGTGCAAGGGTGGCGGACACCCCCTCGTGCATCACCGAACCATAGAGTTTCATGTGTCGCTCGCTGCCCATTCCTGGGTTTTGCTGCTGGGATGACAACATCTCCCCCCGGCCCCTAACAGCAACATTTACTTATTTCGTTTTCGTGTACTTTCCTCTCATCTTTATATTTTAATTTTCTGCCGTCCTGTAAATTTGTTTTCTGGTTAATGCAGATAAATCTCGTACTATATTTAAAAAAGCTGGCGAACCAAAGTTTATCTCTCATTTGCAAGCGAATGTACTAACATGACCTTCCGTGAATGTGACTGCTTTTCACCGCATGCTGACTGACACTAGGCTGACACTAGACACTTCTTTGGCGCATTCATTTATAACATTCGGTGGATGTGAAATTCAGTCCGCATCAGCAGTGCGTTCGTCGAGAGGTGATGTTTTGGTGACAAGTCCGCTCAGATTTGATAAACACCGCCCTCTCATTCACCTCCGAAAGTGTTATTTCAGATCGTGGAGTCAGAGGAAGGGAGCGTGTAACACTCAAACAAATGTCATTTCTGTCAGCGGCAAAATAAATGCACGTCATTCAGAAGTGTCTGAACGTGAGGTGAAGCAGCAGGCGCGAGGCCTCCTTCGTCTTCGCACCAGAAATATTTGGATTTTAGCAATTTAAAAAAATGACCGGCGACCTGTTTAAAATGTTCTTAAAAAGAAACACTAGTCTAAACGTTAGAGTTGAAAAATATGGTAATTTAAAACGTTTTGACAGCTGGAATAATACGACATTTGAAAATAGCTTTTAATGCGTCTCTACTTCCTGACAGTATTTTATTATTTTAAATGCGTATATATTTGTGTGTTTTCTTCTTTTTAATCACATATCATAGTTCGGGTTAGAAAGCGCATATGTTGACCTTATTAAGATATAAGCGGTCTAACATGTCACTGGATACAAATTACAATCAAAGGAGATATGATAATAACAATAATATTTATACATATTTGTTAACGGTTCATACAGCCGTGCCAAATCAGGGCAAATAACATATGTTACTTGTAGCCACTTAATGGTACTCAATCTACTGACCTCTAATGGTTATATGTTGTTTGTAGCTGGAGGCGGGCGCTAAAAGGGTTGCTTTGTATGAAGCCGCCGTGTCCTTCACACAGGCGCTCTATTGTGGCCTCAGCTTAACTCTCAGGAGTGGCGACCACTGCTTTATTGTTCTCAGCCACAGAATGTTTTGAAGTATGTTTTTTGTTCTTGTACATGCATGTCAGCTTGGTGTCTTCAGCAATAAATTGTCCCAAGTTCCGAGAGCGCCCGTCCACTGAGCTCTGATTCTGAGGCGCTATTTTTCAAAGAAGGTAGTAGTTTTCCCGGGACATTTGTGCACCGGTAGGCTCTTCAACCCGTTGTACCGTGTAGCAAAGCGTAGGTTTCGAGCACTGCATTTCATTGCAGGTCAGGACTTAAGAGCGGTTTCAAGCTCCGATTTGCACCGCAGGAACTATTTTCAGGAGCAGAACGCCGCGGAGGTTCAGCATAGGATGGCGCGGATGGACACAGGCGACGGAGCTGGTCTTGACAGGAGCCGACCTTTGAGGACACCTCTGCTTCTTTGCTGTCTGGTATAGTAGGCGCTGGCCAGACTCCTCTCTCAGACGGATGTAAGAGGAGCTACATGTCTCCAAACACACAAACCAAAGTGCTTAATAAAAAAAAATACTATATACGTTATAAATACTAGCAAAGTGAGAACACCTTTCTTGTATATCAATTTAAACATAGGCTGTGTAAAATCCGTAAACAAACAGGCACACGCACATTTCTTGTGTGTTAGATTTGAACCTATCATAGGAATTGTGCGCTCCTTCAAAACACTACAATTAGACAAACGATAGTTTTATCGTAAACGTGAACAATATTAATGTAGCTATTTAAGATTGATGCGCCATTTAAATTCGGTGCTATTTCTTTCAGAAGACACTAACTCGCTCTCCTAATGTTATGTAGAAAAAATAGCTACTTGTATATATTAAATAATCTTTTGATTCTGTCAGAGCCTTTCAAGAGGTACAAAGAATCGCATATAATAATATTTTTATGTATGCTCCTTTTACTAGCTATTACTCTCTTATTTATTTATGCAGAGACATTCACGGACCCCTAATTCTAGTCCGTAAATGTAGGACACCATGTGAGGTGTGTACTCTCCTCCAGAACCGACAGTTTTATTAGACATCAGGGACCGGCTCCCACTTGTAACTGGAATACATTTGTATTTTCTCTGGATCAGTCAAGTCCACTTCCAAGACACCAAGTGTCACCTAGTAGATCAAGTAGAAAACATTGCTCGCTTGGCATCGATACATTACGTGTTTCTTGCTCTTTCTACGTATAGATGCGTCTACCTATGTTTAATGTTGTTATTACTGTACCGCAGCTGCGGGTTTAAAGACGACACATTATTGCGGAAGTTTATCCGTGATTTTGCTTCCAGAATTCACAAACAATAGACCTTTTCTTTATATTGCAATTTTCAACTAATGTTAAACCATGAGACACATATTATTTTGCGTACCATGTGACATCAAACATGTGTACTTTATTCCATTATTTTGTAAACAAATATGACCTCCAATTGACTGAACGCCGTTATTTGTGGGGATTCTGTCATAGCCAACCGCTCTAAAAAATAGTTCACGGGTTTGTATAACATTCTCTTAAATTATGGACCAAAACAACAGCCAAACTAGATGTCAATTTATGAAACCCGCCTGAACTTCGAGATGGCATCACGGGTCGCAATATGTGTGGCGGCCGTTTTTCGCTTTCTTTTTTACATTTGGAACACGAATTAGCAGGTTTCTCTTATGTTGAAAGGCCCAGAATTCGTGCGTACCTACGACCTTAATAAATGTTATCAGTACATAGCCAAACACATGCGTTACACCTTTTTTTATAAGTATTGCAAATATTTCCGTGTTTATACATAATTCTAAATAGTTTTACATCCAACGTGGTCATCTTTCTAGTGAATTATGGATTTTACAGCTAATGCAGGATCTGAAATAGCACTAACTGTCATGTAATCTATGTGTCTGTTGTCTAGGTTACTTTCTGTATGTCAGTCTGGAGATCTCTCTCTCTCTCTCTCTCTCTCTAAATATATATATATATATATATATATATATATATATATATATATATATATATATATATATATATATATATATATATATATATATATATATATATATATATAGAGAGAGAGAGAGAGATATAAATATATATTTATAGTGCTGTCCTGCCAGTAGAATGTATTCAAAGCCTGAAATAAAATCATTTATTGTTTGCAGTGATGCATCATCTCATGTTGTTTTCTTTAAATAAAAGCTATCTCTAAATATTTGTACTTCCTACACGATGGGAATAATTGCATGTTTACAGTGCTGTACTAGTGCTTGGTGATATTAGTGCATTGCATTGTTTGAATACAGCAGTTTTGCCTGCACCGGGACACACTGGGCCTAATGTATGGCATTTTGGCACAGAGCAGCGAAGAAATGCACTTTGCTGTGGTGCCCTACGCCAAAGTGAAAGGGAAGGAATGCACCGAATCAAAGCAATATGATGCATTCCTGTCCTTTCTGCCTTTGCTGGCACTGTTTTGGCAGCCTAGAGTCAACGTAGTCACCCTTGAACCATTGTGCAAGGCTGCCTCCTTTGCAGGCAGGATTGTTTTTGTGCAGGAAGGGGCACCTTCCTGCACAGAAACAATCCAAAGAGGCGGTTTCCTTTTTCTATGTGTGCTGCGGAATGAAGCACACACGGAAAGAGGAAAAATTAACATATTCGTCCTTGTTGCGCCTCACCTTAGAGGGCGTACGGATTTTGCCTTTCCTCAGGTTTACATCACTTTGTACATCTGGGGCAGCATCAAATTCCATGGGTGTTGTGTGGGAATACCCACCGCAATGCCCGATGAACGCCTCCCGGGTGCAGAGTTAGGAGATGCAGTGATTTCTGCTGCTTTGCTTTACTCGTGATTTATGAGGCCACTCCAGCCATGCAGGGGGGCTTTGTGTGGCCTCATAAATCTTTATGAGAGCCATGCGTCATGCATGGACCACTTTACATGGTGCAAAAGTGATGCAGGGCTCTCATGAATAAGCCCCCCAGTGTCTTCAAAGACATAAACGTGATTGGTTGACACCAATGCTGACCCATCTCCTGCTCTTGGGCTTGATCTCTCTGTCCATCATCTCTGCTATATTCTTTTATTCACTGCAAACACTATATCTGCAACAAAAAATTTGAGTATTTCACTCGATATTCATGATTTGAATGGAATATTACCAAAGGATTATAAAACAAGCCATGCACTGATAACAGGACAAACTGTTAGTCATGCCTCTATCTCTACCTTTTCATTTTTAAAGTGCTTTGACGCGTATCACCAACTGTTTACAGGTTTTTGCAGTATTCTTCACTTGGTATCAGCCAAAAAACCAACAACTAAAGAATCAACAGGGTAGACAGGAAGCATCTGAAATTGTGAAATAAAAACAATGCCCCGATACAGATATAAGGTGATTCTCTACACAATTGTGAAAATCTGTCATCTGTTTTGGAGATCTGCTTAGGCCAAAACGCTGAACTCCATCTTCGTTGAATTAGTGTTTACGGACGCGAAGTAAAAAGGTTTGTTGGCATCAATGAGAAGAGATTCAGTGTTGGAGTTCATATCTGTGCTCCACCATTACTGCCACCATGGAGGTGTATTTGTGCCACGCATTTGTGCCACTGCGCATAGAGAAAGAATAGTGACAGCAATGCAGACAGTACAGCCTGAGCAGACATTAGCTGGGCAAAGGTCATCTCGTATGCCCAGGGACATCTGATTTTCCATGCAGGCAAGCACGGAACAGCTCAAATAATAAGTGCAGTGTTTATATTAAGCACTCTGGGGCATATTAACAAGGGAAATATCGCTGCTTTTTTGGCACATAGAGCTGAAAAAGCGGCGCATTAATTATCGCATTATGTACAAGGACACGCAAAAATGCTTTAGCGTGTGTTTCCTTGACTTAGCACCCATTTGTCTTCCACTTTGCATGTCAGCGATAAATATCACTAATGACATGCAAAGTAGATATACGTTTTCATTACTCCATGGATATGCTCGCTGACACAGCATTGTGATATTTATAAGCCTCAAGCAAACCCACGATGTGATAAAATAAACCGCGCTAACCGCGGTTAGCGCAGGTATGTAATGCCTTGTTAAAAATTTACTTAGCCATACTTATAATGGCAGGTGGATTGCCGGGTTAGGTCCACGCTTACCTATTATCAAGCTTCGCATTAGCGCACTCCCAATATCGCTGGATTCCTCATGCTAATCTGCAACGCGGCAAAGCTGCACTCTCTTCACTCCCACCACATTTATAGTCAATATGTGTCCTGTAGAGCAACTTCAGGCGCACGTCAGAGCGCTGTGTGCTGGAGGAAGAGACATCAACTAGTCCCTCACTGTTGAACAGCAAAGTTCAGGATATTACAAGCTTATTTCTGAAGACTAAAATAATACACTTTGCTAAGCAAGAAAAAAGAAAAGAAAGTGAGTCTTACAGGAAAATGCAGGTTAAGACACCATTAAATGTGTATTTGCGAAACCAACTGACAGGAAAGTAAACCCCTTAAGGTACGTTTGTGCTTTTTTGAAAGCTCGTTATGCCTTTACAGGTATCAGCGTGTCAGCATTGCGAGTCTTGAAGAAAGGGGCTGATTTAGGATTCACCTTGTAAGGCGCTGGTAAAGGAGCCTTTGAACTTACTGTGTGTGAGGATGGGGATTGGTGGAGAGCAGGCAGAGACAAGTTCCAGCCACTAAGAATGTTGGGCCATATTATCAAGAAAGGGCGAAAAATTATCACCGCTTTTATCGGCAGGAAACTGGCGCTAAAGCGGCGATAACGGGCTTGATAATATGCCCTTGTGATTTCCCATAGAAGCCAAGGTTCTGGTGTTAACCTGGGCTTCTATGGGAATTCACAAGGGCATATTAATAAAGCCCATTATCGCAGCTTTAGTGGCAGTTTCCTGCCGATAAAATCGTCGATAATGCATCGCCCTTTCTTGAAAATATGGCCCGTTGTTTTTAACAAAGATCTTGCACACGAGATTATTAGGGGGATGTTCTGAAAGTCAAACCACAGATAAGGCCCAAAGTAAGCTGAGCACAGCATTCTGGTTCAGACATATGGGATAATTCTGCCCTAGAGACATAGTGAGATGGTGTGACTTCATCCCATGTGGGCTCCATACCTCATGTACCAGAGTTTGCAGGTTAGCCCACGCATGTTCAACGAGGCACAGTAAAGATTTTGCGCAGGAAGTAGTAACATCTTTTTTCTGCAGCAACAAATCATACAACCGATTGCAATTTATGCATAGTAAGGACGCTAAGTGTGTTCCCAGACAGGTTCCCTCACAAAATGTCAAAGCCGAGATTGGCATTGACTAGAACACCAACTACCACCAATTAACGAGTGGAAACATCTAAGGCAAGATTCTTCTGCAGGGCTTGAGCAAAATGACCAGCGTTGCATTCTAGATAGTCATTTTTACTTCACCATCTATTGGTACCCTATGACTTCTTGTTGATTCTACAAACAAATGATGGTTCTGGATAAAGGCAAGGGTGATGGGATCAAAGCAGCAACGTTTAAAAGATGTAATAAATGCGGCAAGAGTGAATGAATCTGAGCAGAAAAGTTTAAAATATGTAAAGAGTTTGGTTCTGTAAAAATTCCAGATCTTGGAAGGTATTTGCGTATGTGCATCACACCGTATTTAGCAATGCACTGTCGGCATGCCTGCAGTCAGAAGGTATTGTGGCCTTCGAGGACAACAGCAGGTTTAACCTGTGAGTCTCTGGTAGGCGAATTTTTACAGGCACGTTTGAACAGTAAAGGTGTGCTGTTTTTTCTCACACATAAAGCAAATTAACACAGAATTTTTAAACAAGAAAGAATTTGGTATATGTATAAAACTATGTGGAGGACATGGATATGTATAGGAACCATGTACACAGGAGTGGTCCTCAAGGACATTCCCACCTATGGAAAATTTGCCTGAAGTACACTTCTGGTTTTTGTTAATCAGGAAAAATGCATACATCTGTGTTTTTCTTAGGCATAAGTCCAAGCATTAATGATGTGTGTCTTTTCTGGTAATTAACCTCCCCCATGACTTCAAGGAGGTGTTAGGCTGTCTCTCAAAGAGATGCAAACTATAGTAGTTTGAGTGTCAGACTTAAGCTCATTGGTGAAATTGGATCTTGATGATGGCCTATTGTAACCTGAGGCAGCAGAATCTTACTAAATACTGAGTGATCACAGGCTCAAACCATTAGCCTCTAAAATTAGTGAATGCTAAAGACTAGCTTGGAAAGAGTCGCTAGTGACATTGGGTTAATGTAATGGGGGCAAAAGAGGTCGCAGGGTCTTCAACAAGAAAAGTAGAGGCAGCAATTTCTACCCCTACCTACCTCTAAATTACTACTTGTGTACACATACACCAGACTCGCCAACTTCTAAAAAAGAAATGGAGGGCGTGGGGCCTTGGCCAGGGATGTGGCTTTGAGTCGAGTACCGCTTGAGGCATTTTTACCTCTTTCCCAACCCTTCACAAGAAAAAAAAAGCTTCTAACTCTGCTGCTGATGCCGTGGGGATGTTTTGCATCCCATAATGGACATTGGCTGTGCAGAGCTTGAAGCACAGAATGGAAACCCACTCTGTAAAGGAATTTCCGACTCAACTTTAGTGTCACTGTGTGATACCAGTTGTTCACATGGAGACCATGTAAATGGGCTGATATTGTTTCCCACACAGTGTTACTATGTGAATTGCTAGGTCGAATACACACATGCACAACTTGCAAAATCTATCTATCTATCTATCTATCTATCTATCTATCTATCTATCTATCTATCTATCTATCTATCTATCTATCTATCTATCTATCTATCTATCTATCTATCTATCTATCTATCTATCTATCTATCGTGGAACACTATCTGGGTAATCTGTGAAAACAATCAAACATATGACCAGCCGCGGTCGGTAGTGGGTGTACCTGCCGGGTGGTGACGTGGGGAGGGGCAGGGTGGGGGGTAGTAATCTATGGATTACGGAGCTTTACAGGTAAGCAAACATATAAATAAATAAAACAAATTTTGTTGCCTGCACTGCATCCCCAAATGCGATGAGGTGCGCACAACGAAATTCGTTTTATTTTATATGTTTACTAAATATCACCAGAATCCCAACTTGACATTATGGGACTATATTACTTGTCAGTAGCAGTCGGTGGTGGGAGTGCTGCTGGGCGGTGATGTGGGGCGGGCGAGGGGCAGGGTAGGGGGTAGTAAACTATGAAATACGGCCAAATGCAGGTAAGTAAACATATAAATATATAGAACGAATTTCTTTGCGCGCACTGCATCGCCATATTCGATGCAGTGCGCGCAAAAAAATTTGTTTTATTTATTTATATGTCTACTCACTTACATTTGGCCTTATTCCCCACATCACTGCCCAGCAGCACTCCCACCACCGACCACTACTGTTACTTGTGCTTCCCATTTTTTAAAATATTAAATTATGTGTTTATTTTGGAGTTGTTACCTTGAAAGAGCTGTTATCTTTAAAGCATACAGTGGCGGCTCCTAGAGGGAGTTCTCTGGAGCGATGTGGCGGGCAGGTTGGGGGGTAGTAAATTCCGGCATACGGCCAAACAGAGTTTGTAATTAAATAAATAAGCTAAATTACATTGCGCGTGCTGCATCACCTTTTGGCGATAAAGCACGCGCAATGTAATTTGTTTTATTTATTTACTTAACTCCGTTCGGCTGTATGTCAGAGTTTACTACCCCTCGCCCTACCCCTCCCCTACCCTGCCTCACCACCCACAGCACTCCCTCCCGAAGCCGCCACTGAAAGCATAGCTAACAGTTGGCACTGATTGGAATTATAATATTTAGGTTTATATTTCTTTAATGAGTTCCACAGGTTTTATGAGATTTTATGGTGGCTACCACTACCACATAATTATAGATTTATTACATGTTCCGCAAAATTTGCTGATTTCACAAAAAATGTTTTTATTTCAAAGGGATGAAAATAACAATGCCAGCGAATGTGCCACTTAATTTACCTTTTTGTTGCATAATTTAGACCATGTTGCCACATAATTTAGATAATTTTTATCATATTATTGTAGAGACCCTAACAGTGGTAAAGCTCTCAAAGGTGGTTAGGGGGTTCTTATCTACCTATCGTGTCCAAACTCTTAGCATGAAGGGAGAACTCATCTATACTTTCTGAAAACGGGATAAATTGAAGTGCCTTTGACCGCGGATTTTACTTCAGCCTTTGGTTTCCTTCCAGTTACTGCATAACCTTTTGTTGCTTTTAAATATCTACACGAGTTTCATTCAGACAGACCGTATTTTTGTTAAGGTTCTGCTTGTCAGGGGTGTGTTTATATTGGAAAAGAACAAGGCAGACCCACGGTTTGTTTAAATGTTCTTAGTGTGAATCCAAAAGGCCTTTTACATCTGTACACTGCAGCTACAGGATGCTTCACCCTTTCCAAAAATATTATGATGTCACTCACTCAAGTATTCTTTTCGAAATATACATTTCAGTACTTTCACCTATTCTGAAGTTTGTGTAGGAGTTAACATAGATTTTATCATCTAGACTCTGTGGTAATGACTTTTTAATTAGGCCTTACAGTGGAATAATTGTCAGAGTTCTCAGTCAAAACGGGTCTTTTCCCCCCTATCCTTGCAGTGAACTATGGTATTGCCAAAGCGGAAGGCCCGCCCCTGCACACCGAGCTGGGCCGCCCATTGGAGAACTGCTGCACCATGAGGGGCTCTCCCGTCAAAGGCTTGCAGGAGAAGGGCGACCTGGAGGAGCTAGGAGACAAGTGCGACAGCAACGTCTCGAGCAGCAAGAAGCGGCGGCACCGCACCACCTTCACCAGCCTGCAGCTGGAAGAGCTGGAAAAGGTCTTTCAGAAGACCCACTACCCGGATGTGTACGTCCGGGAGCAGCTGGCACTGAGGACGGAGCTCACGGAGGCCCGAGTTCAGGTGAGAGATGCAACCATCTATACAAGAGCGAACGCACCTCTCTTTCACTCTGTCTCTTCGTCTCCTAGTCCCCCCTTTCTTCCTGTGTTTCACACCGCTGATTACAATTCATTATAACTGTTTTTTTGTTGCTTCTCTAAACCCAGACTGACGTATCACATACACAGTTTTTATCTGTGGTGTGAGATTTTGTCAGATTTAAGAGCCAGACATATTTGATTTTGTTGTGCAGAATGTTATTTATTGAAAAGCCACTGGCTACAGCGTAAAATACAATATTCAGTGCAGTAGTGTTCTAACATAGAGCACCGTGCAATTTACTTCTGGGAAAATATAATAAAACTTTCAGCATTTACAGCTGAAACTTTAAAAACGCAGCCCCAATTATGTTTTATAATATGGCCCATAGACTCTCTTGTCTCACCCTCTAACTATGATCTTCTATTTATGATCAACGTCATTCACATTCTTAATTTCTTCCTTTGTCCATTGTCTTTACATAGGCATAACAATTTACCAAAATGTATTAAAGTTCAAAGGAAATTTTACAATCCAAAATCAACAATCTTTTACAGTACTCGACAGCAGATGTACATTTTCCATCCAATGAATATTTGGAAGACGTATTCAGCTTTGTTAATATTGAAGATGTGCATAGAAGGCATAATAGACTTTCATTGTTCATAATTAAGTCGCATGATTTTTTATTTCCTAACCAGCAAATCAACTTTTCCCCAAAAAACTTGCACATGCCCCAAAATGCAAATCAGGTTCCATTTTGCCACAAAAATATATTTCAGGGAAATTGTAGAAATTTGCTTTCTCAGTTACAAATAGATTAGTTACGCAATCAATTTGTGAGAAAATTGAATCTATTCATAGAAAAAATTATTACTTGTCGATAGAACTAAGTTGGTTCATTAAAATGTTTTTATATTTATTTGACAAACAGTGACATACAGGACTGCAAAAACAATTGTATTGTGAAAACCGCATGCAATGTGGTAGATTTTTGGTTTTAGAAATTTCCATATCAGAATCATATTTCTTCCTTCGTGGAAAGAAATCACCCATTATGAAGTGCATGCTACATAACACGTTCCTTTAATTGTGTCACAATTTGTCTGATGGCTAACAAAGGAAATATTGATATTGTTACTTTGTGAGGATATACCTACCGCTCATCTACTAGTTTTGAAACTTTGATATGCATGCAGTAAAACTGCCCTATTTAATATAGCACAAATGAAATGCAAGAATTTTCGTGTGAATAAATAACACACATGCAAAGTACAGGATGGTTTCAAAGAGTTTGTCCACTGTAAAATATCTTACATTGAAATAATAATCCTTAAATGAACTTGGACTTTTTATGTGAGTCTCTAGTGTAGAAAAGATGCAATGGGCTCTCATGCGATCATAGGAACTGGATGGGCTCCTTATCCCCATGCTGAGAAGTAAAAAGCATTAATAAATTGGGGGCATACGACCCCCTACATTCCCGGGCCCCAGTGCCTTTGCCCGTACTTCACCATTGGCAGCTATGGCTCAGAGTGAATATTACCTTCTGGAAGTCAAATACAAAAAGCCCTGGCTTTCTTTGTTTAACTTTATTTCACCACAGGCAAAATATTTCTGTTCGTGAAATAAAGCAGCCCCTCTATACTCATTACATATAGTGCCTTTTATAGTGCCTTTTATAGTGTCTTTTGTCTACTCCCCAATTATGGAAAGCCGCTTACTTCTGCCGTTTGCAGAGGCAAGTTATAAGTGATTCCTTGGGTGGAGAATTACCTGGAAGGTACTCCGTGCAAACCCACAAATGTTTGACTTCGACACTGTTCACTTATATTTTCATGGCTACCAACCCAGGCATGTCCAGAATGCCAGCACCGACCCTAAACTTGTCAAATCAGCATGTTGCCACAAAGGAATCCTTAAATAACTTGGGCATCTTGAGCGATTTTTGCTGAATGAAAATTAAATAGAAATGGCTGTGTAGAAGATTTCACCTGTGCTTGTAATGGGAAAATAGAAGTGCAGGTACTCTGGGCCGGAGTACCTGCCTATTTCTGAAAAGTACCGGAACTCTCCAATTAAAAGTGTTACTTCTGTCTTGAGAAGTGCCGGTACTCTCCCTCTCAAAATAGAAAAGTGCCTGGTACTCCGTACCGGACAGGACCGGCACTTTTAAAGCACTGGATGTCACATTTCAGTTGTTGTGAGAAGCATCATTGAGAGAGTCTAGAGTATTCTACAGGAAAAAAATTGTGGTGAGAATACTCACATCTTTTTATGTTAGCTACCTGATGAAACACTTTACTGTGTCACATTCCACCACTTTTCTCCCACACTGCAGTGCTTTATGAGTGAGATCTAACCATAAGCAAATCAGTCTGATGAAAGGTGGAGTCCAGCTGACTTGCTGGGTTATGTTTGTCTGCATGAAACAATAGCAGCCCACTGCTCTTGGATTTCCACCAGTGTGATGTGTATAGATTCTTTCACACACATTATACTGATTTGAGTATACTTATCACATCATCAGTTATGTGCATGGAGTATATTTAGTGGTTAGCCATACATACCACATTACCCTTTTGTACAATGTGAAATATTCACAGAGAGAACATAGAAAAATTCCTCTCGGTTTGCATTTGATAGCATCAGGGTAGACTCTTGTAAAATAACTCTTGAATCTCTATATTTGTGTTTTCATTGGTCTTAGCCCTAAGTCCTTAAATTACATTAATTAAAACGTTTTAAAATATAAACGTCAAGTTATGTGAAGACATATTTATGAGAGCAAGTGGTAAAGCTGTGTGCCGGGTTTTAAATCAGATGTTGCCACATTATAATGATGTTAACCGTATTTTATCCATTTTGGCTGGAACATTGACCTGGCTGAAATTGAATTAATTAACAGGCGCCTTAGCAATTATCAAAGCATTCTCCTATAAGGTAATGCTTGAGCGGTATAGGGATGCACTGGCAGATTTACACTCAGAGAGTCTAGTTCAGAGAGGCAGTCTTCAAAGAGTTGCAAATCTGCTGCCACTGAATTACTTGGTGCCGATTTAGAGGTAATTTTCGACTTTAATTGGATTCACAAGGAGTTCAAGTCCCACTCCTGGGAAAACCACAACAGTCATACATTTCCAGGAGAAGTCTCAATGGCAACATATATTCATGCACGTTTTCATATCAGTGGTAAAAAAAAAAAAAAAACATTTGTACATTTAACTGGTTTTCTCCCCTCGGGAAAGAGTTTTCATCCGAAAAAACGCCTTATTTTTCAACGCTATTAAATTTGAAAGTGTTGTCTTATGTTTTCCACCCTGGAAAGCCACTCAACTCCTGTCGTTAATAGGAATATTTTTGCGTGTGATTCCAGGGTGTGAAGCTACATGCAGGCGGTCTTATACACATGGTTTGTGACACTTCATTTTCCTCCAAAATGTGATCCCAGGAATCCATTTGCATTTGCACAATATTGCCGAGATGCATTTGCACAATATTGCCGAGACATTACACATGGTATTATGAAAGACTTCGCTAGTGCCTTCAGTTACAACATCAAATGTACTTTAGAAAGATGGAATAACACATCATAAATCGTCACTCGGTGTGTGTGTGTATCATTCACTGTGCTAGAGATCTTCACATTCGTGCACACACACACACACACACACAGCAGAACTCTGGAGTGCATGCCGAATCAATCGGTCCACAGTACCTTTATTAGCTTTTTTTATGTGAGGATTTCTGATGTAGCTACTGAGATCATTACTTGCTTGCCTAAGAGGTGATTTTGGTGTCAAGTGTAATATTAGTAAAGATGAGCATGTTAGTTTAAGGTTGTATTGCTCTTTGACTTTTACATTCCTTAACCCAATGGTATACCCATATCTAAATTCAGCAGAGTTCGACTTTAAATACATTTCCATGACCACACTGTTCTGCAACCAGTAAAATATCTATATATCTATATATATATATATCTATATAAGAGTGGGATGTGAAATAAATCCAGTTTGAATTACATTTGTGGCTTGGACGTCGTTCTTCGAAGCGTGGACGAAAGGTTGGAGTATTTAGGGACTGGCGATCCCGTCCAAAGCCCGCCGCTGTAAGGGGCCAACACAGCTTAGCGCCAAAAACTCGGCTGGGATATCTATATACAGCGACGGCTCGTGGAGGGAGTTACGGTGGGGCAGGAGGGCGGGGAGGGGGAGGGGCAGGGTGGAGGTTGCTAAAAACCGGCATATGGATAATTGCAGGTAAGTAAACAATTTAATTAATAAAACGAATTTCGTAGCGCGCCTTGCATCGCAAAATGCAATGCAGTGCGAGCTACGAAATTCGTTTTATTAATTAAATTGTTTACTTAACTGCAATTATCCATATGCCGGTTTTTAGCAACCTCCACCCTGCCCCTCCCCCTCCCCGCCCTCCTGCCCCACCGTAACTCCCTCCACGAGCCGTCGCTGTCTATATATATATATATATCTATATATATATATATATCTATATATATATATATATCTATATCTATATCTATATATATATATATCTCTCTCTCTCTCTCTCTCTCTATATATATATATATATATATATATATATATATATATATATATAAATATATATATTTATGCACCTGTAGTTAGCCATATAGAGCATGTTAAATCTGTTTGTTTTGGGGGACAAACCTTTGTGGTATAAACGTCTTGATAGTGTCACACCAATATGTGGCATTGCAAAGCGGTGGTAGTTTTTGGTCAAAAACGAAAAATACTGTTAGAAAAATATAAAGTTCACTTAACTAAATGTATAACTTTACACAACTATAGCTTGAAACATACTGCATCTTTTCACTTAGCAGAAACACTCTGTGCTGTCCCTGTAGTGTATACTGATGAAGCACCAGAGACACCTCTGTTATCTGATCCTATAAAGCCACAGCGTGATAATAAACCATAGGGCCGGAGGCTGAGTGGTTTAAATTGGCACCTGAAGCATGAAATGACGTTTTTCGACCCGTTATGTATTTTTAATTTAACGTGGAATACGGAAAAACATATGTTTTCCTTTAGTTGAAATGCAAAACTCAAACTGTAATGTCTGCGAATTTAAGGAAAACAATTGACGGGTATTCTTGTAAATTAACGGTTTGGAAAAATCACTGCTACATTGAAAGAGTTTAATGTGTCAAACAAATACCTATTTACCTCCATTAATGCCATATTACCCTAAACCCATCGTATTCGCATAAAACAATGGGTTCAGAGTTTTTTCTGAGTCATCAGAATATTAACATTCAGATGAATGAAGACATTGTGATAAATACACTTACCATCATGGTCAAATTGACTTATTTTTGGTTGTTGAAACGGCCACGGCCCATACAGCAATTTCTGTTTGCAGTCGCAAATTCTTCACAAAGAGCTGCTATGTAATCGCCTTACACAGTTATGGCACATCTCCAAACCTACAATACATGGGAGTGGGGCAGTACTGTGTAAATATATTTTCAAAAGCTGCTGTTGGGACAAACCTTTCTCTGGCACAGGTTACTAATATTTGCCTTGAAGGAAGTGGTTTGTGTTGAAGCACTTCTTGAGTTGTCCCTGTATCTTACTAAATTGCACACTATCCTACATCACTGCACATAGCATGCCAGTGCTTTATTTGTAAAAAAATGAGAACAGTGCACAAAACTCTGCTCAGAAGTCTTTATTCCACCTCTTGCCTCTTTAATTCACCACCAGACGCTCCCTGCCCCTTTATTTCACTCTTGCAAGTTCCTACTTTCTAAGTTTGTGATGGTTTTTCAGTCTATTTCTTCCTCCTTCTTTCCGTTTTGTTTGCTTTTCCCTCTCTTGCTCTCTGTAAATGTCTGATGCAGAAAAATAAGTGCAGATCCCCAAAAATGAGAGCTGTGAACTCCACCAGCAACCACCAGCTCAAGTTAAGCTCTGTAGCATGCAATCTTTTCAGCACCTTTGTCTTTAAGAGATGGGTGTCATAATGCGGGAATTTATGCTGCGATGTCCTCTTGACAATAATAGCTATTTGTCAATGAAACGAAGATCTAGGTAGCAGAGATTTCATGCACACCTTATATATTTTATGCACATATGCATTGAAAAACTAGTAGACCATCTGTTAATATAGAGTGAGTACATCCAACAATAGGCACACCATGAGTCTTGTTGGGCCCTGAATTTCAGTGTGAATGAAGTCTTTGTTACATGCAGTTCAATATCAATCTCGCTTTTAAAAACGCAAAAAAAATGCTGCAGAGTTAATCATCAATCGCGATCAAAACAAAATGAAAACATGAATCCTTCTTGTGTGCTTGGTGAAGTTAACATGTAAAGATTGAAGAATCCAAAAACAAAATGCTATTGTTACACATGTTAATCCGAGGTGTTGCTTTGATAACTTCAGATATTGACATATAACGTTAAAAACATGCAAGAGTCCCTATGAGTAATGCTTTGTTTTGATTGCATTCTTCTGTTGATGCCCGTGCAGCTACTATGAAACGTATTAGTATGAAGTATAGCTCAAAATAAAATCATCCTTATTTTTTAAAAGGAGGTTCCATTCATTGCTGAGTAGCTTAGTGCGCAGAAGTTCACAATATCAATTTTAAAATGCTGCTCAAAATCCATATTTTAATTTTTCAATAACTTAGTTCAAATGACACATTGCTTTTTTAATTATCATTTTTATGTCAAACATTAATCAAATTTCAGTTACAAAATAAAGTATTAAATATACCTAGAAACATCAATACTCAAGGGGATAATAATGGCATCTTATAAATATTATTCCATAAGTAATAATTTCCTTAAATGTCTTCACTTATATAGTCAAAAGTAGGTTCAAGAGGGTTAGTTTTTGGTTGCCCTATTTAAAGGACACAGGTCTTCACACACCAATCTCCACTTATGTGAAAGTATATATCATCATGAGTGGGCTCATCTGCTTAAGTATGGAGTTTAGTGTCTTGGGTATTAGTCAGAGAGTTAAGCAATTGTCACCATCTAGCAACAAGAAATGTATAGGTAGTGCCAGTCAGGGTGTATGTCTATTTGTTGCTCATATGTACCTCAGGATTTTTTAGAGCTAGTGTGTTCTCATTGCACTCTCTGGCTGAGAACTGAGGTATAAGAGCTCTCCCTACATGAGGAGACAAGCCCACTTGCAGTGGCGTAGCAAGGTCAGGCGGTACCCGGTGCGAAACATTTCTTGTCACGTCCGGCTTAACAAAATGGCAAAAATATGTGTTTAAAACACATATTTTTGTCATTTTGTCACCCCTTCGGTGATGACACCTGGGGCGACTGGCAGCCACTGCACCCCCCTTCCTACACCACTGCCCACTTGTGATCAAATGTTTCACAAAAGTGAGGAGCAGATTTTATGATGGAGCATGCCATCCTTGGATGGGTGCTGACCCAGCATTCTTTAAATAGAATAGCCCAAAAAACAAGAGAACTGTAGGAGAATATGTTTGAATAAATACGTGGAGAAATGTAATAAAGTTACTCCTTTGTGTGTGATATGAGTTCCATTATTATTGTACTGTGTATTAATGCTGATGATTCTACCTATGTCTAATTGGAAGGTGCAGTCTAGTTGGTCTGTTTTTCTCTCTTCCCAAGTTATTGATTTTTTAAAATTAACATATACAGCCTTGAGAATTTCATGAAAACAACCACAGATTGCATATGTTGCATCACTCCAATCGGCTCTTTCCCCACATGTGTTGTTCCATATTGTCTTGCTCTGATGTAGGACTGACTCTGCACTAAATGTATCTCATTTATAAAGCAGTGCTAATGTTTTACAGTTGTGTTTTACATAACGTATACATAAGGTATTGTTCATTGAGTACACAGTTTCTAAACGGAGTATTTGAAGCTATCCTTATCGCATTGTTTTTTGTGTAATTTATTGATGCCTCTTTTAGTTTCTGATTTTAAAACAAGCATGTTCCAACTGAACAGATGAAAAAATCACAGTGCAATATAATTTCAACAACCCACAGGTGCTTCGCTCTAAACAGATTTTTTTCAGGAAGGAACTCTATTGTCCACTAGTGCTTTATTACTCAGCCGTTGAAAGTTTCTGCTTCTCAAGTATATTCATTTAATACGATCATTTTCACAATGCAAATGTAAGTTTTTATTTCGTAGTTTTGTTTTGTACTATTCACAGTTCCCCATTTGCAGTCTGCCCAATAAAGAACGTTGCTAATGTAACACATACACACCAGAAGCAAACCTTAACAAGCAGGCCACAGTTCAATGACTGTGAATTATAATTCGCTGAATGGAAAGAGGCAGAATCTAGAGGATGAAATAGCTAAAAAAACTTACAAGTACACTTATGTTAAAACAATTTCAAATATGAGGGTGATATAGCATGGCAGTCTCTTTGTCATTAAAATATCTGAAAGATATATTACATTTACATCCTTACATTATGTAACATGAAACTAATAATAAACACAAGAAATGCAAATTAAACATTTCCAATTACTTTTATTAATTACGTTTTGATTATTTTATTTGCTTTAAATGTTATCTTCTTTTAGAGAAACTATGTTTTCAAAATATTCCCATTCAGACTCATCCTATAAGCAACCTCTGCAGTTGTCATTATTGTAAAGTGTTTGTCATATTAAATAGCAGTATTTGGATGCTACAAGGATCACCGGCTATCCGAAAGATCAACAAGTTGCATGTTCACATACTGAATATAAACAGCAGAAATAAGGCATCAGTTGTGGGAAAGGAATGTGTGTAGTACATTATGAATTTCAAATACAAATGGCTGATACATTATAAATACAATATAAACTAAGAGCTCTGTATTTTATACTTATATTATCATTTACCTATAATGTTGGTGTTTCCTTGGGTGCTTTTTCTTTTTATGATTTGTAGTAGGCTTGTAGTGGTGGAAACTCGATATATTTACAATTTGACCTAAGTAAATACACAAGATTCTCTGATAATTTATGAGTAATTTTAATAGCTGTATAAAATTAGTTTTTATTGAATGTAAACTCATAAATCTATAAAGTGAGGTGCCTGTGTCATTTATGCACTTTATTATGACCCCAGCCATGTTCAGAGGAGTGTGCATTCCCATATTGTTTTTACCCTCCCTCCATATTTAAGGAACATTTTCAAATGGATGGATGACACACCTTTGATAAAGCACGCAATATCAAAATAGATCTGCTTAACATAATATAAATATTATATATTTGTATCAATCTGTATATCTAGTCATCACAAGAGATATTAGTATTACATAACCAAAGAATTGATTAAATTACATTGCACATTTATTCATACAAACACCACAAGTGACATCAGTCACAGAAAACTTTAAAATGCCATTATCAGTACTCATGAAATTTTAGAGAAACCCAACAGAATTGTCAAAACGGACACTGTGTAACGTGTAATGTAAATTTGTCTAAAAAGCTAATGAAAAGACAGCTTTACATAGGGAAATGTAGTCTCTTGCTCGTGTTTCTATAATCTATGTATGCATGTATGCTATATGAAAATATTATAGAGTCTTGTATACTTGACTACAAAAGTTCAGAAATATAAATAAGTATTTTTTAATCTGTCTTTCCATTGAATTCCATCACTCTATTTTATAAAACCCAGCATGTATACGCTAATAATAAACAGCTATGTATAAAAATCCACTTCCCAGATGACAACGTTTTTCTTGCCAGATTCTCAAAGACATTCAGTTTTGGATGACTCATCCTCATCTCAGGCTAACCCTTTTTAAAACAGAATTCCTGATGATATCTCCCCTCATATGTTCAACAACTGTTCAAGTCCTAGATAAACACACGTAATGTGTTGGACCGCAGCCCATATGTTACAGAATGCTCTAAATCTTCGGCATTTTTATTGGACAAGAATTGGAACTCCCAAGCTCACATACATTCAATTACAAAGTGGTGCAGAACCAACTTAGACTCAATTGAGAGATAAAAACATTAATCCTTGAAAATAGTTTCAGACTATTGGTAAAATCCTTTATTTTATCGAGGTTAGACAATGACAACTCTTTGCTTACAGAATTTTGGAAGTTACACATTGTCCATATCAAGAAAGGTATCCATTTTACTGGTAAGCCACGAATTGGCACTTGACATTATGATCACATTACTCCAACCCTGATCACATACAAATGGCATCCTATTTAGGGCAGATGTGGACTCAAGCTGGCATGAAGTATCCATACAACACTCTTTAACACCAAGCTATCTAGCCCAGAAACTGTTCATCCCAGATGGTCAGCATTTCCTTCAGAGCTCTGACACACTACCTAAAAACCCTTCCTTCAAAAAAAGTTTTAAAAAAGAGACAAACCTTCTCAGGAAGTGTACCCAATGTTTGGGTCTCCATTCTCCTGACCGTCAAGGAAAACCCATCCGTCGAGACCTTCAAAACAGACCTGACATGTTTGTTGTTGCAATATTACTTTGTTACATTACCTATACTGGGAATAAGTCATTACTGACTGACTCCATATGCAGTGTACAATTCACAAAATTACTGAGAATATACATATGCATAAAACCAATTGCTCTTTAATTATCTATTATTACTCCTACAGTTAGATATTTTGTAAATCTGTTTAATAATGTAAAGTTTTTCTGATACACTCACACACATACACACACATACACACACACATTCATGCCTATGCATGCACAAACACACACAAACACACACACTCTCTCTCTCTCATATGTAGTATGGCCTTGCTTTCTATAGAGCAGCCGAAGCCCGTGCAGGTAAGAGCAGCGGGGCAGTGGGGTCATTTGGGGTGTGGGGGGGGGGGGGGCGATTTCAACATACCACCACGAGGGAAAAATAAATAAAAAAGTAATTTTTCCTCATGGTTGTATGTCAAAATTCAACCCCCCGCCGCCCAAACCCAGCCCCACTCCTCTTACCTGCAGGGGCTGCGGTTGCTGTAGAGTGCTCTGTTACCCTTCAGGTCTAGTCTGTAGTATACAGAAATTTAAATAAATAAATACATTCACACAAATAAATACATTAGGATTAACTGCTGGTTTTACTGAAACCATGCATGCACCAGAGAAGAACCTGGGCACCATTGAAAGTTGCGCTTTATTTAGAAATACTCTTTGTAGTTAATGTCTGTCGTTAAGGACATGTTCTTCTACTTAAATTTTTATCTTCTCGTTGAGCGCTCCTTTTTTGGCATGAGGTATGGTAGCTACTGATGTTCTTTTGAATGTCTTTCTCACTGAGATGTTTATTGGGCACGTCAAAGTTTTGAAGTATTGTTTTGTGATTGTTACGTTTGGAATTGTATTATGCTCTTTACTGAGGTTGAAATAGAAATGTCTTAAGATTTCTCATTAACATTGCTCTACCGTATCTTTAGAGGTCGATTTCGTAATCTGGAAAGAATATTTAATAAATAACCATGCATGAAACTTTTACAGAGGCGTCCAACTATTCTTATGTAGAAAAACAATTAGTAAAATAATGCCATGCGAGAATCAGTTAACATGCTTAATATTGAACAAATATAACATACACAAAATATACGACCCAAGAGACCCATTTGTGCATTTAATACATTTCAGACAGAACAGAGTCATCCTTTCTCATGAAGTGCAGAAGTGTTCACAAGTGTTTTATATATATGGACCTACTGAAGTGCATTTTTTAAAAGATGGCCATGTGCACTTACAGATAATGTAATATTAACACACTCAACATCATCAAACATAATGTTTCTATTAAAAGTGACTATTTTCTATTTTTGTCATATTCTCCCATAAACCTAAATGTGGATTTTTCTTCTGATAAATATATTTTAAAGTCCTGCAAAACCGGTTTATATTGCACGCCAGAGCTTGATCCAGATTTTTCGGTTTGGTCTGTCTGTCTGTTTGTCTATCTATCACAAAATTTAGTAAAATCGCCCTGCAGCCCTTGAAAAAGGTGGGTGGTTCTTATCCAGGTTTGCCAGCTATGTAATTATAATCCAAAACTCTTGAAAAGCAAAGAAGGACGGCAGCACAGAATCGTCAATGGAAAACGTACTAATAAAAGAAAATAGTGAACATCCATGAGGCTTTGTGTCAGCCTTCTTCTCCACCTACTGGTGTGTTGAAATGTCACTCACATTTTCTTTCTGCTCATAAGAGAATACAGCATGGGACAATGGTTCAGCCCATATCATCCATTGGCTCTCTTAAACTGTGAGTGACAGCATTTTGCTTGATCATGTGCACATCCACTTACAAAGAACTGTACTTCACGGTCAAAGCGGGAAGGTCAATACATTACTTGTGTAATGCATTTTACTTTTTATTCTTCATAACTTTGTCATTTTTTTTTAGACATTCATGTGTGTTTCAGTTATACCAACAGTATATTTCACTTTGTGCCAATAGGAAGTGCACAGATATTTATTTCTCACTAAGTGCAGGATTTGAAAAATAGGTGTGAAACTTTAGGAAGATGTTTGGCAGTGCAGGGAGGATGATTATGCTATCACAATCTCTGGGTGTGCCCACACCGGCCTTTTAGGTTTTCTTATGGTAGTCTATCAACCAAGCCCTGTGTTGGAATTCAAGTTCCTCTCATGGCGACAGACCACTGAACACAATTGCACACACGCAGCATATGGTACATGTGAGATAATGGAGGAAACATATATGCTACTTTAACACACGGGGCTTTGCAATCCTGTATATAAACCTGTCTTTAATTTCTTTATAATTTGCGACTTGTGACGCACCTAATATAAAGAAATTCCATCAGAACTCAACTGTAGTAGCTTTTTTACAGTTGAGGTCTGATGTCCTTATGCTTGCTGCCAGCAGCCAATGGGCCAAGGTAGGCCAGTCAATGGTGTATAATTAAAGCTGCTGTTCAAGGAATACAACAAAGTTTAGCTTTTTTTACTCTTCTCTGTTTTTAGGTCTCGGCCTGCGATGGCTGCGCAGACATGCGCAGTCGAGCTGGCGAGATTGAATGACTTAGAGTATTTTTCACTAGCGAGGTTAAGCCCCGCACATCTTTTCCATTGGCTGGCGTCACCGTTCATGCTAAACGGTGGCCAGCCATTGGTGAAGAGGTCCCGTGACGTTCTTTTTTCTCTTTAAGTCCGTCCTTTTCAGACTGGGCTCCTTGACTGCTGTGGTAAAAGCTTTCTTATCTTCTTTATGGGACCATCTGTTTCGCCCCATAAAGAAGATAAGGAACCTTTTACTCCAGCAGTAAGTCGGGCTCAAAAAGAGAAAACTCGGCATCGTGTGGTTTCCGGGGCACGGCCCGCCCCCTTTTACCCGCATTGTTGTTCTTTCGGCGAGAGGCAAACTTCTATTGCTCCACCCTCTCTCCCACAGCATTCTCTCTGGGGGAGGCAGCCCTTATCTGCTCTCAACTGCCTCACAACCCGTCCTAAACATGCCACACAGATAGCGGCGAAGTGGAGGATAGCCTGGTGAGACAGCAGGGTCGAAACACAGGGGAACTGAGGCCCGGCGACCACGCACAACCGGGGAAAATTGAGCTTGCCTGACACAGCCTCGGAGGGGGGAACACAAGTAGTGCTTAATGGTCACGGTCCGCTCCCTCCTTCTCAGTCTACACCGCACTCATATTCATGGCGCGCCATGTGCAGCAGCTCGGCCGCCAAATGCCCCGCACTGCTGCAGGCCTCTTGGGTGCTATGTTATGTGGCGGCCTCGCTGCTGCACATGGCGTGCCATAAATATGAGTGCGGTGCAGACTGAGGAGGAGGGAGCACACCGTGACCATTAAGCACTACTGGGCGGCTTGTGCTCCCCCCTAGTAGTGTGCACATAGGCGTTCAGGGAAGCCCTGGGAACTGCATACCATATCGATCTGCTATATTGCTTGGAACCGCACACTCCTGCAGATAGTCCCAAACAGGGAGCAAGGACTGCTGGAACTGGGCACACCACCGTTAAGGCACACAAACCAGAGCAGGCACTCCATGGTGCCCGCGCCCCCAGATCTCTGCCCGAGGTCCACCCCCTCGCCCCTGCACGGTGCGCTCCGACCCAAGTTTCCGCCTGTCATCCCGGCTCCAAATGTCGACCTCTTCCACAGAAAGGAATGACAACAATCTTGTCAATACACCAAACAGTCCATGAAACATGGGCACACCCATTATCAGGGTGAAGCAACACCCAATTCTCCGACCGCAACCTTTCTGTAAATGTAAATGTAAATGTATTGCGACTTATATAGAGCACGTATCACCCGAAGGCATCAAGGCGCTTGCCTTGGGAACCCGTCCTGGCTTTTTCCCTGTGAGATAACCCCTACTGGGCATCCCCAAGGTGAAAGCCAGGCATCCCGCAGCGGGTGGGCCGCCGTAGTGGAGATTAAGCAAGCTATTGCCCAGAGTTGCAGCGTGGGACCCCATGATTAGAGTAGGCACCGAGGCGAGAATTATCGAGTCCGTGGACATTTTTGGGCTCAGAACCCTGCCGCGTCGGGAATTGAACCCTGGTCCCGGGCCAGACCTCTGCATCAGGGTCTGCCGCTCTAATCAGTGAGCCACACTCCTCCACTAAGCAACCATGTTTGGTATCCATGGAATACATAACAGTATACATATTGCGCTTGGTATCCATGGAATACATAACAGTATACATATTGCGCTTGGTATTGGCGCTAGAGGCCTGTTTACGTATTGTTCCGTTGCTGGCTTCTCCCTGTGTTTCCTTCTGGTTGTCTTCGCTAGCGCGCACCGAACAGAAGGCCTCATTAAAAACACCACGAGCCAGCCAGCCGGGGTGGCCTGCACGAGGACGAGTTCACTAGCAGAGGCGCTTCCTTTTTGGCTAATTATGCTGAAATATGCATCAAAAGCAGCAGATTAGCATGGCACACATGAGAGATGTACGAGCCCTTTAAAGCAGTATGGCGGGGAGGGTATGGGACGAGCCCCCGCCACAAACCCCGCCCCCCATCCTCGGCGCCTTTAGGATTTGTTTTGATGTGATGATGGGAAACCCGAGTAATTTTTCAAAAAATCTTTTCTCCTAAAAATGTTCTTTTCTTGCTGCCTATTAACACCTCGAGAGGCAGCGGCAACATTTGTATCATGCTGTACTGACTGTTGTCTCCTTCATTAAACCTCCGAAGGCACGAGGAGGGGAGCCCAGCTCCCTGGTGGCGATCTACCATGCTCTCCGGTGCATGGTACAATCGGTGGCACTCGTCCCAGCCGCACCCCCCTGCTCCACTACTTCTGTTGTCCCGCCCCCCCAACAGCATTCAAGGCATCAGGCTATTTCCGAATGCCACCAAACTGGCCATCCCTCGCTCTCTCTGATATCCTTATCTCTATACATTCCTTCTCCTGGACGGCCTCCTCTCCCCAACCCAGTCCCTTCCTCCTTTACCCTGCAATCCGATCCCTTGCCGCCTAATCCATGGCTACCTAATTGGTGCCCCTGGCGCGCTTTTCGCCATGTTTACGGTTGCCTTGAAGGGACGTTCTTGCGCATCCAATACTCACTCAGCAGTATTAACCGAGCAAGTTGCCTCTATTTATCCATCAACATTATAAAGCTAAGCATGAAACTTATTACAAAAACCAGTGAAGTGTCTTCTCTACCAAGAGTTCCTGCACCTTTGTCTACATTAATCAGCACTTAATGAGTGATAACAGTTAAGAGGTGGAATCGCCCTCTACTTAGAATGACGTTTTCAATCTGTGTAAACAGCAACCAAGACATATGCACGAATCTCTCTCATATACATCCCGATCCCTTGAAACTGTGCTTGTTGTACTTTTGTCTATAAGTAGACCCCACCCTACCGTGAACTGCTTCCACCACTACGTGCTCCCGAACCCCCCGCATTCCTTCACTTTCATTGAACCCCCGCAGTCCGGGACACACTCCGCCTCATAGGCGGCCCCCCTGCACCCATCCCCCTTTAGCCTCCTCCTGAGCCATGCGACCCTCCCCACATCGTTCACTCACAAATTTGAGCCCCAGCTCCTAGCATAAGCCACCCCCATCTTGTTACGCCACACCCCCGCATCCACAACCCTCAAAAAGCCTCCAACAATTCGAAAGCCGCCCCTGTTTCACGAGCGCCCTTCCCTGCGCCCAAGCCTTCACATGTGCACTTGTTAACCCCCCACTCCAAAGTTTGCACCCAACCTCACTGTGATTGCTCTCATCCCCTCTGCCGCTATTTCAGTTGCGCTGAGTACCATGGCAACCCTGCTCCATCGTGACGCGCCCCACTGTCCAGCGAGACGCCGCCTTCTCCAGCCACGTTTGGCAGCCCTTTTTTTTGTGTAAAGTTTAGTTTGCTATCTCGTGTATTTTGATTGCTCTTGATACATGCACAATTGTCACTATTGCCTTATGTAACGAAACGTTTGCTTTTTTAACATGCTCACTTGTAATTTTCTCCTCATGTATCACTTAATGTTCCTATTGTGAAGAGCTCTGACACCTTCGGGTAAAGTCTGCGCTATATAGAAACGCCTAAAATAAAATAAATAAATAAAAATGCTCGTCCCCTTTCCATGGCGCCCCACTGAGAACAAATGCTCTTTTCATCCGGTTATAGCAGTTGTGTGAGGCTAAATGAGAAGAATTAATATAACACCCAGGAAAATGTGCTGCATGGCGAAAATACTTTAAAGTTTCCTAAAGGCGAGACCGTTGCATTGCAAATGCTTGTTCTAGCTGTATAGTGAGAAGCAGAAAGGAATTATTTATGGGAACATGTTTATATTTTTGCAATCATTAGGTAATTATAAACAAGTTGCCAGTTTGGAAACATTCAGAGCTTCTGTGCCTTTTTTAAAAAACAGACTTGTAGTAAACTGATTCTAAGATCTTTTTGCACCAAATAGCTAAATGCTGTTTGCACATAGTTAATTTTACACTAGAGATTCTATTTTTAGTCTTCATGTTTGTAAACATGCTTTTTATATGCACAAGCTACAAATCAAAGATTTAAGTGGTCTGTGGGAATGGTGAGGGTGTGACCATGTATTAAGGAATAAAGTACCCACTGCCTTACATGATAAGGCTACTGGTAATCAAAAGGCAATGATGTGACCATGTACTAAGGAATAAATTACCCCCTGGCTTACATGATAAGGCTATTGGTAATCACCTTAGAGTTCCCTAACCTTATAAAGGCCCTCCCCGGCGATTTGCAGTATCCTTATAATGTACGGCAGGGGGTAGTTTATCCCATATATTACTATTAAGTGAACAGTGGACAGTGAAGAGGTGCGCTTGATGTGCTTGGTCCTCCCTTCCTTCATATGATATGGCAGGGTAGGTTGTTTGATTCGAAAGGGGCAGAGATAACCACCATCACTTGTTGTTTGTTATTGTTGATCTTTACTTCTTTACCAAAGTCGGTTAGGAATCCATTCAGTTAGGTCAGAGTATTCTACTCATGATGTCTGCACTCCCATCAACTATCAATCACTCTTTCTTTTTAAAATTTAGTTTGAACCAGCTTTTCCACCTCCAATCCTACAGTCTCTAAAAACATAAAAACATATTTCAAAGCGACTTACTTCGAGTTGGAATATCAGATGCGTGTAATGGGCATACGTATAAAATGTAAGCCCCCAGCATTAGATACGAGTGGCTAAAGGGAGCATATATCCATTAAAACAGGTAGAGATGAGCACAGAGACTTGAAGGTATTTGCAAGGAGCATTGAATATGCTGGAGGAGGAAGTAAGCATGAAGACATCTTGGATGATATTATCAAAAGTGCCCTGTGGAAATACCAGGCGTGCATATTTATTTTTTTGCATGCACTCAGGGGACTGTGGTATTACAGAAGCGCCTCAGATGCTTGTGCGGATCCTTTTGTATTATAGATTGCACTAGCTAAAATGCATTGCTGGCAACAATCTCATGGGGCGTTCCTGCATTTGCCTGTGCTCCTTTGCCACTATGAATGCCTGTAAGGGGGCATTGACTCTGAGCAACAAAGAGGCACACCTGTGTTCAGGGTTGTCACCTGCACAGTGAAAAGTGGACAAGTAGCTTTCACTAACCGGTGCTCTTTTCCTTAATGCACTGCCTGAGGGGCATGTACGAGGCTGCCCTGGTGTCAGTGCAATCATTGTGATAGGGTGCACTCACCTGGTCTACACCCAGTTGAAGGTGATCTGCGCACATACAACAGCAGTGTGCCCTATCTGTGGGATGGGCCCTTGAGTCCGGTCCGCCAACAAAACAAAACAAGATGAAAGAAGAATGCCTGTTTTCCCTATCTGTTTAAACATGGCAAGCAGTGCCAAATGGCACGTTTCCAGGACGAATACTATCAGAGCATTGGCATTACTGCCATTTCCTGCCAGCCAAAAATAATCCTTCACAGTCCCCAGGGCTAATTCGGTATTTCAAGCTGATCTGATGCGAAACCGGCGATAATCCAGAATAACCCACTGAGATCAATTCGGGTGAAATATCTTTCCAGAAGTTCTGCCATCCATGGTAGGAGAAAGATAGGACAGAAAGTAGCTAGTTCTATGGGTCTAACCCAGATTTTTCAGGAAAATCGGTATTGCTTTTTCTATAAGAGTAGCAGGTTCAATGCCCTGTTCCAAGAAAGTATTGATGATATCGTAAATTAAAAGACCTACTGTGGTTCCCCGTTTTATAAATAAACGCACCAGGTAAGAATCAAGAAATGTCCTCTTATTTAAAATGAGAAAAACGCTTTGACAGACTTTTCAACTTTATTTTAGAGACTGCGTTAGATATGGGGCCACATGTATCGAGCCTTTTTCCCGTTTGCAAACGGGCAGATTCTCAGAATCGTCCCGTTTGTGAATTTGAAAAAGCCTTTTGGGATGTATCATCCCAAAAGGCCATTGTAAAATAGAGAATTGCAAAATTTGCGATTCTCTATTTTGTGAATGCAATTAAGGAATTGCAAATTGTGATTCCTTAAATGCAATTCTGGAAGCACCAGAAGTTTGATATTTGGCCTTGAGGAATTGCAAATTACCACCAACTTCAAGTTGGTGGTAATTTGCGATTTTCTTTAAAAAAACACTTTTTTGTTTTTTTAAAAGTGCCATATGTTGCACATACATGCCTTTTGGGCAGGTATGTGCACAATATGTGCACACATGCATATTTCAGGGGTGCAAAAGGGTGTCCTTTTGGCACCCTTGCAACCTTGAAATTGCATTCTCAATTTGCGATTCTCAAATTGGTAATCACAAATTGAGAATGTGTTCCCATTCATTCCTATGGGCCTCCTAGCCCATAGGAATGAATGGGAAGGTATTCCTTAGTTGCAAATCTCA
Source organism: Lissotriton vulgaris (assembly GCF_964263255.1). NCBI lineage: Eukaryota > Metazoa > Chordata > Amphibia > Caudata > Salamandridae > Lissotriton > Lissotriton vulgaris. The sequence goes on along the minus strand of NC_141685.1, from coordinate 1,531,184,886 downwards.
ATTTGCGACTCGCAAATAATGAATATGTAGGATTCGCAAAAATGTTTAGCAAATCCTACATCTATTACATTTTGCGATTCTCTAATTGTGATTTGCTAAAAATCGAACTTTAAGAAACGCAAAACTCTTTCTTGATACATGTGGCCCATGGAGACGTCTAGAAATAGGGAGAAATATTACCTTTCCCCAAATAATTTCGAGAAATTAGTGTTTCTGACACAAAAAAATGGGAAAGATTGTTGTGAAGGCTGGAACTTCCTATTTAATTTCCAATAGGTTAGTGATTTCATTCAATAACTTGCATCTTTCAGTTGTGGGCCGGGGAAGTGTATGAAGTTTATAGGGCGCAATGCCTTTAATGTGTTTTTATTAAAAGAAATGCATGGCTTGGAGACTAAGTATTTTCAGCCGCCTGGATCGGATCAGTGAAGTTGTCAGGCACCCTAGACCCCCACGTGGCAGGGAATCTGAAACTCATTCAGAATGAGTATGAGGGAGGTTTTCGAGACTGATGCTATTGAAAAAGACAGTGGTCCCAGATTTCTTCAATACATGGACAACAAACAATGTTATTGTCAGTGTTCTAATAGAACTAGAGCTGTTCAGACTGCACGCACCTGGCACGTGATGTTTCCAGGACCCCTTCATTAAAAGAACTTCTTGCCCTTCACAGAAATTCATATTTCGGGTCTCTATCACATCTGGGCCCGTGAGCACTACTGTTGCTAGGAGCAGCAACACTTTCATAATAACCATGATTTGAAGTTGGCCATCACTCGGTAAGAAAATGAAACGTGCCTGACATTTTGGATTTGAGGTGTTGTATCCACGGGCAGTTTCTTTAACTGAATTTGAGCAGCGGTTACTGGGTTGCATCTGTCAAACAGATGCTCAGCTTTTCAAATGGTTGTTTTAGAGATGTTTTTGGAACACTGGAGGTTTGAAAAACACATAGGTCTTGATTCATTAAGCGTTTGGCTGGTCATAAACACAAATACTCCTGGGAATAGTGGGAAGTTACGCATGCGTAAAATATGCATACATCGTAAAACTTGAAACATCTGAGATATACATATATAGATGTATGTGTTTGTAACTCCATGTCAAGTGTGCACAATGTACTATCGGTTAAATATGTGCCACGAGCTTGGCGCCCAGGGGGCTTGCAAATTAGTGTCCATCGGCATGCTTGGAAATTTTAAAATAGACTTATCTGTCCCTTCTGTACTGATGCCCTACACATACATTTGCAAGCAAAGCAAAGCTTAACTTAATCAAATATGCATTTTAATGAATAACCATCGTAATTTAGGCCCAAAGCTATCAATAATTACAACATTGCACGTATTAAATTTGTTCCTCTTGGCCTAAGGTTTGGGGTATGAGGGCGATTCCAGTGCTGATGAAGTAGCATTGTGACATCGCAAGTCAAGAATAGTGTTGAGATTCTCATGCCAGAAGGGACTGAAGTTCTTTCACTGCAGTGGACATCTGCCAACCTTCTACTCTGGTTTTCCTGATGCTAAGGATTATTTTTAATTGGATTTTTTCTGATAAAATATAGGGACATATATATTTACCTAAAAAAACAAAGGCTAAAGTAATGTTATGTTAGGTGAATTTGTCAGTGACATTATTAATGTTATGAACTAAAAAAAAACAGAAATTCACCAGTTATAGTTAGAAAAGCTACCTATATTTCGTGCCACCGCCACGCACACATTTTTATCAATAATTTTCACTGCAAATGTTGCAGTGATGTTATCAATGATGTCCTAAAAGATGTAGCAAATGATGCAATATGTGGGGAAATTAGCAGTGCATGGTGAGGTCGTGAGTTATAGTTACCATAGAGCAGTAGTTATAGTTACTTGAGATAACAATAACTGCTGAATTTCTATGGTTTAGTGTGTGTGAAATCTGAACCTAACTATGAAGCCCCGTAACTTTTTTTGGGGGTGAATTTCTAAGGTTTTTTAAAATTCTCTTTTCTAACTATAATATCTCTATATCCATTGGGTTTTTTCAGTGGAGTTCTACCTTTTTCAATGCGATTTCCTAGATATAGTAACCATGTGACCTTCAATTTTCACAGTTTAAAAAAATATAAATTGTACTATGATTTGACTCTTAATTAAATTTGCTAAAATACATTTTCACTAGTTTTTAAATACATTATTTTCACACCTTCGATCTTATTATATATTTTGAAAAGAATTTTTAAAAATTTAAGGTAAGGTAAATTATGTAGTCTTTCTATGTATGCAATGCACCAATTTTTATTTTACATTAATTTTTGGGATGCACGGATCAGTTGCAAATTCTCAAAGAAGTAAGGAGTCTGCTGTTATTGCACACATTCAATACTAAAACAGCATAAAAGCATTTGATATTGCAATTTTCTATAAGCGTATCATTGTCTGTGCATGGGTGTGTGAGTAACTGTGTAGGGGTTTGAGTGCTTAGATGGATGTGAGAGTGGGTCTGTGAGTGGCTGTGTGGGTGTGTAAGTGGGTGTTGATGTGTGAGTAGATGTGTGAGTGACTGTCAGTGTGTGAGGGGTTTCGTGGGTCTGGGTCTGGAAGTGGGTGTTTGAGTGGCTGTATGGGTGTGTGAGTGTGTGTGTGTAATTGGATGTGTGGGTGTGTAAGTGGGTGTTAGAGTAAGTGAGTGGCGTGGGGGTCTGTAAATGGGTGTGTGAGTGATTTTGTGGGTCCGTGAGTGGGTGTGAGTGTGTTAGTGGTTGTTTGAGTGGGTGTGTGAGTATGTATGTAAATGGCTGTGTGGGTTAGTGAGTGGGTGTGTGAGTGGATTTGTGGGTCTGTGAGCAGGTGTGTGAGTGGCTGGATGGGTGTGTGAGTAGGTGTTTGAGTGGTTGTGTTGGTTTGTAAGTGGGTGTGTGAGTGAGTTAAAACAAAGGTAAATGTGAAGAAAAGGGGGCAGGGTAGAAACACCCTGCCCCAGGCCCTAAATTTGTTTGTTTTTTTAAAACGTCCGAATGCGGGCTGGGTGCGTGAATCCAGAAAAAAAATAAAAAAATATAAAAGTGGGGGCTCCCCACTTCATTTAAATAACCCTCCTGGTGGGCCAGGTCCTGGGGGCAATTGTATAATTATTCCTCCACCTCCTCGAGGCTATGTAAATTAGGTGTGGGAGGGCACACGGCCCTCCCGCAGCCCCAGGACCACCACCACCACCTCGGGGCTTTGAAAATGGAGGGGGGCATCGTGGACCCCCTCCTGGAGCGCTTGGTGGCCCTGGGGACCACCACCTCCCAGGGCCGGCTTCTGTAACGTCCCTGGTGTCCACCCCCGGGACATTGCTGTTTGCTATGACAGGGCGGGAGCATGGCTTCCACCCTGTGTGAGAAAGTGGCTTTATATATACTGGACCAAGATAGGGTACAGTGTGTATAGAGTCCACAAACCCCAGAGGTATAACAGAGGTTAAAACCAGGTGTGACCTTACTCTCTAACGTGGTAGCTTGGTCGAGCAGTAAGGCAGTACCAGAGGACTGTGTAAAGCATTTGTTGTACCCACTCAGTCAGCAATAGGTTTCACACACTCAAAGACTGAACTCCAGGCTAATTGATTTTATAGCAAAGATATCATTGTTTTTATTTTTAGAACCAACAGTTATCAAAATATACTGTTATCAATATGAGAGGTCTCAGATGAGTACTTTGCAGAAAGGCAATACATTTTGTAAGCACAATAGGTACAGGGGTTGCAGTAGGCAACACAATTCTAAACACAATTTAGCATTGAGCTCAATGGTTTTTTCTATATACTTTGTAGATTACTCTGGTAGTTCCTAGATTCAGTCCTGTGATCTAAGCTGAAAACAGTTTAGTAAAAAAGTTTTAGTTATTGCAGTGATTTTTAAGGAATATTAAGCTATTTTAAAAGTTCCTACTGAGAAACTTTTCAATTAAAATCTGGCAATGTTATCCAATGGGAGAAAATTCAGGTTGCGGTTAAAGTACGATCTTGTTACTTTTGTAATCCAGTACTGGGCTCCTAGGTCAGCACTGGGGTATCAACTTAAAACAGGTAAGTAATTACATTTCAGTATTTGGTAATATTTTTAACGAATATATCAAGTTTTCAAAAGTAGACACTTATAAGAAATTTCACAGAAAAGTACACAATGGATTCCTATAGAGAAAATTCAAGTTACGAGTAAACCTGACTAGGATTACTTTTGCGGTTCAGTACTGGGCTACAAGGTGCAGTACTGGCTTCTCTCCTGGTCACAGGTGAGTACTTCGGAATTCGGTTGATTTTATGGGAATATTTTAAGTTTTCAAAACTTCACACAGAAGCTTTTTCGAGTTAAACCAGTCAATGTTATCCAACGGCAGGTAAGTGAGTTACCGGTTTCTAGGTGAGTACTCGACTGGGGAAGTTAGGGTCCTGGGCATAGACTCAGGGGTACCCCAGGGTCAGGTAGGTATAGTTGGTTCACCCTCAGCAGCACAAGGGCAGCCGGGTGCAGAGGTAGTTAGGCCCAATGTTATCCAATGAGGGGCAGGGGGCCTCCAGTTGGTGGCTGCTGGCTAGCAGGCCACGCGGCTGTGGGAGGTGGGCTCCTGGTCACTTGCTCAGGGCAAGGGGGGAAGTAGGATAGAACAAAGGCTGCACAGCCAGAGGCACTCGTGCGGCTGGGTTCAGGGTGCTTTTGAGCTGTCGGGCGCTCAATGTTATTCAATTCAGTTGCTGAGTACAGCAAGTGAGGTAGTGTGGCTCACTGGTTAGAGGCGGCAGACCCGAGAGCAGAGGACGGCCCGGGACCAGGGTTCGATTCCCGGCGCGGCAGGTTTCTGGACCAGGGTCAGCGGACTCGATAATTCTCTCGCCTCGGTGCCCACTATGATCAGCGATCACACTCGGCAACTCTGGGCATTAGCTTGCCTCATCTTCACTAACGGCCCCACCAGACCGCCGGGGATGCCTGGTCTCACCCTGGAGATACCCATTAAGGGACCATCTCTCAGGGAAGCCAGGAAGGGTTTCGCAGCGGTCGAAGCGCGGAGATACTCCCCTGGGAGTGATTCTAGCGCTATATAAACACGCAAAAAAAAAATGGGAAAAGTAAAAAGGAAACAAATGCTGCAGACTTGGGGACGGTGATTCTCCAGGTGCGACCACTACTTCGAGAGGTAAGTTGGGATCTTGGAGAAGAGGTAGGTACCCCAAAGGCAGGCACAGGGGGCTGGAGGGAACCGGGTGCAGGGGTGTCTTTTGGTGTCGGGAATCTTACCCTAGGCTGGTCGTGGTTGGTGGGATCCCTGGTTCTGAGGCTGCAGGCGTTGTCTGGTTCGCCGAGGAGGGTCTTTGGGCACTGGACTTTGGGTCCCACTCGTTGGGGGGACGTCCTCGTGGTCTTGGATCACTCGGGCATGGGCCAGGCTGGGCGGGTGCTGAGTGGGCAGGACTTGAGCTTCCTGGCTGGTACCAGGGGGTGGTTGTTGAAGCAGAGCCTCTGCTTATGGAAGTCCCAGTCTTTAAGAGGGTCAAGGCAGGCAGCTTCTCCGGGTGTCCCAAGGTTTTTGTCCGCAGGAGTCGCCGGGATTAAGCAGGAGCAGGTTCCAGGGTCGACAGGCAGGTATGGCTGGGGCGAAGTCAGTGGTTGCCATCCTGTTGTTAGCAGCTGCACGGCGGGTCTTCTTCTTCTTGATCTTATTTCTTCTTTTCTTATCGGGATCTGAGGAAGGAAGGTTCAGGGTGCCCCTAAATACTAAATTTAGGGGCGTTACAGGTAGGGCAAGGGCAGGGACCAATAGGTCCCTGTCCTGGGGTGGGTACACCCCCTAGCCTGCTCCTCTCCTGTGGGAGGGGGGCAGGAGCCTAGCTGTGATTGGGCAGGGCTCCCCATCTTCAAGATGGCCAGAGCCCGGGGTCGTGCTTCACCTCGTCTCTCCCACCTCAGGGGTGGGGTTGGCACAGGCTGGCACACACCCTTCCTGATGTAGGGTTTCCCACCAGTCTTCCCGCCAGAGTGGGGGTTGGAACTGGTGGGGGCCAGTTGCTGAGTACAGCAAATGGTCTGGAGAAGCTCACAGAGGCAGCACGCCTTTGAAGCTTCCCCCTGCCCATCCTGGGAAGGAGACCTAGCACCTAGCCCAGGATGTGCATTGTTGCAGGCCCAGGAGAGGGGGCTCTCCACCCAGGGGTCCAGCAACATATCTGCTGTGTGGCAGCCTCTGCAGCCACTCAGACCAGACGTGGATTGTAGGTTAAGTTTTCAGGGGGCATCTCTAAGATGCCCTCTGGTGCATTTTACATTAAATCACACTCTGGCATCAGTGCAGGTTTAATGTGCTGAGAAGTTTGCTACCAAACTTGTCAGTCTTCAGTGTAGCCATTATGGTGCTGTGGAGTTCGTAATGACAACCTCCCAGCACCATATAGTCTTATTGGCGTCACTGCACTAACAGTGCCCAGGAATGGCTCTGGGTACTGTAGCGGCACAGGACTCATGCACATGTGCCCACACCACTGACATAGGGCACCCAGCTAGAGGGGTGACTGAAGTATGCCAGGGCAGTGGGTTCTGTTGGCATAGCACACAAGGATTTGTGCCATGTCGACTCTCTGTTTAGGTCTGTACTTAGACACTCAGTCTGCAAAGGCAGTGTGTGGGGGTCAGGGTACAGGGCCCCTAAGGGTGGCACAATAAGTGCTGCAGCCATTAGGGGTCTTCTCTGGTAACCAGGCCCTGGGCACCTAGGGTACCATTTACTAGGGGCTGATAGGTGGCCAGAGATGGCAATTGGGTTTTGTTTCAATACAGCTTTAGGGAAGGAACACAGGCCCTGGGTACCTAGTTGGCAGGAGCCCATGGCACACTCAGTCAAAGCACACCAGCAGTTCAGCAAAAAGTGGGGGCATACCAATGCAAGAAAGATGGCACTTTCTCACACCCTGTGATAGCAAACCCTGGTTTGCTTCGTTGCAGCGAGAGGAGGAAAACCTCTTGCTTCAATAAAGGAAAGGAGAATTACTTTTGGGCAAGGGAAGCTGCATGCTAGCAGCTCCCATTGCCCAAACGCAATGCCGGCTACCGCAGGAGGCGGGGAGCCGGCAGGATCGGGGGGGAATTGGGGCTCCTTCCACGGTCCCCAACAGAGAGACCAGGCCCAGGGGGATGGTGTCCCCCGGGCCAGAAGTGATCTGGGAGGGGGGCCGCGCAGCCCCCCTCCCCTTTAAAAAAATAAAATATTTAGATGTGGGCATGCCTCTGGGGATGGGGTTCCCGAGACAAATGTAAATTAATGAAAGTGAACTTTTTTCCCAAAAGTTTGGAGTCGCGACCCTAGAGCGGCACTCTAGTGTGAACACGAAGGGTGCACGGCTCTCAGCGTGGCCCCCTAGTGTGAATACGAAGGGTGCCTGGCTCTCAGCGTGGCACTTGAGTACTTCTTAGGTTTTTAAAACACCAAGGGGCATATTCTCAAGGACACATCGCCGAATTAACGGCACTTTATCGCAGCCAACATGGTGTTAAATTTAACGCACTATTCACAAGCTGGTGCAAAGAGCCCATATCACCAGTTTACCAGCGATAGCAGCCTAAAAAAACATCATCACGAATTACCCCGGCAAATATCGCTAATGAGATGCAGAGTAGGCATTCCCGTGCAAAAATAGCGAACACACCACTTCGCAACATTCTCAATGACCAGCAAGATCGCTGAAGAGGCAATAAGGTTTGTTAGCACCAGGAAGTTTACACCTGCTCTGACTTGGTGTAAAGTCAGACTACAAGCTGCAACATGAAAGGGAGCCCAGCCCACAGCCACACCTGAACGACAACAGATGCCATGGAGCGAACGATAATGCTGCTCGGACACCCAAAAGTTCCCGCCCCCCCCGCCACCACCCCCTTGTCTGCCATCCCCCCTGATACCCCGACAAACAAATGTGACAGCAACCTTCCGAAATCTGGAACTTAACAAATCGGCTGATGTCGCACATTTATAACAATGAAGATGCATGTGAGGTTGGACAAATGAGAATCACAGTCATCTATGAATTAACATATAAAACATTTTATATACACAAAACAACAAAATAAAAGTAGGTACAGCCATGGCGTGTCATCCCTCGATAATCTGTAAATCACAGCCTGCAAGACAAAAAGCAAGATAAGATTGTGCGTCATGTGCCCATCAAAGAAGAGAGAAAGAGTGAGAGAGAGAGGAAGAGAGAGAGAAAGAGTGTGAGGGAGAGGAAGAGAGACAGAAAGAGAGAAAGAGTTGAAGAGAGGGAGAGAGAAAGAGTGTGAGAGAGGAAGAGATGGAGAGACAGAGTGAATGCCGACACTGCGGACAAAACCCTCACAGCTCACCTTTCCTCCACTGGTGTCTCTCCAACCACATGCCGGGACATACTGCAGGCCTCAAGCTTACTCATCTGAAACATAGTAAAGAATGAGTAATGGCAGAGTACATACAACTGCACATTCCTGCATCGCTGTGCCGCCCCTGGTCACCCAGGCTGCTTCACCCCATCCACTCCCGCTGCCAAGAGGTGTCTGCCTGCCACTGCTTACCCAGGCTGCTGCACCCAATCCACTCCCGCTGCCCAGAGGTGTCTTCCTGCCAGTGCGCACCTAGGCTGCTGCACACTATCCACTCCCACTGCCCAGAGGTGTCTGTCCACCCATGCGCGCCCTGACTGCTGCACATCATCCACTCCCACCGGCCAGTGGTGACTGCCAGCCCCTGCGCACCCAGGCTGCTGCATACCATCTACTCCCACCGGCCAGAGGTGACTGCCAGCCCCTGCGCACCCAGGTTGCTGCACACCATCCACTCCCACTGGCCAGAGGTGACTCTGCCCCTGCGTACCCAGGCCTCATTGCTCACCTTGTGTCTCCAACCATGTGCCAGGACATACTGCAGCCCTCAAGGTCACTCATCTGAAACATAGTATAGAATCAGTAATGGCAGTGTACATACAACTGCACACGCCTTCATCGCTGTCCCGCCCCTGCGCACCCAGGCTGCTGCACCCCATCCACTCCCACCGCCCAGAGGTGTCTGGGCACCCCCGCGCACCCAGGCTGCTGCACCCCATCCACTCCCACCGCACAGAGGTGTCTGCCTGCCCCAGCGCACCCAGGCTGCTGCACACCATCCACTCCCACCGCCTAGAGGTGTCTGCGCACCCAGGCTGCAGCACACCATCCGCTCCCACCGCCCAGAGGTGTCTGCCCGCCTCTCCGCACCTAGACCTCACTGCTCACCTTCCGCCACTTGTTTGTAGAAAAGGTGGCCCACCACGTGCCGCCTGGGGCCCGCAGACAGGGTTCCCTCCACGTCATGCAGCCCAGCTCCGCAGGGCACCAGGTCTCACATTTGGTGCTGGGTCTTGATTTTGCCATGGAAGAGGACATACCAGTTCACCCGGCATCATCGCAGGCTGCACACCCACTCAGCCCTTGTGGTGCCACCGTCCTGTGGCGGTGTGACTGTGCCGGCGGTAGTGCATCCGGTGCCACCAAGTCTGTGCCCCAAAAGTCATGGACCCTCTATGATTGGGTAACGTGGTGCGGACACCATCATGCCGCCTCGAAATGTGATGTCGCAGGTCCCTGGGCCCACATGCACACCACACGGATACACTCTGAGAGAGGTCAGAAATGGCATTGAGCACGTGCACCCGGCCCTTTTTATCGGCTGTGTCACGTGTCCTGTGATGCCTGTGCTTGATGTGTAATCAGACATGAGGGAGTGGCTGTGGCATACTGACAACTAGACCTGTGACCAGCAGATCAAGACAATGAAAACCTGGGCCATGTAGCGTTGTTGTCCCTCCCTGTAAGCGTAAGTGGAGTAGGCTGGCCTGGCGTATGCCAGTCCTGCGTGAAGCTGTGAACAATGGCTCCGGAGCTCTGGGTGTGGTTTCGTCCTGGGTTGTATGAGGAATCAACTAAAGCGGGTGTCCCTGTTGTAGTGCTGCCACCACCCGGGCCGCAAGCGCCAATGTGTCACCCTGTGACCCAAGTTCTACAACATGGCAAACATGGAAGGTAGGGGGAATCACTGACCATACATTCATCCATACTTCCACACATGAAAGATCATGGACATGGAACATCCATGTGGATATGAATGTTTATTGCACATTCAGAGGAGTGTTGTAGCTGTAACAATACAGGGCCTTGCAGAGCCCAAATGTCAGTTTTTGGCACATGGAGGGCAGCCAATTAGAGCCAAGCTCATGCTCGAGGGTTAGGCTCCGCTAACATATGTACTTATCCACTCACTCCGCCAATCCCCAACACTTATAAAGTCACCTTACACTCTCTTTGCAGTACTGTAATGATCCAATCTCTACCCATGTACTTATATAATGACCCAGACAAAGTTACATAACCAAAGTCTTCCCCATTGTCAGATGTAGCATGGTTGCGTGTGCTGTGCACAGCACAATGTAATGTGGTAGGGTTCATGGGCATTATGAAGACATAATGAATACACAGACACAGTTAGATGGTTAGTGGCACGTGCACTCAGCCCCTTTTTGGTACCTTTTTATTAACAGGGTCACATGCCCAGTGACGTCTGTGCTGGATGCTTGTTGGGTGAGTGTAAGCTAGCCCTCGGAATGGTTGGTGCTGGCAACTAGTACATCAGTAATCATCGAATCAGACACAGATATTCAATCCTAAAAGGTCCATGATTTGCGCTGCACGAAGGTAGGAGCAGCAGATCTGAAATCATACACAAAAGATTCTATCGTAAAGGGTCCATGATGTGATGCACTGAGGTAGGGGCATCAGAAACATTCAGCGTGTGCGCAGCCAGCGATGATGCGTGGTGCGGGTGGGCCGCACTGGGAGCAATGTGTCTTGCCTACTGGACTGCGTCATCTGCAATCGCGACTCGATCTGAATTGTGAGCCCTACTGTCTGCAGTGTAGATAGAAGGCAGTAGTCAGCACAGACATTGAGAAATGCTTTTTGTCACTTCCTTTTGACAAAATCTGAGGACAGAGAGTACAGTTCACTCTGCAATTAATAAATCAAAACTGAATTTGAACTGTGAGCTCTGCTGTCTGCAGTGTAGACTACCATTCAGTGTTCCTTTGGACTTGCAAGATGAATTTGGTCATTGTACTAAAGCTATAGCTGATATAAAACCAGTTCTTGAAGCAAGGATACTAAAAGGATATTGTTTGGATACACTTGGAGGACATTGACTTTGATTTTAGTGCACCTTCCCTTTTTTACATGGATTACGTTATAGTTAGTTCCCTACTGGACTGTGAAATTAATGAATCAAGATTAAATTAGAATTGTGAGCCCTGCTGACCGCAGTGTAGGCCAGAGGTAGCAGTCAGAAAGGGCCCACAGCCATGTGGCATTGACTTGAACTGCACAGTTAGTTGTACCTGAAGCACTCAGCATGTGCACAGCAAGCAATGATATGTGGTCCGGGAGGGCCACACTGGTAGGAATGTCTGTTGCCTACTGGACTGGGTCATCTGTAATCGCGACTCAATCTGAATTGTGAGCCCTGTTATCCGCAGTGTAGACCTGAGGCAGCGGTCAGCAATGGCCCACAGCAGCGTTGCATTGAGTTGAGGTGCACAGTTAGTGGCAATTCAGCTTGTGTGCAGCCAGCAATGATAAGTGGTGCACTGAGTTAGTGGCATCTGAAGCCCTCAGCGTGTGCTCAGCCTGCGATGATGCGTGGTCTAGGCGGGCCGCACTGGGAGCAATGTCTGTTGCCTACTGGACTGTGTCATCTGCAATCGCGACTCTATTTGAATTGTGAGCCCTGCTGTCTGCAGTGTAGGCCAGAGGCAGCGGTCAGCAAGGGCCCACAGCCACGTCGTTGAGTTAAGCTGCACAGTTAGTGGCACCAGAAGCATTCAGCGTGTGCGCAGCCGGCAATGATGCGTGGTACGGGCGGGCTGCACTGGAAGCAATGTCTGTTGCCTACTGGACTGCATCATCTGCAATTGCGACTCAATCTGAACTGTGAGCCCTGCTGTCCACAGTGTACATCAAAGGCAGTAGTCTGTACAGACATAACACTGCCGTGCTGTGCCGCTGGGTTCGCAGGGGGCCTGTGTCGAGAAGGCCGGCGGTCACAGCGGCAGCCTCGTGGCAGGGTGAGGGCCGCCGCTCTGGCAGACGCGTTGGCCTTCCCAGAAGTAAACCACACCCAGAACCCCGGCCTATTTATTCCCACTCTTACACTGGAGTGGCATACGTTGGATCAACCCACTCCGCTTCCGGTCCTGCTTACAGGGGGGGCGGACGACAAAGCTAAATGACTGAGATCTTCACCACTTCCTAAGGTAACATCGTTGCGTCCACTGTCCGCAACACTACAAGCACTAGCACTATATGTACACAAGGAGAGGTCTGTGCTCTGCATAGTGAGGTCTGTCCAGCACATCACCTCTACACTTGGCATTGTGTGCATTATTGCTGATGGGTGTATTGCCTCCTTCACACCTACTTGGTTCCCACCTCTCCCAACATTCAACAATTGTGTGGCTGAGGGGCCATTCCATTTTGGGAAGTTCCAATGTCCTGTTATTTACTGCCTCTCTGGTAGTAGGGGGAGGTGGTCAGGTGAACCAGCGCATTCTGCTGCACCGCGCCTAAGAGTTAGCTCTGTGTGGCATACACGTGGTCCAGCCGAGCTCACAATTCAAATTGGGTCTTGATTGCCAGGATGGTGTATCGAGGTCTATGCATCATCGCAGACTGCAGACCCGCTCAGCTCTGGTGGCACTAACTCAGTGGAATTCCAGTCCTCGCCACGTGGCGGGAGGCCCGTGTCGGGCAAAGTGCCTCGGCTGACACCAACTCTATGTACTTCAAGTCATGGGAGAGAATGGGAATGGCATCGAACACTTGCGCCCAGCTCTTTTTATTGGCAGGGTGACTTGTCCTGTGACGCCTGTGCTGCATGGGTGTGGTATGGGTGTAAACCAGCCGTGAGGAAGTGGCTGTGGCATGCTGACAACTAGACCTTTGACCAGCAGATCACTGCAGGGAAGACCTGGGGCATTTAGTGTTGTTGTTCCTTCCCTGTAAGCGTAAGCGGAGTGGGCTGGCTGAAATGTGCATCCTTCACAATTTCAACAATATAGGGGTTTGAATCCTTGCACCCACCGAGATAGATACACGATGAGTGTGCAACTCAACCTTTTTCAAAAAAATATATATATATTTTAGTATTTAATAAAAAAGAAGACATTATATACTTTTAATAACAAACAAAAAATTACAAAAACTATTTTTAGGATATTAAAGTTACAAAATATCCAACAAAATAATACAAATTACTGAAAAACCATAGTTTTAAGTAACATTATAATTAGAAAATAGAATTTTAAAAACCTTTGAAATTCACAAAAAAAACATAGGTTTCAGGGACGTTTTAGTTAGAAATTAGCATTTAAAAAACCATAGAAATTCACTGGAAAAAAACATAGGTTTCAGGGACGTTATAGTTTGAAATTAGCAGTTAAAAAACCTTAGAAATTCACTGAAAAAACTTTAGGTTTCAGGGACGTTATAGTTCGTTGGACATTTCACTCATACAAAACCAGAGAAATTTGTCTGTTATTGTTAGTAGAGCTAACTATAACTCGTGCCCCCCGCAATGCACTGCTGATGATGTCACATATTACAGCACTTGTGACATGGTCAGTGACATCACTGATGGCATCACTGATGACATCTCACATTACATCACTGATGACATCATCCATGTGACAATCTGATGCACCCCCTCACACCCTAATATAACCTTTGATACACCCACTCTAAAATACAGACTACGATTTTCGAAACTATAAAAACATCAATACCAGTTACTACATACACACTCACTGATTCTTAGGTTTACGCACACATCCACAAATTAACTCATTCACCCATACAGTAGCTCTTACATGCAGTCATTCATCAATACAGCACTATCATATGCACTCATACACCTATACATACACTCACACACTGCCACTCATCCATAGACTTACTCACATACCTCCTCAGTCATGCAAAGAATCAATCACACCCATTTACTCACCTATACAGTTGTACACAGACCACCTTACTTAAATATACAAATACTGACACATACTCTCTTATACAATCACTCATACAAGCAGACACTCATCCATACAGCTACAATCACTCACTCTCACGTAAAGCAATTTATATACCCCAAAACTCACATATACTGCCTTTCACATATGTGGTTACTCACACATATACAATAAACAAAATGGATTTCCTTTCTGTGTTCTTCAGTTATTTACTATAGTGATACCAAGACCATTTAGTTTCTATCATAACACAACTCCGGAAAAAATGCAAAATAGGGTTTGTTTGTTTATTTTATTAAAATACTCGTCTTTTTTCTACATTAAAAAATACATCAGGTAAAATCAATAATACAGTCGTCACTATAGTTGATTCAAACAATTTTGATTCAATCTATACTTGCTATTTTTTGGGCATTTTACCTGATGTATTTTTAATATAGAAAAAAAGACGAGTATTTTAATAAAATAAACAAACAAACCCTATTTTGCATTTTTTCCGGAGTTGTGTTATGATAGAAACTAAATGGTCTTGTTATCACTATAGTAAATAACTGAACAACACAGAAAGGAAATTCATTTGGTTTATTGTTTATATTACCCAGTCCTTTCTGGTTTCTTTGGGGAACTCTCTCTTTTTTGGGGTGTTACTCACACATATACCACTGGGACATCTTTTCATTCACCAACACACCCATACACACACTCACCCACCCATACAGTCCTTCACAGATGCACTTTAGAACCCATACAGCCAGTAAATCATCCACTCACACATCTATGCACAGAGTCATCCACACTCCACCCACTCACAAAGACACTCAGGCACCCATTCAGATACTCAACCAACCAATCAATAACCCATATAGACAATCATGTAGCTACTCACCAACCCATGGAGCCTCCTATACACCAACTGGCAGATTGATACAGACATTTACACAGTTTACTCACAAACAGTAAGTTACGCCTAATCAGTCATTATACAATCATTCACACAACTACTAAATTATCCATTCAGACACTTATACACCTTGGCATAAATATATATAAAACATATTTAGACTTTAAAGAAACACACATTTACTGGATAATGTCATGAGTGATGTCATCAGTGATATATTTTAAGATGTCATCAGTGATGTCATCAGTGATGTCACTGACCATGTCATGACTGATGTAATATGTGACATCATCAGCAGTGCATTGCGGGGGCGCGAATTATAGTTAGCTCTACTAACTATAACCGCCGAATTTCTCAGGTTTGGTACGATTGAAATGTCCAACTAACTATAACATCCTTGAAACCTATGGTTTTTCAGTGAATTTCTACGTTTTCTAAAATGCTAATTTCTAACTATAATGTCCCTGAAACCTATGTTTTTTTTGTGAATCTCTCTCTCTCTCTCCCTCTATATATATATATATATATATATATATCTATATACACGCATACATGTGATGTTATGAATAGTAAGTCTGTACTTACTAGCATATACTCAACTTCACAACATAGTGCCAGTCAATATTCTAGATTAAATATTTTTCAGAATGATAAATAAATATTCGTTTTGTGGTAGAGCAGTTTGTGAAATGCCAAATAGTCTGAGTTAGATTTTAAATGTGCAAAAAGAATGCATGTGGTAAGTTGATAATGCACATTTAAAACATACTTGTATGCATCCACTTTGTTCCTTTCGCTTTGGAATAATGTGCAATCTGCATATGTTGCAAGTCAGACTTCCAGTCTTAAACAGGGGGATATCTATCAGTGGCGCATCGATGCAGTGGCACTGGGCCCAGGCTTCTGAAACCTGAATGTTGCAAAATTTACTACAAAGCCAGGAGTCTGGTGGCTCATTTCCCTTGCCTGAAACAGAGCCCATGGCAACATGGTCATAAGTTAGACTGGCGCCTAGTTAAAGCTTTGTAGACTGGCACTTCTATTATTGTCATGCTGTTGGAAGTCCACCTAAAACTGCAGAGGAAAAAAAATATTTATATCTAGTTGAAACTATTCAATTTCACATGCCAGAGATCTTATGCTCCATAAAATGTTTTTACAAGATTAAAATGCTTGTTTAGCCCATCTAGTTTAACTGAATTTTGGACAACTCAGACATATGTCATTTTTTTGATCTTGTCTGTCTACTGACTGCGATTTATGGCAGAACATTTGTTTTTATTAAGGAATGGGAGGAAAATCGATGTACTGAATCAAGATGGCAGCCGCATGAGCGGTTGAGTGTGATCTCCTTTCCCTGCTGATTGAAATACAAAGTGAGATAGAGTTCCAAAACCTGGACATGAGTTTGGGCTATGGCAGGGAGATTCTGCACTGGTTTCGAATCCTGCTGAGGTTAGATAGCCTAGCCTCGCTGTCTGCTCACAGATTGATGTGGCACATTCTCTGTGTGGTGAGCTGTTTGTGTAGAGCAGTCTGCCTTGCACGGTGCAGCAGTCAAGGACGTGAACACGCCCTGATCCTGGTATGCCTCCTAAAATATTTAGCTCCTTGTGGGACCATGCTGGGGTCATGGACCGGGCGAGCCTGCCGGCAGCGGCTCGCACATCCATGCTGAAACAGGATCACAACAGAGAGACAGCACAGAAGCCATCGCCTTCACATTTCGTACCCCGGCTGCAAGGGAAGAATGGCGATATGGACACTTTAATGGTCAGCATGGCAGGAACCCAGCCAGCAATTACAGATGATCTCCTCAAAGCAGCTGGTGCTTTAAAAAATATAGCAACAACACAGGAAACTCAAGCAAACAATTGCACAGAACTACCAATAAGGGTTACAATACCTGAAGAAGCTGTGATAGATGCAGGCAATGTTAGTGTTACTGGAAACATCTAACCAACACGATTACAGTCTGATGGGGGCCCTCCTTGTATAGCTACCAGTGGAGCATCCAGTTTGTCTGCTCTTTGTTAAAAAAATGGAGATCCAGTATATCACCTCTGCCCCTAGTGAGGCCAGAGCTAAGTTTAGTGCCAGTGACGTTGAGGCCATCGGTCCAGCAGTGGTGGGGGAAGGAGAGACTGTGCCTGAGCAAATTAATGAATTATGAGTACTTCTATAGCACACGGCATTCTTCAAGTATCGCTATACCCCCATCATCTCTGTTGGGATCTCGTAATTGTGGTAATTTTTTTGCTACAATTAGCAATGTCTGCTGATTCGTGTTTTTGATGTAAGCAGAGAATTTGGAGAATAGATCAATTCCTGCAGTATTGGATTATCGATGCTTAGCAGCCAGTTAAGGGTACTTTGATAGTGCCAGAATCTCCTCCAGGAACTCTTAAATTCTATTGATATCAGTCTTGACCTCACCGTTAATGGTTAGGAATAGTGGCTGCATCCCAGGTGCCAAATTGTGAAGATCAACTGGTTTTCTTTTCAAGTCACTGGCGGTGACGTAAAAGAGGACCTCTTTGAGCCAGAGGATCACAAGGAGCAGCGGCGAGAAGGGGCAGGTCCCATTGCTTTCTCCATCAATGCTGGCCAATGCTGGCCTGCGCTGCCAAAAGATGGTGTATCAACTGTGTGATGATCCTAGGATGGGAGTGACTAAGATGAGGGATCTATTTTGTCTACTTCTCCTCTCCCTGTGCAGAGGGAGGAGATGGTTTCAACAGGAGGATACTCCTGTCTGATATTTTGATTCCTGCTGCCTTGATACCTGAGGCAAACCTATAACATCTGTCTAGCAGTAGTATACAGGCTTCTAAAATAGCAGCAGCCCTGTTAGAAAATATTGTAAATAAACCAGTTTCGAGTGGTTCTAGTAGCACCTTTAGCACTCGTAGAAAACATGGCAATGGAGACTCTCTGTGATAATCCGCTTTTGGCTCCAGGAGGGACCTGACCCCAACACATGGCAACACTAGAGCAACCACCTCAGATGGTGAGGATGGCGTCGATAGACACAAAGCAAACACAGTGGCAGAGAGTGGGGGCCAGCATGGCTTGCGGGTGGCAGGGCGAGGAAAGGTGGTCATGGGGATGGACTAGCGGGGTGCAATATAAAAAATAAGTTTGTCTTGCCGCCGGGTCTATGTCTCTGCTCCTGCTCTCCTCGTTGAACTCAAGGAACAGGAAGCACAGCCAGGCCCCACTGACCAATCACAACACTCTAATGCATTGTTGTGATTGGTAAGCACCCAGACTCCCCATACCAATTACAATGCTGCAATGCAATGCTGTGATTGGCTGAGCGTCTGTTCGATGCTCAGCCAGGGAATGGGGTTTTGGGTATGTTCTCCACGCAGGCTATAATGTAGCCGGCATGGAGAACAGGGAAAGTGCGGGCCACCCAAAAAGTCATGTGCACTTAGGAGTGGTCAAACCACTCCTCCACTTCCCTGATCCGAAAACAGAGCAACTCCACCCACCCGCATAGCAGCACAAGCATAAAATGATAATAACTCAAAGTTATTATCATTTTATGTTTCTACTTCGCACTGCTTTGAAGCAGTGGGGTGATGCTCCTCTGCCATAGCGTAGGAGCCGCCACTAGTGTCAGATGATTTTTATGAGCCTGGGAAGCACTTCTTTTCATTGACTGTGGGCGCAGAAAACTCAATTGAAGAAGATTTTGGGCGGATTCCATTAGTATGTCAAGTGCCTCATCAGAAGAGTCAAGTGACTCAGCAGCACCTGAGGGTGCAAGGGGTCATAAGAGGTCAAATGGCCGGAATACAAGGATTGTGGAGAGTGATAATCTGGCTATCCCTGGACTGAAATGAGATTGCTTCGCAACTCAACATATGTAGGAATACCTCAGTAACTTGCAGCAGAGCACATCACAAATCACAAAAACTACCACAGCAACGCCAAAGTAGTCTATGGATTTTGGGTCTTGAGGAGGTTGTTGAAGGCAACAATGTTAGATCCTTTGTAATAAAAGTATCCAAGCGTGCTTTTTCAAGAACTGGAATCTTGGAACTGCGATCAGGAATTTCAAAGGGTCCATAGGTTTCTACTGATGCTGAACAAAACAGACCAACCACATTAAGATGGTACTACAAAGTCCATGGCCATTATTGTTTATTGCAGAAATTTTCGGTTAAGGCAAGCATTTTTTGAGAAAGCACTCCCTGATTTTAAATGGAATTTTGAAGATCTCCCTTTTTTATTACCAGGCCAGACTTCTGCCACATGACTGTTGGAAGGAGTTGGAGACCCAGGCAATTTATAAAGCCTTGTCATGAGAAAGGGGCTGAAGCGTATCTGATGAATCCCACACATTTGAAGATCAATTTCAAAAACAAGATTTGTATCTTCACTTCTGAAATGAAAGCTAAACAGCATTTAGAGGGTTTAGCTTAATAAACTGAGGTGGAGATCGTTAGGTGTAAGCCTGTTAGACTCCTTGCCATCTTTTGTCATATCTTGCTATATTGATATCATATGACTACTTTTATTTAGGTGACTTTGGAGGTGATGTATAGATGCTGATCTGATAACTTTTCCGTCTTCATTACTCTCACATCTGTTTCTCTTTTTCGGGTGAGGGATTTTGGGTACTGAAAGTGTAGAAACCGAGAAGGGGAGTGGCGTAACCCATCACTCAGACCAACAAAGGTCTAATTGCTTCAGATGGCAGGAGAAGAGAGTGGCATTGGTGGAATTGAGGGAGGGAGTGCCCAGGGACAGAGGGTGGGAGACCTGGGTTTGGTAGAGTGGGGGGAGGGTGGATAGAGGGCAAAGGTAACACAAGAGGAGATGAGAATTTTTTTGTAAAAGTCAACATGATTGTTGGTTTCAATCAGTGAGTAACATTGCAAGAAATAGTATTGTAGTATATGTTGAGATGTTGATAAGGCCAATGGAACATGTGATGCCATGGCTCTGATACTTCTGGATGCTGAAAAGGCTTTTGATCTGGTGGCCTGGGTTTATCTATGGGCTGCAATTAGGGGGAGGGAGTCGTAGGCCTTCCAAATAATGAGAGGGACAAGGCTGAAATGCCCATGCTCACCTCTCTTGTTTGCTCTGTACATCGATCCGCTGATAAGAAGATTAGAGGCCAATTAGTTAATAATCCTGATAATGTATCATGGCATTAATACAAAGATACTTGCATATCCTGATGATATCACTGTGGTGACACCTGATCCAAAGGGTTCTATCAGTGAGATAGAAAATGAGGCCTTGGGTATTCTATGGGGTATCCTGTCACTATTTGAACAATAGTAAGACCCAGTTTGTTTTTAATGAGCAAATCCAGCTGGTGGATAATCGCAGAGTAGAACATGCAGTCTTGCTGGGGGTTAATAACACAGCTAAAGTTGAACAGATAGTCTAATTAAAGCTGGCCACAGCTCTAAAATCGATTAAAAGTGATATTAGGCGAATGGATAATCTGCACTTAACAATAATAGGGCAGTGCGATTATTATTATGCTGTTTTTGCCAATATGTTCAACATTTGTTAGGGCTATACCCCTAGAATTTGACTGATGATGGTTTAAAGGGATGGAAATGATCTCCAGCAGCCTTATTTGGTCATATGCTAGAGCTAGGAGGACCATCAAATTAATGAAGTTACCTAGGGCAAGAGGTGGTTGGGCAGTACCGATCTCCAGGTACTATTATGGGGCACCGGCACTAAAATACATTAAGTCCCTAATTGTAGTTAAACAAATTTAATCCCAGGCGGCAGAGGAGATGCCCCCCAGTTAAGAATTGTTAAAGTGGGAGAAGGCTAATGCAGGTTTTTTAAGTTGGTAAAGCTGAGTTATTATAAAAGATATACATTTAAGACTGTTCAAGGTGCATATAAGATCTGGGCACTGGTAAAGAAGAAGATTGATTTTGGGCCTTTTAGCCATTATATTTGGAGATCCCTGATGATCCCAATCATTTTTTATGATGAATATTGCATCAGGTGAGAAATGTATGGAGTTGAGAAACTTGATGATTTTTTCAAATTAAATTAGTTAAAATTATTTGAAGAGTTACAAATAGTATGTGGTTTGGAAAAGAGAGTTTTAAAAATATATATAGATCTTTAGTTTATCCCCTTCGATGCTCATGACGAGCTGAGCTCATCATGAGGCTCCGAGGAGCTGTGCTGATGACGAGCTGAGCAACCGTCAGCACCGGAGGAAAATATCTCTAGCAGCGATGGTGTTAAGGATTTTCTGTTAAAAAAGATTTGGAGGAATTGCTGGGTTTGAGAAGGAGCACTTACTGGAGCAACTTTGTGACCAAGATAAGCCACATTTATGAATGTTTAACCCCTTGTGTGCCGTCCGACATCATGGTGGGCGTATGCTGACGACGCGTGCTGATGACGGACGGAGTCCGTCTGGATCCCGCACACTCAATAAAACCCCCGCACAGTGCGAAAATTCACGCAGCGTGGAGCGAGTTAAGTGGGCACATGCCAGATGACTTCAAAAAGCAATCAGATAACTGGGAGAGAAGGCTGGAGCCTACAGACATCATCTCTTTGGAATCTCTGGAATTAGGCCAATCCCTTTTGCTATCAGCTCGGCAGCAAGCACAGCATTATGAAATATTATACAATCTTTATTACACTCCGACTAGAATAGCGAACTGGGGGAGGATTTCAGGGCCTTGCTGCCCATGCTGTGGCAGCCAGGAGGCAGATATTGGGCATATGTTTTGAAACTGCCTGGCGTTAGACTCTCTCAAACAAGGGATAACCCGGTTGTAATGGAACTCCCTGCAAGCAAAGATAGTTCTATCTCCCCACCTTATGCTTTTCGGGGTAGAAAACAGTGTAGGAGGTGATGATTTACAATATTTTCATTTTGTGACCATGGCCGTATCCCGAATTTGTATAGCTGCAGCCTGACTTAACACAGATCCTCCCATGTGCCATCAATGGCTGGCAAGGCTGCTCTCAATATTCCATCTGGAGAGTAACCTATATCAACGTAAGGGCCAGAAGGCTAGGAAGAGGGGAGCTCTGATCTGGGGCCCTATAGTTGGGTGGCTGCAAGTGAAAAATCACTAGCCTCTAGTCATTTTTACAAAACCGCAGATAGATAATCAGTTAAAAATGTATATCCTCTTTTACGTTGGGAAAATGTACTACTTCGTGTACATTTTGGTAAAATGTATGAAATGAATTTATTGATAAGGTTTTTTATTTAATGAATTTTGAAACAAGAGCAATATTATGAATCATTTGTAATGAATTATATGTATTGAATTATCTTCATGTTTTTTTCTTTTACTTTATGCAATCGAATAATGCTCCTCTCATGGAAAAAATAAAAACATTATATAAAAAAAAAGTAATGGAAGATCAGAATCTGTATATATTTTGCAAAATTATTTGTTATTAGAATTTTTCATTTGTGAAGAAGGGATTTAAAGAAAATAAAACAACCCTAATTAAGCAATAATGTCCAAAGTTAATGGTACCCCCAATTAAATTTTAACATGGTTAAGTCACAGGACCTGTGACAAAGTTACAGAATCCGTCTTGCCCAACAATAACTACCTAGGGAAGTCGTTGATGATATTGTAAATTGTAAATCAGACTCTTAAAACGTAGGGTGAAATCCACATAATTGATTTTTAGATGATGTGTTTTCATTATACTACGTAGATGGAAGATTAGAAGAAACATACATGTTTGATGTTTTTGGTGATAAATCTCTGTTGGTTTTGTCAATTAAACTGTATTCTAGTGAATTCCTGCCTTTGGGGGTTTCAAAATTTAGAGTCATTAGGATGGCGGGCGGACTTTGCCCACCCGCCATCCTCGTGGTAATAGGGACCGCCCGCCATAATGGCGGGGTCCCGTGGGGGGTATTAGGATGTGCCCGCCACAGTGGCGGGCACATCCTGTATTTTTAGCATTTGCATTTACAAAGAGGCAGGAACCGCGCGGGGCCTGCCGCTTTGTAAATGCAAATGAAGGGGGATACCACAGGTACCCCCCGTGTTCATCCCCCTACTCTCCTTCACTCTGGGGACCCGCAAGGGGCCCCCAGAGTGAAGTCCGCTTGCCTTTCCGTGGCTGCATTGCCGCCACGGAAAAGCAACTGCAGACGCCCATCCAAATATGGCTGGCGGTGTCTGATAGACACCGCCACCATATGAACCCTTTTCCGCCCCGGCCGCAAGACGACCGGGGCGGAAAAGTGGCGGGCAGTGTTTGCCTCTGCTGCGGTCCCCCCCCGCCATTGTAATGTGGCGGGGGGAAAAGGGTGGCGGTGGGCATTTATGTCGGGCGGATCGCCACCGTCACCATGGAGGTGGCGATCCGCCCGACATCGTAATGGGCCCCTTAGTGTGTAGAAAGGGTCATAATATATTTTAGTCACAATATAAATCATTTAATGGTGGTGCATGCTGATTGTAGGAATTGTGGTGATTTCTAAAACGACTTAAATCTGTTAAAAATGTTGATCCTCTACTGGAAATTGATGAACCATGTTCGAGAAAAAATGGTTTTCTCTTGTGACTTTCTCATGGAAAGTATGGGATCACAGTTACTGGTCAAGAAGGACATGTCGTCCTTGTGAGAAAACAAAGCCTGGCATGTCGAGTGAAACATGTACATCCTAGTTGCAGGCTGTTATTTGATTCTGCTACTCAACAACCTGAATGCTAACATTCTATATTCCTGATAAACGTGACACACATCTGAACTCCATATTTCTGGAATAAATTTAATTGAAATCCTTGCCCATGATGTAGACAGCAGTACATATTTTTTTTAATGATCTGATTTCTTTTGTCATAGAAATTTCTAATTGATTCTCAAGAAACATAAAATAGACATACTTTCTATAAATTCTCAAATATTGGTTTCAGTGATATATGAGAACAAGACTGTCATCCTGAATGAAACATATTTCCAGTGGCAGCAGCAGTCTATCAATTGATTCTCTAGTGTTCGACATTAGCCGCACCACTGAGTGCTAACGAACACCAGGAACGCTAACATTTTACATTCATTGCAAAAGTGTGGCTCTGCAGGACACCATGTTGCTGGAATATGGGCTGTATAATTTAAAGCCTTTCCAATAGAGCATGCCGAGTTAAATGTTTTGAAGGGTTTATCATTCTAAAAATAGCTACTCCAGCGCATCTATCCTAGTGAAGGCACATTCTGGGAGCTAGGAGAACAGTTCTTTATTAGAACACCATGATTTTCACAAGCAGCTGTTAAGGAACACAGGCTTAATGATATATTGATGATACAGTAATACAGTAACAGGGCGTGTCTCATGTGCTAATTATGAATCTTCTGGGTAGCAACCTATCACAAAACATCATTTTGGTATTGTACAGCAATTTCTGTTATACTTTGGTTTTATATCAGAATAACCGTTGAAATTATCCACAGTAGGGAACCAAGGGCTAAGGGGACTCAAAGGTGAGCAGGCCTCCAGATCAAACCTGTTGTTGCCGCATTGGTTTTAAATTTTGATATTTTTTATGGAACCGTATATAATAACAAGTAGCTGCCTAATTTCAGGGCGTAGGCCTGCTCCTCATCAAATTGGGTTTTTTCAGGGCGTAGGGAGTCCTATGATAAGGCATGGCATCTGGTGGTGTATGAAGACATCCCATCACATTTTTGTGTTTGTCTAGGAGTAAACTGGTATTAAAAGAATATATTGCACAATGCGACAGATTAGAATGGTTTTTTTTAATCACTCTGGTGGCTTCGTTGTGTATACCATTCTTTGGTATTACCCTTGACCCGTACTACCTCATATTCTAGCTTAGTCTCTGGTAAAGCCATATATTCTCAAGTGGCTTTGTCTTGACATGGAGTATGTCTAACCACTCAATACTTTCAATTATGAATAAATACACATATAGACTTATACAGCATTTCTATTCAGGTTGACTGTGTCGAAGTCCAATACCATACTCTAGCTTTGTGTCCTCTCCATACATCTCAATAATCATTAATGTCTTTATTTTCTTGGATTTTTTTGTGTTGCAGTGCACTGGTACCAGAGCACTTTACTTACGTGTGGGTAGCATAGTAGGGCAAGTAGCTTCCAATAACCAGTGAGAAAATTAAATAGATGGAGGCAATGTAGAATGATTGACAAATGGGCACATTAAGAGTACCATTATTTTAGGTGTTTGTGGTAGAGAAACATTGGAGGTATTGCCAAAGCTTCGCATTGATAACTTGCTGTCAAGGCTTGAGGGAAAATTGTTCCAAATTCTGGCTTCCTCAGCTAGAAATTACTGATTTCAGCTTTGTTTGGATCTGTTCTTGGGAATGTCCATCATCAAGGAAGCTTTGCTTCTGAGTCCTATGATGTCATCTGATCTGGATAGAGCATGAACCAGCCACAAAGACTTTTAAGTATGCTGGGAGTTCTAGGTGATGCCGGCTGGTTTAAAGTTCATTGTAACTTCACCAGAGATCCAATAACGTTCTATGAGGACTGAGGTGCCGCTGTCAAATGTTTTTGAAGCCGAAGAGTCTGGTGGCTGATTGTAGGAAAATAGTATTTGGGTCGTCAGTGCAAGATGTTGTCATGGGTCTGGCCCTGATGTTTATAGCCTAGCAAACGAAGACACCCAAGCACTGCCTATAATTGTACAGAGACATGATTAAAACTACACTGTCGTGGAACTGTGTCCGGTGTCACATTTTTTTCGTTGACGAACTATTAACTAAAGTGTTTTATTTCTACACTTTTTAAAACAGGATTTGTTTAATGGCTTTATTGATGATATGGTGGTGGATACGTTCACTATTAAATGTTATCATCAGTTGGAATCTTTTAACTGTTCTGATAAAGAATTTATTTCACAAATTAAACAAGTAAGAACGTTATATGTATATTAAAGGAGCAACGCCATATTTTTAATGTTTCTGTTGAAGTTTAAAAGATATTCTTCATTCTTACTCAAAATAAAAGCTAGTCGACCTCGAGTCTGTTAATTACATTTTCGTTCTTATATAAGTATTTTTGTATCTCTCCTAGTGGTCATAAAAACACTTTGGGTGGTGAGTGATCGTCCAGCTACTTATTGCATGGGAAGCTTTTCAAAGTCTTTGGTGCCTTGTAGAGGTCATCTTCTGGAAATCTGTGCTCAGGAAGCAGGTCAATGGTCAGAATCCTGGCAGGGTTGACTCAGCCTTCCAACCTTCTGAGGGTGATCGCATGGGTATCATTCAGTTCGGAGCAACAACGGATGCATGTCATATTTTATTTTCATCTACACAGTTTGCTAGTGTTATGACCTTTAACCTGGAAGCATATAATCATAACAGTCTGTATAAACTTTTATGAATATCTTTGTTTCACTTAAGCTCTCTTTGCCGTTTTATTTGTGGTTTAATTATTTATAATCTATAAATATGTTAAAAACCAACAGACATGAATACATACTTTTTTAATTTGTCTTATCTAAGTATGGCGAGACCTTCTCCTTGGAGTCTAATTCCTTGCTATTTGATATATTTCTTACTTTTATTTAGAGAATAAAAACACATTTCCTCGTAGAAACAGGCCAGTCGGCCCTCGGTTTAAAATGTTTGGAGTCACTTGAAGAATGAAGCAACTTGAAATTCGTACGTTTTATGTGGATTGCAAGGCAATTCCAATTAAAGCAGGCCGCGCGCCAGTGCCGTCATTCGGTTTAGCTCATACCCTATAGGAAAAAATGTTTTTGTGTTATAGAATAAAATCAGTCTGATTCGCGTTGCAGACGGGTTTTCGAACTGCGGTCGTAGAAGGCAACGGTGTCCCTCTGTGTTAAAAACAATGAAGGATAAAATGGTCTGAAGGGGTGACCCTTCGACCTCCCGCCCCGCCCCAGTGGCTCCCCAGATAAAGTGATCGTTCTTCGGTAGGCAGCCGGGCCAAGAGCCTGGAAGGCTCCGGTCATGGTGATAACACATCATGACATGCGTGCGAGGCCATGTGCTTTGTGTTAAGGCCGTCCCGTGCCCTTCATACTGGAGTCACAGGAGGGAGGGAGGGAGGGAGAGCCGAACCTGCATCACTGAAACCCGCCTTGAAACTTACCCAGGGCCTCTGCCCTCTATTCAGCACTCCACTGAGCTCCTGCTATGCCCGTATCTACACAAACACACACCTGATTTAAATGGGCAGGTACTGTCCGGTACTGAGTACATTCACTCCTTTACTTTGAAAGGGAGAATACCTGCACTTCGCTGCACTGCTCCAATACATTAAGGGGACAGTGCTGCACTTCTCTTCTCAGGGACAACTACTCTAAATAGTCAGTACCTGCACTTCTGTGTTTCCCTCCTTTAAAACACACACACACTTCCTCTCTCCCTCCCTGTCCCTCCCTGCCCCTCTCTCTCCCTCCCACCTCCCTCCCAGAGAGATAAGCACTGCCACTATTGGTTTGACCCTTTTGTGTTCTTGCATACAAAGGTGCTCTGAGCTTACGCGTATCCTTGGATGTTTGACATGATTGCAATGATGTGTTTCGAGAATCCTGGCACTGCTGTGCTTGACGATTAATGTAACACCAGTGCATTATTATGTAGCGCAAACTTGGCTGAGGGGCATTGCAGCACTTTACATGAACACAAAGTTACATTTACAAGGTCTGATTTCCTTAGGCATGGGGAGATCAATTGATGCGCCCGGAATAACAGGATCTTGAGTCGACGTCAGCACTCAAACCTGGTTCACCAGTTCTGATGTCGGCATCTCCGGCCGTTATCTCTTCTAGTCTTTTTACCTTTGACCTTAGGGACTAATGTACATATGACCATATTTTGAAGCTTCACTGGTGTGAGCATACAAATGGAATTGGCTGAGTGGGATGTTGAGAAGCACATTCCTCTGGGTGGGATGGACCCCAAACAACTCCCTGCATCCTCCCTTTATTTGTAACTTCATCTCCCGATAGAAGCCCTCATTTATGGGGAATTGGCGTAGGGCAGCGCTGCAAGTCTTCTTGCTGCGCTGCTCTACACCAATGTGAAAGGGGAGGAACGCACCATATTTATGAACTATGGTGCATTCCTGTCATTTCCCACTTCATTGGTGCACAATTTGCTGCCTACACCATGGATCAAAGGTGTCTGCATTGCATCCAGGAGTGTATTTGTGCAGGACAGGGCAACTTCCTGCAAAAGGACAATCCGAGAGGTATTTTCCTCTTTCCATGTGTGTTGCAGGATGCAGCACACATGGAAAGAGGAAAAAACGGGGAGAAATAGAAAGATTTCTCCTTGTTATGCCTGCTCTGGGGAGGCGTAAGGTTTTGGCTCTGCCCCAGGTTTACATGATTAAGTAAATCTGGGGCAGCGTAAAAATCCATTGGTGTTGCATGGGAAGCCCACCGCAACGTCCATGTAACGCCACCCTGGCACAGAGTAGAACAAAGCAGTGAGATTCGTAACATGACGCAAGAGCAACACAAACCTTAAGAAAAATTTTTATAGCCCGTAAAGCCACTTTGCTTGGCCATGAGTGGTTTTAAAAATCAGGAGTAATTCAACACAGCGCAAATCACTGCATTGCATTACTCTGCCCTGGAAAGGCATTCCATGGGTGTTAAATGGGTGTTCCCTTCCTACCGCAATAAATTTGGACTCCTCCAGGATTTTGACACATTTTGATGAACCAAAATCTTACACCTGCCCTGGGGTAGCTCAACAAGGAGATATCTCTATTTCTCCTTGTTTCTTCCTCTTTCTATGTGTGCTGCATTCAGCACACACTGAAATTGGATTTTGCCTCCCAGGATTATTTTGCACCAGAAGGTGTCCTTGTCTACACAAAAACAATCATGCATGCAACGCAGGCATGCAGGCATCTTGCACCATGGTGCACGGGTAACCCCATGCGTAGGGGGCTACACGGAGGTCCACGGAGTTGTGAACAAACTCCATGGACCTCCACTATGCTATGCTACTCTACGCCACCCGCCTCCACCCCCTATATTAACAATTACTTCTACATGTTTTAAAATGTAATTAAAAACACTTACCTGGCATGCGGCTTCCCCAGGTTGCCCTCCTCCTCTTCCTTGTCGTCCGGGTAATTCTTTGAGAAAATTGCAAATGCTCGCGCACCCGTGGATGAGTATTTCTTGCGAGAAATGGGCAGGCGCACGCGCATGCACAGTTTTCTCAAAGAATTACCCGGACGGCGAAGAAGAGTAGGAGGTCAGCCTGGGGATGCTCATGCCAGGTATGTGGTTTTAATTTCATTTTAAAACATGTACAATTAATTGTTAAAATAGGGGGGGTGGAGGCGGGGGCTGGCCAACTCTGCTCGGCTACTAGTGTGCGAAGATTTGCCTTATTCGCCTTCTCCACGGAACACGGAGAAGGCAAATCTCTGCACACTCCGCAGGCGGAGCAGAGGTCTCCACCCTGTTAAAAAGGGTTCCAAAGACAACCGGTAACCAAAGACCCTTTTATGTTGCCCGGCGGTATCGCCTCTATGACCCACCAATATTAATCAAATGAAGAAGCAGGCGCTGGAGACTGGAAGGCGGGAAACGAGGATTTTATTCTCTCCGGAGGAGAACACATCAATTCAGACAGCAAGTATCGTCACGAGGTGCTCTAACCACATCTCTGAGGCCTGGCCTCTTATACTAGGGTTTACGACCTTTATTGCACATAACACATTCTTGCAACACTTTAGTATTAGAAAGAACATCCTCGGAATCTCCCCCGCAGGCCCGTTCCCACACACATTTACAGTTGGATTCCCCACCCCGGTCACAACAGGTGATGGTTGTCGCACAGCAGGGCATTCCGCCGATTCACGGAATGCATGGGGTTTGATCGGATCTCATGGGGTGGGGGCTTTGATCGGTTCGGGGATCTTTTGATGGGGAGGGGGAAGCTTCCTACTGTACGGGGTAATAAACAGTATCCGCAGAGCCAGGTGGCGGCCTGGGAACAGGGAAGACAAACGGGGACACAGGAAAAGGGGGTTTGCATCAAAAGGGTTTGAGGCCATGAAAGGAATGAGGGGAGGTGTCGCGCTGGGAACAGGATAGGATTCCGTGGTGAAGCTGCGCTGGAGAGGGGTTTATGACCCAAGGCATGAGAGAGCGGGGGTTGTCAGCGTGCGGGGGAATGCTTGCGAGGTTAAGAGAGAGAGAGACGCGCTGGCTATTAGCGAGGGGCAGGGAGGCCATGGTGCTCAAAATGGCTGCCGCTTACGCGCACGAATGGGCTTGGAAAAGGGGCAAGATGGCGCCGATAATGTTGACGTTTTGCAGTCTAATCTTTAACAGTCCTCCCTTTTCAACATATCTTAGCCAACTTGCTTACTCAATGTCAATCTTCATCAAATTCCTAACCTCGGCATCATATATCGCTCTCATACGTTCGTTTTCAAAGTCCACAGTCTTAGGGCAAATACAATTTGCACATAGTGAACACAGAGGTGGCAGACATTGAATTCCTAAGCATAGACCGCACATCACAACTACAGGAATCAGGATAATGGTGAACAGTCTCCAACCCCAGTTCTTAACGGTGTTCCAGAACCAACCACCAAGCGACCATTCTTCTTGTTCCTGGTGTACTTCTGAAGAGAGTCTGTGAAGATGTTCGATGGCTTTGTACACTGAGGGCGAGTTGTCCGGTATGTATGTACAGCAGCTGGACCCAATGATGCGGCATGCTCCACCACGGTCCGCAAGAACCACATCCAGGACAAGGCGGTTCTGGAGGGCCACCAGGCGGACCGCTTGAAGTTCAGCGGTGTTGTTAGCAAGGATACCAGCCGTGATGTTCATTGTTGTCTCAACTGCTTGAGTCAGATGTCGGATGGCACGGCTGTTTGCCATCGGGCCCCAGAGGGGGACTAGTCCTTTCATAGCATCGATGAATTGCGCTCCTGTTGAATCGGCTTGTTCGATGTCCTTGGCTCGTTTTTGTCTGTGATGATTTGCTGGTGCCACATAAGTCGGAGGAAGGATGAAAGAAATGAAACAAGTGCCCCCCCAGCCTTTGGGGAGCCAGGTGTAAGCCTTCGTGCCGCAGACGAAATACATGTTTGGAGATGCCACAAAGGAAGGTGGGTCGACAGAGTCCAGAGTTCTAGAAAACCGGCAGGCACTGTGACCTACCAGCTGAGTCCCAAGCCCTTCCATGCACATGTGGCCGGTGACGTTGATGACTGATAGGGCCACAGTCAGAGTGGCAGCCGTTCGTTTTCGCAGGTAGGAGAAGGTGGTTCTGGTTGGATTATTGAACACTTGCATTTCAACTTGTTCTTTAGCAGGGATGTCCAAGTGGATTGTGTTGTTGTTGGTCTGCGGGCAGAAGTGTGTCTTTGTTCTGTTCCGCCAGACCCCGTGGTAGAAATGCGTTATCGTTTTGCTGGAGGTGGCATTGTCCTTAAAGCTTTCTTGCAGAAGCATCAGCCAGGCAAGACAGGAACCGTGAACTGAGAAAGGTGAAGGGATGAATGGTATCGAGTGTCCAGTGGCGTGGGGTAGCAACCCACAGATCCAACAGTTGGTGGCATTGGTGGCAAGGTTGTGCTGGTGAAGTAGTTGTACGAAGGAGTTATTCCAAAATTCCTTTCGCCTCTCTCTGAGCTGGGGAGAGAGCGAGATCAGATAATGTTCCTTCATGGTGGTAGGCTGGACAGTGGTCAGGAATGTTTCGTGAGCAGGTGCATTTTCTTCCACAATCCAGAGTGTGGTCATGAGGAGAAAGCAGAAGAGGATTGTGATGAAGAGCGCAATAGTCTTTGGGCTATGGAGTCTGTCTGCTTTTGGGTTTCTGCGGTGGGTATTTCCTGTTTCCTTCATCATCTTCTTATTTGGCGCTTCCATCATCTTCGAGGGGCTCGGTAGCGGGCAGAACCACAGACTTTGTTTTGCTTCTCTCCGGGTAACCCTTGGTAGTGTTTAGGTCACCGTTCTGAGATTTAACTCAGTCCGTGGTCTACTTAGCCGAGACTCCCTCCTTTCGACGCAGGAAATACCCTTCTTTCGATGGCACTGTGGGATCAGAGAATTTTGAAAGTTCAAGTGTGTCGGTATCAGGATAGCAGGTTAGTGATGGTCGGTCCTTGTTCAGGAGCTCTTCTTGGTTGTCGATGTTTTCGGTCGAGGTCAGGGTCGAGGAGATCTTCTTACAGTGGTGTGCATGCAGCCAGTTGCGTTTTCCCTCCACCCGTAGTGCTGTTCGGGTGGTGATGAGGACTTGCCAGGGGCCCGTCCACCGGGGTTCCAGACTCTTGGCACGCTGAAAATTCCGGATTAGGACGAAATCCCCAGGCTGAATGGTGTGTCCGGGACCCCTGGAAGTGTCAGGGATGGCATGCAGCACCTGTTGATGGATAACAGACAGCGTTTTAGTCAACTGACATAAGTAATCAGACATTAGGACGTCCGGGACGTCATGAATGGAAGTTGGTTTCGGCGCAGACCAGACATTCATAGGCCGGCCGAAAACAACCTCGTATGGCGTTAAGTGGTGTTTGGTGGGGGTGGAACGCATTGAAAGCAACGCCAGGGGGAGTGCGTCTGGCCATTTCAGTCCTGTGGTAGCCACTATTTTGGCCAATTTTAGTTTCAGTGTGGCGTTATGTCGTTCGACTAGTACAGCAGATTGGGGGTGGAAGACTGCGTGGAACTTTTGTTTTACACCCAACCCCTTCAAAATGAGTTGGATAACTTCGGCTACGAAGTGGGGGCCATTGTCGCTCCACAAAATTCGACAAAGGCCGTAACGGGGGAAAAACTCCTTTAACAGTACTTTTGCTGTGGCCATAGCAGTGTTGTCACGGGTTGGATATGCTTCCACCCATTTGCTAAATGCGCATACCACCACAAGTACATATTTCAGGCCTTGACATCTGTCTAGTTGGATGTAGTCCATCTGCAGGACTTCAAATGGGTGATTCGGGACCCCGAACCCTCCCCGGGGTACTACAGTTCCTTTCCCGGGGTTGTGTTGCAGGCATATCAAACATTGTTGGACCAGGCGTTTGGCGGACTCTGTGATCTTATCATTGTGCCAAACTCTGGAGACAAGTTCAATCATGGGGGCTGATCCTATGTGGGCAGGGGAATGTGCCATAGTCAGTATGGGAATCAGGTAGGAGTCAGGTAACAACCATTTGTTTGTGTCTTTTGTCCGCCAGCAGCCTTCTTCATCTTTCAATCCCACCCGTGTCCATTCAGCCAGTTCGTGTTGTGTGCTAGCCATTTGAATGTCTCTGATAGTGTCCCTAGCGTCAGACCATTTTTCTGCTTGTGACCTGGTCACGTACATGCGTGTTGTCGTCCTGTTTTCAGCTGTTGCTCGGGCAGTGAGGTCGGCTAGTGCATTTCCCTGTCCAACAATGTCTGTCACCTTTTTGTGTGCCTGGCATTTGATGACTGCAAGCTTTTTGGGGAGAAGGACGGCTTCGATCAAGGCGGAGACTAGGTCCCCGTGCAAAATGGGGGTGCCGTGTGAGGTCAAGAATCCCCTCTCCCTCCAAAGGAGCCCAAAATGGTGAACCACCCCGAAGGCGTACTGGCTGTCGGTGTAAATGTTTGCTGTGGTTCCTGCTGCTAGGATACAGGCTCGTGTCAGGGCAATCAGTTCCGCTGCCTGGGCAGATCGTTGCGTTATGCGGGCTGTCTCGACTACAGTTCGAGCTGTGGTGACTGCATAGGCAGCTGAAGTGGTGCCATCGGGGAGTTTGATGCAAGAACCGTCCACCCACAGCTCTCCGTCGGGGTCGGGGAAAGCCGTGTCTCTGAGGTCAACCCTACTTCTGGTCTGTTCGTCTGTGAGGGTCACACAGTCATGTACAGGGTGCGCATTGGGATCGTTTTCTGGTAAGGGCAGCAGGGTTGCTGGGTTCAGTGTGGTGCATCTCTTCAGAGTGATGTGGGGTGCGAGCAGAGTCAGTTCGTATCCTGTCAATCGTGCACTCGTCAAGTGTTGCGTTTTGGTTTGGTTTAGGAGGGTGTCAACTGCATGGGGTACCAGTACTGTGAGGGAATTTGAGAGCACGATCCCCTCACTCTGTCGGATAGAGATCGCAGCAGCAGCTACGGCTCGAAGGCAAGCAGGCAGGGCTCTGGCTACAGGGTCAAGAGTGGCTGAGAAGTAAGCGCATGGTCGTTGCTTTGAGCCGATGGACTGGGTCAGGACAGATAAAGCGCACCCCTCCCTTTCATGGGTGTAAAGGGAGAAGGGCTTCGTGTAATCGGGGGTACCCAACACAGGGGCCGAGCAGAGGGCATCTCGTAGTTGCGTGAAAGAAGCCTGACACTCAGGGGTCCAAGGGAGTGGGAGAGGGATGTCCTTTGCTAACAATGAAAACAGTGGTTTT
Source organism: Lissotriton vulgaris (assembly GCF_964263255.1). Taxonomy (NCBI): domain Eukaryota; kingdom Metazoa; phylum Chordata; class Amphibia; order Caudata; family Salamandridae; genus Lissotriton; species Lissotriton vulgaris. The sequence goes on along the minus strand of NC_141685.1, from coordinate 1,531,150,531 downwards.
ACTACAAGGCTAAAGTTGGGCAACCACTGTCGGCAGAAGGAGGTGAGGCCTAGTAGGGAGCGGACCTGTTTCTGGGTCTTAGGGACGGGGGAGTCGAGAATGGTTTGGATCCGGTCAGGAGTCAGTTTCCTTCCGTCTTTGGACAAAAGGTGGCCTAGGTAAGTGACCTGGGGTTGGCAGAATTGCAACTTCTTCTTAGAGACCTTGTGGCCATTTTATGCAAGGAAATGCAGGAGTTGAATGGTGGCTGTGACAGCTAGTGGAGTGGTGTCGGCTGCCAAGAGGATGTCATCGACATATTGTACTAATACCACTCCATCGGGTAACTGGACTTGATCCAGTTGTCTCTTGAGGGCCTGGCTGTAGATGCTAGGGCTTTCTGTGTAGCCCTGGGGTGCTCGGCAGAACCTATATGAGCGGGCTTTTAGGGTGAAACCGAAGAGATATCGGCTGTCTGGGTGGATGGGGATGGAAAAGAATGCGTTTTTGAGGTCAATGACAGTGAAGGTGGTGGCAGTGGAGGGAATCAAAGTCAGGATGGTGGTAATGTCCGAGACCACAGGGTACTGGGGTACTACCACTTTGTTGATCTCTCGAAGGTCAATGATGAAGCGGTATGCTTTCTCATCTCCTTCTCCCTGTTTCTTAATGATGGGCAAAATTGGGCTGTTGCAAACGTTGCTAACTACTTCCTCTACCACTCCTGCGTCTATCAGTGATTGGATGATTTCTACCAATGCCTTCTCGCCTTCGGGCGATATCCGATATTGTGGAAGTTTTGGGAGTGTTGCATCTGGTCGAACAGTGATGTGTACTGGGTCAATCATCATGCGCCCTACATCCGAATCCGTTTTGGCCCACAGATACGGAGGCAGAGTGTCAAGCAGGGAAGTGTCAGCGTCGGTGATGGAAAACATGTGTCTGGGGGGGCAATGTCTAAGCAGAACAGGATTGTCGTAAAGGAAAACTCGGACTCCATCTTGAGAACATCTAATCGTTGCTCGGAAGTGTTTCAATAAGTCGAGTCCCATAATTGCGTCAGGGCTATTGGAGGAGAGCAAAAACGTGGTGTCAGTGGTGTTGTTTTCTAAATCAAAGAGGATTGGGGCGGACAAAGGGTTAGTGGAGGGCGTCCCATCGAAACCTGTCGATGTTATTAGTAAGCCAGACAAGGGTGCCCTTGGAATCAGTCGTTTAGATAATGCACTACGTGTTGCGCCAGTGTCTACCAGGAATGGTGACTTTGTACCCAAGACCTTAGCAGTGACATAAGGGCCTTGCTGGTCAACATGGAGCTCGACTGGATCCCTCCCTTGCCCTAGGCAGTCCTATGCAAAGTCATGAACGTCATCGTAGTCAGATTGCTGGCATTGGTTCTGTCGGGGTCGATCAAATGTGTTTGGTCTACTGGATCTATCATTAGTTGCGTTGTTTGGGGGCCCTCGCTGTGGTCCCCTATTTCTTGGTTCGTTTGCTGAATCTCTAGGATCTCTATTTCTGATGAGTTCCAAAAGAACCGGGCACTGAGATTTCCAGTGGCCCGATCCTTTACAGAAAGCACACTGGTCCTCTCTAATGTCTGTACGTCCAATGTGGGGAGTTGAAGCACGGTCTTTGGGAGGTGCCGTTTTAGGGGCATTCATCTGATGGTTTCCTCGGTATTGGTCTCGTCCCAGAGTCACCCCTTGCAGTTGAGCTATCATCACCCTCTCTTTTAATTCTTTCTTCTTCCTCTCTGTAGTTCTATCGTTTTCGTTTTTCTGATGTTCATAATATTGGGCCATCTGGAGGATAGCCGTAGGTTTGGAGGCTGCCCAACTACTTTCACTGGCCTGCAGTTTCTGCGAGACCTCCGGTGATAAGCCCTTAACGTAATTCTGGACAAACAGATGGTGTCCGGTTGCAGTGGTCAGGTCCTGGCCGCTGTAATCGGAGAACACCGTTTCAAACCGGGAGAAGTATTCCGATACATCCTCCTGAGGTTTCTGGCGACAAGCCGTTACTATCGACCAGTCCACTTTCTTTTCTGGGATCAGGGTTTTTAATTTCTGCACGATTTTATCCGGGAGGTCTAAAATGGCTTTTAAAGGCTTTTGTCCAGGTTCTCGCTGTCTGTCTATGCCATCAAGTTGTGACCAGTTATGTCCAAACAGCTCAGAGTGGTCGACTTTCCGGATTTGCTTCCACACATCAGCTGGTAGACATAACCCGAAAAACAAGTCGATGTCAGCTAGAGTCATAATCGTCGAACCTAGGGCCGTACCCAACTCAGTATAGAAGGCAGTGGGGTTTTTACGTAGGTCAGGCAGAGATTTCCGGAAGGTCAGAATCTCTTGTCGGTCCCATGGTTGGTAGACCCAATTGTATACTACCCTTCCCTTTGCATCTTTGTTGTTTGCGTCATCGTGAGTCCCTTCACCTCGTGGAGGAACCCAGTAAGGGGCAGCCTCTCGTATCGGCATCATAGTGTTAGGTCGTTCAGTTTGTGGGTCGGTTGCTACAGATGTAGTGGATTCGATTTTTGATTTTTGTTCAGTGAGGTGGCGGAGAACCTTAAGCGTACGCGTAAGGAGGTCCGTCACATCACTCTCACTCTCATCCCCGATATCAACCTTCCGGTACAGAGTCGTTAGGCTCTGTGGACCTTTTTCTTGATATCGGTCCTCGTATGCATTTAAGACGTGGTAACACAGTTGTACAGTAAAGTGTCGTCTGTGACTCCCAGTATAAGAATTAAACACATCCGTGACGGACTCTTCATCCTCCCTCTTCTCTACCAGTATCTTTGCTATCTTGTCGACCCCTGCTCGTTCATGTTTGTTTAGTCTATATGCTCTAACAGGACCAACCCTTCGGGCTTCTGGGTCGCCCGGCGTTGTCGTTTGCGTAACATCTAATACGAGGAGTTCAGCCGGCACGGAGGCCATGGGGGCTGAAGCCGTGGGGCTACTCTCGCTGGTACCTGGGGATAGTGGGTGTTGGGCTAAGGGTTGGGAAGGGGCATATGGAGGGGGCATGTGGATGATCGGAGGACCTAGCAGCAGATCATCGTTGGTTCGCTGTTTTGAGTGTAATTCAGGGTAGAGCGCGGAGGGGGTTCTAACCAGACACTGGCTTGATGTTTCTATTTCTAGCTTCTGTTTGGTATCCTCTCTTTCTTTTATCTCTTTCTCTAGTTTCTGAGCCGCTAGGTGGGCTGCTTTCCGCAGCTCTTTTTCCAACCTACTCTCAGTTCTCTTTTTGCGTTGTTCGGCCTCTTTTCGCCACATGCCGAAGCTGTCAAGCATAGTGGACGTCGTCTTGTTTTTACCAAGGGCTGTTTCTAGTGCGATTATTCTATCGTCTTCGAAGGATCCTATCAGTGGCCACTGACTTTCTCGATCCTTTTTTGTATATTTATGCCACAGCTGGCTATAGGCTATAGCGACTAATCCATGCTTTGTGAACATGTCCTTATTAGGGGTGCCTTCCAGCGGAACCGGATGGTTCATCTCTAATAAGCGGTCCGGGCTAAACAGGCTACTAACCAGTGGGGAGAAGACAGGCATGACGGATCACAATGGGATAATAGTCAGCACTACCTATCTTATCACTGCGCGCAAAGACTAGACAGAATATTTCTATTCTACGTTGTTTGCACGTAGTGAATACCTCATGAACCAATTCTGAGCGATCAATATTAGGTCAAAAATAAAAAATCAATATGGTCAATGGGAAGAATAAGTAGGCTCGCAAAGGTTCGCGTCACCTACCTTTTCGCTATCTGCAAAGAGGGGACCTATTTTTCCCTGTTTGCAGACAGAGAATCTCCAGAAAACAATCTATAACAGTTAATCACTGGGGGGAAGGGGCAATTGTTCAGTGGGGGAGAAAGATAGGTCCGACGGGTGCGTACCTATCCTTCGCTGTTTATAAAGGGAGAGCCTGTTGTTTCTCCGTTTGTAGACAGTGAATCTCCAATAAATTAACAAAAAGTAATACTAGTATTTTCTCAACAATTATCAATCACTTCCAATTATCTATCACTATCGCAATTTCGTCGTGTTTACACGACCTTACCCGGACCGCATGGACAGTTTCTCGTCTTCCGAATCCAGCGCCCGATCGTCCTCTTCTCTTCGTACTTCTCGTGGCACTCCTGATGGTTCCCAGTCAGGACCGCAGATCACTCGAGAGAGGTCTGTTCGGAACCAGTGAAGTTCGGATGATCGGCTGTCAGACGAGGGTCTATCGGACAGGGTACCTTCCGATCGTTGCAGTCGTTCACTCTGTCGTCAGGACCTCTCCCACTGGATCCACGAGTCGCTGATGGGCCCCACGTTTGGGACGCCAATTGTTAAAAAGGGTTCCAAAGACAACCGGTAACCAAAGACCCTTTTATGTTGCCCGGCGGTATCGCCTCTATGACCCACCAATATTAATCAAATGAAGAAGCAGGCGCTGGAGACTGGAAGGCGGGAAACGAGGATTTTATTCTCTCCGGAGGAGAACACATCAATTCAGACAGCAAGTATCGTCACGAGGTGCTCTAACCACATCTCTGAGGCCTGGCCTCTTATACTAGGGTTTACGACCTTTATTGCACATAACACATTCTTGCAACACTTTAGTATTAGAAAGAACATCCTCGGAATCTCCCCCGCAGGCCCGTTCCCACACACATTTACAGTTGGATTCCCCACCCCGGTCACAACAGGTGATGGTTGTCGCACAGCAGGGCATTCCGCCGATTCACGGAATGCATGGGGTTTGATCGGATCTCATGGGGTGGGGGCTTTGATCGGTTCGGGGATCTTTTGATGGGGAGGGGGAAGCTTCCTACTGTACGGGGTAATAAACAGTATCCGCAGAGCCAGGTGGCGGCCTGGGAACAGGGAAGACAAACGGGGACACAGGAAAAGGGGGTTTGCATCAAAAGGGTTTGAGGCCATGAAAGGAATGAGGGGAGGTGTCGCGCTGGGAACAGGATAGGATTCCGTGGTGAAGCTGCGCTGGAGAGGGGTTTATGACCCAAGGCATGAGAGAGCGGGGGTTGTCAGCGTGCGGGGGAATGCTTGCGAGGTTAAGAGAGAGAGAGACGCGCTGGCTATTAGCGAGGGGCAGGGAGGCCATGGTGCTCAAAATGGCTGCCGCTTACGCGCACGAATGGGCTTGGAAAAGGGGCAAGATGGCGCCGATAATGTTGACGTTTTGCAGTCTAATCTTTAACAACCCGGGGTTATGCACGGATGCCTATATTGGCGCTGGGCTGCCAAAAAAGGTGCTAGCGCAAGGGAAATGACAGGAATGTGCCAAATTACAGTTAAATACTGCACATGTCTGCCCTTTCCCTATCAGGCAGCGCAGCAAGGTGCCATGCTGCGCTGCATTGCGTGTCTTTCCAGTAAATTAGGCCCTAAATCTCCCCATGCCTATAAAGAAACAAAATCTGGCCTTCTATAATGGTGCTCAGGTAAACTTCGCTAAGGCATTTTGGACAAGTTTGTTTGCTCAATATGAACATGCGGAAAATAAAGTCGTCGTGAAGTGAACATTGTTGTTTTTTTTTTTTTTTACAAGAGATGTCATTCTTTTGGGAACGTGCCAAGCACGTGCAATAACCACCTCAAAAAACCTAGGGGCAGATTTACAAGCCCCTTGCGCCACTTTTGCGTCACTTTTAACATGGGAAAAGTGACGCAAAACTGGCGCCAGGGGCTTGTAAATCTGCCCCTAATGTTGAAGGATCCTTCTCACAACAAAAGATTTTGCTGGAAACCTCTTTTGCAAAAGTTTTGGCAAACGTTTCAAGTTGGTAAAGATGCATAACTTATCACTTTGAATTTTTACCTTTTAGAAAAACTATTTTCTCCAAAAGTCCAAGGAAAACCTATTTCATCGGGCGGCACAGAAGGATAAGCGACTCCGCTATTTGAAGCAATAACCTAGCATTATCGAGGTGCACGTCTGGCGCGCGACAATAGCCAGCAGCAGATTTTTTCATGACTGAATTAGGTTGAGGGGAGTCCTGATATCAAACGTAATCAACGGCAACCTCTGAAAAAGTCGGTGATAGAGGCGCATTTGAAGGGCTACCCGGGGGAATCCGCAGAAGCCAATTCCGATGTTTTAAATAAATGAAATCCCCTCATAATCGATAAAACCCAAGACCTACAGATGCCTTTTCGTGCTTTTAAAAAGTCTTTGATGGGAAGCAGAAGCGAGGGAGGGAGAAGGGAAGTTTCATGTTTTTCAAGTGAACGCAAAATTGTTCTTAGCGATCACAGGATATTTTTTTTCTTTATCGTGTTGGGTTGCATCAATTTATTTCAGAATCACTTACAAGTGACTGAGTCCAGAAACACCACCGGCTGCAGTGCGTGTGTAATGTTTCTATAGTGGAAGCAACCTCCGTTGACCTTTCTGAAAAGGGCAACGGCGAAGGGTCCTTGAGTCAAATGTAATCTGACTTACAAATACTACGTCCGTGAGTGGCACTCAGTTTTGATAACATTTCTGGGGCGAAAGGTTAGCATCTCATCTATTAACCCCCGAAAACTGTCGGCTCGTGGAAGTACTCCCGTGAGCGCCAAACTGACAGGGCAGGGCCCTTATTGTCAAGGGTAGTTTGTAATCTATGTTGAACCAAACGTGATCCCCACTCATCAAAGGCAGGCCCAGCTGCCACCTTTCAGTTCAGTCAGGTCACAATCAACTCCCCCCAACCCTGCTGATGTTGCACTACAGTTCAGTCAGGTCACAATCAACTCCCCCCAACCCTGCTGATGTTGCACTACATTTATCTGGCTCGTTCCAGATTGGAAACTTAAACAAATGTATTGTCTGCACAGAGTGGAAATATTCTGTTTCCCCTTTCACATGCAGGTCAAATTTGTCTGTTAATGCATTTCTCCGTCATTAAAACTCACTGTAATTGTATAGTTACATTTTATTATTGTATTGTAGCATTCATATAGCTCTTCTGTATGGAGCACAGTTGCGCTTACCTGCAATTATAGCAGGCAACACTGTGTATGATGTGTGGTTGGAATTGTGTTGTCTGTGTTTTGAGCGTATGTGGCAGGCGTGGCAGTCAACAGACGACTGGGTAGGGAAAATAAAATAAATAAATAAAACCGCTTACCATGCGCTCACCGCATTGCTGACTCGGCGATGCGGCGATCGCAAGGTAAGCGGTTTTATTTATTTAATTTTCCCTATTTCAACGTATGTCAATTCCCCCCGGCCCTGCCCCGCCCCAACTCTCTTACCTGTACCCGCTGTGCCTGCTATGTGGGAGGTGTTTTCGTGTCGTAGATGATGATCACTGAGGTTTGGTCATCGTGTTAGGAGACAAGCATGCCTCTCGGTATAGTGGATGAGGCAATGGAAACGATAGACCTCCATCTTATATTTTGGTGGCATGATGCCAGCTCTCTTTAGCTCTGTAGTCCTCCTATTTTGCTTGTATGTTTTAGGTTCTCAATCCAGCGCACTATGCTGGCTGCGGCAGGAGACTTTTCACTCTGAGATCTTATTGATCTGGGGAGGTAACAGGTGTCAATAAGAAGTGAAGTGAGTCAGAAATTTGCTGGAAAGGACTGCGTTTCAGTATTCTTCTTTTTTTTTTACGATTGCCATTATGGGCATCAAAGATGTGCAATTTCCCAAGAAGCATTGTGTGTTCAGCCTTTATATCACTGACATAAAGAGTATGTGACTGTTTTGGACCTTCAAGTGGGGCTATACTATAGTACCCAGGTGACCAGCAGTTTAGCAGATATTTTCAGCCATAGCAAACCTGTCCGAATACTATTGAATTATTACTTGTATCACTGTCCTCCAATTCCCCACAGAATTCAGTACTATCATATTTTATGTGTCTGCATCAATCCCATAAGCACACGCTCCGTTGTAAATCATATTATGAACACAATTTTAGAACGACAGCTTTTGTTATTTTCTTGTTTTCTTTATTTTCTCTCTTCTTTTTAGCCAACTAGTGTTTCGTCATGGTGGGGTATACCCCAAGTCTTCCTTAGGGCTGTCTTTCCTGTGATATGGTTTGCTGGATCAATTCTTAATACCGGTTTTAATCCCGTCCCGGATATCTGAAAAGCAGATCCTTATATGACGTTTCAATGTTATGTGATATTGTGATCCTGAATCATGGATAATCCTAGAGGTGATATTTCCAATTCTAGGGCATGCAGATCATTGCATCCCAAATCATATTATTAAGATTAATGGTCTTCTCCTTTATAATGTTGACGATTGCTTTTATCAAGTTTGGGAGTGTGATGGTGAGTATGCTCCACACCGTCGCCTCTATGAATTGTGCCACAAGTGTTGATTGAAGTAGGAGGTGGGTTAGACAATACTTACTATGGTATTGCTCTGTGAGCAGGGACTATTGTGTAGAGTCCTCCATCTCACTAGTCGGGTAGAAGATTTTCAGGCATTGAGTGTTAGCTGATACTTCTAATATTGGGTGATGAGGCATACCTTGAGAAAGGCATAGCCTAATTAATATATTTTACCCTTTTGTCTGGATTGTTGCTTAGCTATGGTATATGGACTGATATCTTCATCATGTAAGGGATCCCCACTTCTGTCTCCTTGGCATAGTATGCTGACTGGGACTGTCTCATAGCTCTGGGCTGTACTTCTACTTATATGCATGTTGTTCTGGTTCTTGTTTAACCTTAGAGGTTGAAGTTGGTATCTCAGGAACAACCAGGTTTTCACCTCTCTCCTGAACTTTATAAGTTCCTAAATGCATTGATTCTTAGCTGGCAAAGAGCTCCACAGGTTGGATGCCCTAGCCTGAGAAAGAAGATCAGCATATCGAGTTCTATTTTATGGCGGTATGACTATCCTAAGTGCTAGTCTAGAGTGTAGAATCTTGTTTTGTCTGTAGTGCTTACATTTTATTTGTTGGTCCTGTGATTCTTTTCCTTGGTAAAACTCTGCATAGCGCTTTGAAAAATTGATTGTCTAGCTGCCAGTAAAGTGATTGCAGAATTAGCATAATATGTTCTCTGCTGTTAAGGCATAGGAAAAGTCTTGCTTTAGTGTTCTGAATTCATTGTAGTGCGCGTATGATGAAATAATTTTGCCAAAGTATAGGCTGTGGGCATAATGGAGATTTCAGAGCACAACTTCGAGGATATTGTAGTTTTTATTAGTATCCAATATATAGAAAGATGCTTCACAATGCTTACATTGTTTAGAAAGTGCTCATAGTGACCACATTGATATATGGTATCAGGGATAGATCTGAGTCTATGATCGCTCCTGAGGTTACTCACCCTCTTGACATGCGCGGCAGAGCATCAGGTCCCTCCGGTTGTATAGCCTTAACCTGATGACTGTCCTATTTTCCACAGGTCTTGTGATCTCTGTGTTTGAGGTATTGAGCTTTAGGTGGTTAGTCATGATCCAAGCATCTATGGTGCAGAGGCAGTCATGAAGTCTTCACTTGTTGAGGTATTCTGGGCCATCTAGTTTAAGGATAATTGTTGTATCATATACATAGTTGCAACATGTAAAGTTAAATGATCAGATTAGGTTATCAGGAGCTATGTAGATGTTGAATAGGAGAAGGGAGATGGTGGATCCCTGAGAAATAACTCTGTGTTGGGTGTGAGGGGTAGGTATCAAAGGTGGTAGCAATACCAGACCCTTTCTGCCTTTGGGATAGGAGGTAATCCATTTTAGAGAACTGAGACAGTGGAGCCTGTGTAGAAGCAGCTGATGGGATCCTTGTAGAAAGGAGCTCATAGGTCCAAGAGCAGTACGACAGTCAATCTGTTCTTGTCCACTATGTTTTTCAGGTTGTTCCAGATGGATATGAGGACTGACTCCATGGCCCCTCCTGGTCTGAATCCAGATTCTTTATTCAAAATCAGGCGTTGTGCATAATGCTTGACTTAGTTGACTAAGTGAAGCCACAACATAGATACACAAAAAATAGTAGTCTTTAATAGATTATGAGCCCTGGTTTGTCTGCCTAATATCTTCAGAGCTCTCAAGTTTCCTGGCTCCATAAATTAGCATCTAATCTGGCACTCCAATGATTTTATTTCCTTTCCTTCTGGTGTTTGTTGTATTGTTTATCCAGTTATACAGTCAGAAATACAAGTACCAGAAGGCAAAGGAAATACCCCAGGACTATATGAGTTTATCAGGCTTGGAATCATGAAAAAATAGTGTTTTGCATATTACAGAACTCATTACTGCACACCCTGCGGCACATCTCACTTTACTTTCATGTTTGTGGTACCACAAATCACCAACTAGACTGATGTCTTTAAGAGCAACCTTTAGTTCTATTGCCACCTCTGAAGACTTTTTCCATACATATTTCACCATTTTTATAAGGAACTAGCAGCCCGTCCCAACGTTGTCCAGGAGCAATCATGGCTCAGGGACCCGCCCGCCCTGACGTTGTGCAGTATTATGCCTCTAAGTTTACTTTGTACGCTTTTGTAACCTGCCCATGTCACTTTTTCCTCGTTTAATGCCCCGTTTGGTACCTTCTCCCGATTGCCATTTTAGCTTTAAGCTGACCGCTCCACTTTGTACGCTTTTGTAACCTGCACACATTTCTTTTTCCTCCTGTAAGGCCCCGTTTGGTACCTGCCCACGTCACTTTTTCCTCCTGTAATGCTACCTTCTCCCGATTGTCATTTTAGCTTTCAGCTGACTGCTGCACTTTGTATGCTTTTGTAACCTGCACACGTTTCTTTTTCCGTTTGGTACATGTGGCTCGCTCACCGCTCCTCTCCGTCGCCGCTCCTCCCTCACGTTTGCTTTGCTCACTGCTTACTTGGCGCCCTACCTCATCCGCCGCTCACCGCTCCTCCCCGCTGCCGCTCCTCACTGCCTGCCCGCTGATCCTCACCGCCTGTCTTCGCTCATGTCTGCTGGTCCTCCGCTCGTCACTGCTCCTCCCCGCGCTGATCTCCGCCGCTCCTTGTCACTGCTCCTCCCCGTGCTGATCTCCGCCGCTCCTCCACGCGCTGATCTCCGCCGCTCCTCGCGCTCGTGTACGCCGCTCCTGATGTAAGCACGCACGTCGCGGCCGGCGCTACTTTGAAGGGACTACTTTTTTTTTAACTTATATTTTTTAAATAACGTATTTATTTTTCATTTATATAGCCTATGTCCATCTGCACACCCTGAGGATTACAACAATGTATCTGGTGTGTGGAATGGCGCAGTGGTTCCCGAGTTTACCCGCCTCAAAGCCTCAAAGTTCTTCCTTTATAATAGTAGTATAGATTACTCAGTTTAATTTTCCTGAGTCAACTCCCTGCACTCCCGGGGATACACACAATTGATTTTAGCTCTTGATCATGTTTCTCATTAAAGTTGTCTCTTTTGCATTTGCTGTTGTTATAGACTACACTTCTGGGTTGTCAGAATATTTTGCTCATGCATCCTCTTTCCTCACTTATCTCCTCCACAGTATATATGTTGAGGCCCAAATTGCCTTGTTATGTCCCTAATAAACGTCCTCTCTGAACACATATATTAACATGCATTTTGATATTTTCTCCTTGCGCGCGGTAGAGTCCAAAATGACCCTGATTTATTGTTGTTGTTAGTTCCCTTTTTCTTGTCCTAAGGTACTCGATTGCATCAACAATGAGGGGACGTCAAACCGTCTTGTAAGCAAACCTCATTATCGCAGAACTTGGTGACGACGGGGAATCTGGCTGTGGAGCCTCTTCGAGCAGTTTTTATGCTCAGGGCTCCCGCCTCCAGCTTCCACCAATCCAGGCTCGGACTGGCCCTTCTACCACTCGAGTTTTTCCCAGGGGGAAGCTGCTCCGAGGCTGTTCTCAGAGCTCGATGGGCTTCCATCACCCAATGTTAAAGCACCTTAGGCCTCATACTTGTTGTGGTCTCCTGCATGGTGGAAATGTTTACATTTTTTTTGTCTAGTCTGGATTTGTTTGCAGTCTGACTCTTTACAGTCCTGTCCTCCTTCCCATGTAGCTCAGAGATCTACCGATGGTCTGGTCCTTCTGCTCTGCCCGCGCATTTCCTCCTAGGGAGGAATGAACCTGGCCACAGGCCCATCTTCATCCATGTGATTTAACATCTAAGGTGGGAGCTTTCAAGCAGAGTCAGCGCGTCGAATAAAAATGCCAGTCAAACGCACATGAACTGGAAGCCTCCTTGTTTACAAGGGCCTCGTGTTTTATGGCCGTGAACGGCGCTCCTTCCAGGTTCATATATTAGGCCTGGACAGCAAGCTATTAGCTGAGGTGCTATCTGTGCAGCTGGGAATCAGATAAACATGAAGTCGCATAAAGAAGTGCCTGGATCGCAGCACACACTGTGGTTGGTGGTCGAACTCCCCCGGAAATAACTATGCCTGTGGCTGTGGAACATTTGCTTGTATTTCCAAGTGCCTTGATTAAAACACATTTTACGTTATGGAAGTTCTGTAATATTTATAGTATTGGCATCGGCATGGCGGGTTAATAGGCCAATAATACTAGTGATTCGAAACATCTGTGTTCATGTATCCTCTTTTAGAAGGAAACTTAAGAGCAGCATCCTTCTTCAGATATTAGTATGGGCTCGTGGTTCTGTGGGATGTCTGAATTGTGCCTTATTGCAATGCTGTGGGCTGAGTTTGCGTTGTGTGTTTTCGCACGGCTCTAGGATGTCTGAACAGGGGGCTGCCACGCAGCTTTAGGACTCATGCAGTTCAGGGTCTGTGGTAGAGAGATTGTTGTTGCCTGGATGTGACATGTCATGCTTGATGGTGTGAGTGCTGTGGTGGAGTATACACCCAAAGTGCTTGTCTGTTTAGTGTAACCCACCAATCATCTAGTTGGTGGCCAACGTCAGTTTCGAAGGTCCATGCTAGCCCTTGAGGTGTGCATGGTAGATGTTTGATTAATTGTCTCGGTGGTTGCACGGGGCAATGTTCTGCAGACTCTGGGGCAGGCCAGGAACATGGAGTGGGTTAGGGACAAGAAAGGGCAGACACATGGGTGCAGGTGGGAGGAATGTAGGCAGGTTTAGAGAGGCAAGACACATGTGTACTTTATACTTATTGCAGCATGTTGAGAGGCGGGTACCTTTGGGGCACTGGTACTTGTGGATCCTGAAGGGCTGTTTTCGCCGGAGCCATACCTGTATTGAAATAGGGGAGCCCTACAACATGCTCACATCGGAATGTGGTGCATTAGTTTGTTGTTGAAGCAGGGACAGTTGGTCGGCCATTGCTGCAGCAGTGCATTTAAAGTTCTGTGTAAATAGTTACTTGAGCCACCAAAGCACCTACTGTGTTTTTGACCCATGTGGATTGGGTGGTGGGAGGTAGGGGGGCAACTGTTTGAAATGGGCAAAAAGGACCAACAACAATACAAATGAGCAATGGAAGCTCATACAACAAGCATCAGGCACAATATTATTCAGTACTTCGAAGAAGAGGAGTTGGCCTAACGGCTAGGGCGGTCGACCTCGAGTCTGGAGAACATGGTTCCAGTCTCGACAATGATGCTGAGCATCCTGTGATTCTGGGCAAATCAATTAATCCCCTGTGCCTAACAAAAATGAATGTGTCCTCATGTAATTTATTTATTATTTTATGTATTTAAGGATTTGTAAAGCGCCTGGTGACCCGGAGGCATCCCCGCGCTGTGAAACCTGAGGAATGGCTAAGAGGGGAAAGAGAAATTTTTATTTAGGGAAAAGCAGAGTTTTGAGCTGCTTGCGAAAGCGCAAGTAGCAGGGTTCTAGCCGCATACTGCGGGGAAGCGAGTTCCAGCGTGTGGCTGCCTTTACGGAGAACTTGCGACCTCCAGTACGTACCCTCCTAAACTTGGGGACATTTGCCAGTCGCTCATTGTCCGAGCGCAAAGATCTCAAGGCTTTGTACGGGGTAACCATGTCTCCTAGGATCGAAGGGCCTTGTCCATTGAGGAGCTTGTGAGCGATGCACATTGCCTTAAACTCGATCCTCTCTTGCACTGGCAGCCAGTGGAGCGCCTTGAGTGCTGGTCTCGCAGAGGATCTGGAGGGAAGACCCATCAGCATCCAAGCAGCTGCGTTTTGGGTTCGTTGTAGCTTGCCCAGAGTGCCTTCAGGGGCTCCTAAATAGACAGCATTGCTGTAATCTAGTCGTGCAAGAACCAGTCCTTGAACCAGGAGTTTCCTGGATTGAAGGGGAAGCAGAGGAAGGATCTTACGAACCGACCGCATAAGTCCAAAGCAGGTTGCAGCTGTTTTAGTTGCCTGGGTTTTCATAGATAAGTCTGGTTCAAGCCAGACCCCCAGACTCTTAATTTCTTTCTTGGGGGTGGGCACCTCACTAATGGTACCGGGCCAAACAGATGGTGGAATTTCTGACCACATCTTGCCCATCAGCATTACTTCTGTTTTGGACCCGTTGAGTTTGAGTGAGGATTCGCACATCCAGAGGTGGATTTTCTGGAGGCAGTGCAAGAGATTATCTGGGCCTTGATCAAGGTGTGAGAGAGAGACGACCAGTTCCGTCTCGTCCGCATAACTCACAATCTTGATGCCGAAGGGGGCAACTACATCTTCCAAAGGAGCCATATAGGCATTAAAAAGGGTGGGACTCAGTGAGGAACCCTGGGGAACCCCACTTGTCAGAGGAAGAGGGTCAGAAAGGGAGTTGCCATCCCAGACCTGAAACGAACGACCCAACAGGAATGACTCTATCCAGGCCAACGCAGTGCCCCCGAGTCCTGCCCTGGCCAGCCGGTGGAGCAGGACACGGTGATTCACCGTGTCAAAGGCTGCACTAAGGTCCAGGAGGATCACTGCCACTGACCCCCCTGAATCCAAAATGCACCTGGCCTCCTCGATGACGGCGAGGAGGGCAGTGTCCGTACCTTGGCTAGGGCGAAACCCAGTTTGGGACCGTCGCAGCAAGTTGTTGGATTCCAGAAACTGGGACAACTGCGCGTTGACCAGTTTTTCGGCAATTTTGCTAATGTCCGGGGGAAAGCGAGATCGGCCTATAATTGGCCAGATCGGCGGGATCCAGTTGTTTTTTTTTTAGAAGGGCTTTAACTACCGCCCCCTTCCAGCTAGGAGGGACGGTGCCTTGGGATAGTGAGGCATTGATCAACTCCAGAACTGGAGGAACAATCGCAGGAGCGACTGCTTTCAGAAACCTCATGGGAGCAGGGTCACGGGGGGAGCCGCTTTTCATCTTGGCCAGAGTCTTTTCGACTTCGTCCGATGAGACCGCCCTAAAAGCACTAAGCTGCGGGCGGGGGGCGCCTGCTGGGCAGGTGTCGGGCGTCACTTTATCCCAGCAAGGTAGCTGGCTAGGCTGCGGAAGTGAATCTAAGATATGGGAGATTTTAGAGTCAAAGTATTTTGCTAATTCTTTACTCTTGTCCGGTAGGGCCCTGGGCAGTGGAGGGGGTTGTGGAACCTTAAGGAGTTCTTTGACGATGAGATAGGATTCTCTAGAGGAGTTCGTAGCATTTTTTTATCCTATCGTCATAGTAGGAGGCTTTAGAAATGTTCAGAGCAGATTTATATGCTCTCACCATCCTCCGGTAGGAGTCTTTACTGGAGTGGAGCCAGTCTTTCCTCCACAGTCGTTCCGCTTTTTTGCATTCCTTGCGGAGGGCTCTGAGTTCCAGGCTAAACCAGGGGGGCGAGCCTGTCTTTCCGCTCTTGTCTTCACAGGTTTTTATAGGTATGATGGAGTCAAGTGAGTCGGAGATCCACTTCCTGAAGTTGCTATCAGCTATAACAGGATCTCCGGAGGGGGAGGGGGTCGTTGCTTCCAGAGCTCTGGCCCAGTCCTTGGTTGAGAGTCTGGACCAAGCCCTGTCCTGGGTGTACGTGACAGGCTTGTGGGGCTTCCTAAATTCTCCTGGCCAAAAAAGGGGGACCAAAAAATGGTCTGTCCAGGGGAGGGGGCAAGAAGGTCTAGCCTGGAGGGTAGGGACATTTGTAAGAACTGGGTCTAGCAAGGGCCCTTGATATGGGTGGCTCCGGTATTGGCCAGTTGGAGGCCATAAGCAGCCAGGTCTAGTATCAGGTTGGCAGCCCCTGTGTCTAGGGGATCATCAAAGTGGATATTGAGGTCCCCTAGCACAGTAAAGTTAGGTGTAGAGTGGGCAAGAGCTGAGATAGAATCTAGTAGGGCGCTAGCAAAGGGGCCAAAATGGCCGGGGGGGGGGGGGGGGGGGGCTATACACCAGAAGACCTGTCAGAGAGGTTGTAGGGGCCAGGTGGATGGTAAAATGGCAACTCTCCGAGTCCTTGATGTGGGCATCGCTGATTCTGCATGAGAAATGCTCTCTGTGCAAAATGGCCAGTCCGCCCCCTCTACTGGATAAGAAAACCCGGGGGCAGAGCCAAGACCACATCTGAGTCCGAATGCGTTGTGAGCCAAGTTTCCGTAAGAAACAGGATGTCTAGCTCATGGTCCACGAGCAGATGGTTAATAAGCATGGCGTGCTTAGGGAGCGACCTACAGTTCAGTTCTGCTAATTTCAGGCCAGAGTATAAGATTGCTGCCTGAGTCAGTTGTAATTTTACCGGGGGGCAGATAACGCAGTTTGTGAAGTGTCCGTCTGAATTGTGAACATAATTACAGTGTGTGTTCTTTGTAGGTCTAAGACTTAGTAGAGCACAACGAGAGTAACTCACCCTATTGGTGTGCCCGTCCGGCATGGGTTCTGGCCCTGAGCGGACGGGCGCAGACAAGCTTGCCTTAGGCGCTCCCGCTGCGCTCGTCCGCTGCGCTTCCTAGGGATGCACATATTTATACACGAAAGAGGGCGTGGCCTCCAACAATGGGCGTTGCCAGGGGGCTTGGCGCGCGAAAGGCAGCAGTGTTTGTTCAACCCGTCAGCGCTAAAATCCGCTGTACGGTGTTGATTCCTGCGGCGTGTGGCAAGGGGAAGTGCTCAGGGGTGGTAACAGAGGATAAAATCAGGTGCTAAACAATATTATAACAAGTTTAAAAATGCGATCAGAATGCACCCGGCTTCCGCCTCAGGTGCTCAGGTTTCTTATGGCGCGACTAGCAATCAGGGCGCTTTAAGTATCCTGTGTTGTGTGGGCATGGCCTCCAGCAATGGGCGTGGCCAGGGGGCTTGGCGCGCGAAAGGCAGCAGTGTTTGTTCAACCCGTCAGCGCTAAAATCCGCTGTACGGTGTTGATTCCTGCGGCGTGTGGCAAGGGGAAGTGCTCAGGGGTGGTAACAGAGTAATGCAACTGGTGCTATGTAAAGCGCTCTGATACCCGATTCGGGTCAAGTTTGCGCTATATAAAACTCTGTAAAATAAAAAAGACACTAGTGTTACGGCTGCATCTTCAATACAAAATTATTTTCTCCTGCATTATAAGCCATTTCTAAAACTGATGCTATTATAAACTTTTACAATAAAAAACCCAGTTGATGATTCAGTTTGCGTGGTTTAAATCTCTCTAAGCCTTACAAATTTCAACTTCAGATCCCAAGATATTTTACAATTTGGCTAGCAAAGGTTTTTCAATGTCACATTCATCATGGTGGGCGTAGTACAAATGTTATGAGATTGAAGAAATCTGTTTAGTTGGCCCACCTCAGTACCTGATGTGGAGATTGCCATGCAAAGCATGCAGAATGCGACAGACCAATTGATAAAAGGTCATTGTTATAAAAAGTATGTTGCCACAGTTGTTCTTTGATTATCACTGGAGCTGTTTGTCCAGCGAGTCAAATGTAAGTCATTATATGCCATACACAGAGGATCTTATGCTACAAGACTGCCTTCACTATGATCAGATGTTAGATATTATTCCTTTGACTGTGTTGGGACAGAAAAGTCCCTCTTATAGTGATATACGTGTACCCCTACATTGAGTGTCCACAACTGTAAAGATGTCTGGATTGTTGGTGCTGATTTTTTTGTCATGAACGAACACGGATCATGCGTGTGCGCCATGACATAGGCCTGTTTCATGGATTGCAGTCTGTTTGGACCGGGAGGGGCACCCAAAGTGCTACCCTCATAGTGGTAAAAGGCTACTGCTTTGCCAGAAGTTAAGCAGCATCAGCGCAATGTGGTAGCATACTGTAGTGATCAGTAGAAGTGAACAGGTCTTTTTACCTGTGCCACTGGAGTGAGGACTACATGTTCACTAATGTAAAGCTCTGCTGCTGTGTGCTTAACTCACCCTTGGCCTACATCAGGTTAGTATGCAGTACTGCCTGGTGCGTATGTGTTGTATGCATGTGCTGGGTGTTTGTGTGCCTGTGAATGGGATGACAATACATGGAAGATGTAGTGCTGCGCAATGCATATATGTTATATGCATGTGCTGGGTGTTTGTGTGCCAGTGAATAGTACAATACATGGAAGATTCTGGGTTGCATTTTGGCAGACCCAGGATTTACTGGAGGAGCACGAGGAGATACAGGAATTCCTCCAGACAGATATGTGGATTGCTGCATTATTGTGAGATCAGGGGGACAGCTTGGAGAAAGGGAGAGTCAGGCTCAGCAGTATAACTCCAAGGGTGCATTTAGATTCTGAGAACGGTCACTGGAAAGGTTTCACAGCACATCTCAGGAAGGAGATGGGGCAGATAAGAGAACCATAAAGAGAAGGGCTGAGGCCATGGGGTATCCTTTAGATACACAAATCACAGTGGCTAACATCCAGGTTTGAACCTCTAGGCACTCCCAGGCCTGTGATTTGGAGTCGCTCCTGCTGTGACAGACTGCTTTCTGGAGGACGGGGAGGGCAGAGGAGAGGACACTTCAAAAGGAAGTAGACCTCCAACATAAACTTCAAAGACCCAGACTCTAAACCACATTAGGTGTCTAGGGATGGACTATAAGAAGGGAAGTGTGAGGCCCCCAAACTGTCAACCGTCAAGTAGTCAGTTGGGCTGTGCAAGGAAGGGAAGCTCTCTAAGACTTCTGACTGTGACCAGGACTGGAGGCTAAAGCCTCTCACTCTCCCAGCTGGGTGAAGGGATATCACCCAGGGAATCCAGGACCACCTACTCATGGATCACCAGTGCCTGCTGGCTTGCCAAGACAAGTGTGCTCTGTGAGGAAGAGAAGATCGCTGGGGGAAGCAAGGTCCAGTGAGAGATCCTGACAATTGACTCTCTGAAGCTAGATGTAAGGAGAAATTGTCATCACCAATTGGGTCATATCCTGTCTGCAGAGGGAACTGTGTGAACCTGTGTGCCAGATGGGCCATCGCAAATATTACTGCCATGCCGTTTGGGCCATAGCCTGTGTGTCGAGTGAAGTTGAGTACCCTGTATGTCAGGTGGGGCCACTGTGAGGATCACTGCTGTGCTGATCAGGCCATAGCCGGTGTGAGAAAGGTGACCAGTATACCAGGTGGGTCCACCGGAAAAAAGTCAAGGAGCGCAGGTGGTCGACACTGTTATCAAGAGGAAAAGACAGCCATAACGGCTCGAGTGGACCCAAGCCACGACTGAGGATCTACAACAGGAGCATCAAACCCCCCCCCCCAACTGTGGGTAGGATCCATGGAAGATTAACTGGCATTTGAGGAGCGTCGAGGATCCCCGACTGCTGTCCCCACAGGACTCTGTGTGAGCAACTTAAGGGGACCCAACCACTACACCTGCAGGGTTGCTTGTGTGATACTCACATGAGACAGCCACTGCAGCTTCTGTGCCTACAAAGTGGGTGCTCTTGGAGACACAAATTGTGCAAGTTCTGCTGGTATGAGTAACACTGATTAACGGGCCAGAAGGTCCCGGGAGAACTTGCCTGCCATATAGCGCTTTGGCACTGGAATACATTAGACTTTAATTGGAGTTGGAGTGCTTCTCTTGAGAGTAGGACTATGATTGAAGCTTAATCCGAATGTCACTTATAGACAATGCGTTGTAACCACTAATGCTAATGAAAGAGTAGTGGGACTCATAAACTGCTTACTTAAACGCTAGAGCTCTGAACTCAGGGACTGTGTGTATTGTTTGTTAATGCTGTATTTTACTTTGTGTTGGTATATAAATACTCTTCTTTAAATAAATCATGTATTTGAGTGGGCAATCACTTTTTGTTGCCATCAAACGTTTTTGAGTTGCGAGTCTGTATACCCCCCACCCCAATGTGTCTAGCCCTCCCCCGAGAAGCTTTGGACTCCTCGCCCTCACTACCACTGAGAGTCAAGTGCTGAAGGGGTACTGCCCAGCTGCTTAGGATCCATAGGACAGGCCCGTGGACATCAGGAGTGTAAATGTCTCAATCTCCATGGTTGGACTCAGTAGCTCCTGCTTGTCCCGTGGCCATCTAAACTGGGTTCTGAAAGACCTTATCTTGAAATCCTTTACTGAAAATCCCCCAGGGAGCCTGTGATTTTTAGGGCTTTGTTTCTTTTTCATAAAACTGAACCTTTTGACTAACGAGAGGAGCTAAGCGAAAGAGGGGAAAGCAGCTCTGAAACAACTTGCCAATGTTACTACAAGAACAGGAGAACCATATAGTATTAAATAACCTTTAAAAAACAAGGTAATTTCTCTTCTGCCTGCCTGGACTGCAGATTCTCGTAGTATTCCATATCCAGCAATGTTACAAACATGTGTCTTAATGTCACAGTCTCATAGACCTTCTTAATGGCACTTATATGCCACATGTATGCTCAGTGCTTAATTTGTGCTGGAGGTTGGAGGTGGTGGGCACCAGGACTTATTTTTCATCATCAAAGTGTCCCTCTGAGCTACAAAAGTTGATAAGGAAGAGTGAAGGAGAAAAAGATAGATAAGAAACCAGTGCCAAAGACAGAAAGCAGGAACGTAAAAGAACCTGCAAAAGTGTGATGTAAAGACACAGGAAGGTTAAGGAGATGGAAGAAAGAGGCATGAGGTAGAATCATGTCTAGTGAATCACTAGATCACACTAAGGTTTTAGCAGGCTCTTTAAAGTCTGTACATTTAATGCAACTCCTATGGAGGACTTAGCAATAGGAGCAGGAGGCTAGTGACATCAGTCAGACTTTGTCATCATCATCACAGGACTCAGGTGAGCCAGTACTTAACAGAGAAGGGCAATTATGCCTGCATTTTTTATATGTATGGAGGACCTGTTGAAAACACAAGCTCATAATCCGTTCTTTTGGACCAATCATCCTTCTTCCCCCATCTGGTTGTAATTGTGAATCGAGAAGTTGTGGCCTAATGGCTAGGGCGGTTGCATTCAAATCTGAGGAACCTGGTTTGAGACTCGGCAACCACACACAACATCCTATGATTCTGGGCAAATCACGGAATCTCCCTGTGCCTAACAAACATGAATGTCTCCTTGTATAACGCAACTGGTGCTCATGTAAAGCGCTCTGATACCCGATACCTTCGGGTCAAGTTCACGCTATATAAAACTCTGAAAAAAAGAAACATATGTACTATGGTGCTAAGTAGCATGTTTATGCAAATTAGCACTGTGCACATTAGAGTGGCATTTGCTATTCTCAACTTGTAACGTGCTGTGTACTCTTGGACAGAACTGTTGCATGCTGTCACACAAAAACATATTCAGAGGCTTAATGACAGAAAACCCGTCGTTCTTATGAGCAAGCTGTGGTCTTACCTCATACATTATTACCATCCAAAAAAGAAGAGACTTGCTCCTTACAACTCCTTCAATAAAGTTTACCCTCCCTGCACATCTACCAAAATATATCTCCCTCTTTTATCGCTCAAAGAAGACTCCGTCTCTTTACTTCACAGCATGGTGTTCCCCGTCTTGGACTTGGGCCTGTTTGTTTAATTTCTTCCTGATGCGCCAGCTGAAAATACATCTCACAAAGAGAGAGGATAAGAGGAAACAGAGGTATATAGTTTGAGATGTTATTATGTCTACATTACACGAAAACTCAAAGACAGCTTCAATAAGCAGTAGGAAACGTGATGCTTACAAACACCTGTAAGCAACTTAGAGTTAGATGTATCAGAGGCTTGGGGTTCCTGAACGTTTGACTTTTTGGTCTGTACCAAAAGAATTTGCAATGATCATTTTGGGATTTCATGACTTAATTTGCAATGATTGTTTTAGATTTCATGAGTTGTGTCAGCAATGCATCCATCTTCACAGTGACTTGCTACATCCAATCATATTGAAGAACTAAGATGGCTGAAGCCTTCGCTTATTTCTACTGCTCCCTGCAGCTGAGGAAAGATAACAAATAGGCGCTCATTTGGAATGTGCCAATCACCGCATAATGCAAAACTGCAAAACACTGGCATTTGATATCAGCAGCAGTTGGCACTAGATGTGTGCTAGTCCACTCCCTTCTTGTCGACTAATTGAATGACTTGTAGCTATAGTGCAAACAGAAAAGAACAACAGGCCTATTGGGCTTAACCGCGTTACCTCAATTTGCTAGAATCTGGACAATGCTCCTTTGGTGGGGCCTATGAAGTTTGAATTAAAAATGAAAATTTGTTTACTAAAATTGGGGTGAACAATTGCTTTGTGACCCCAATTCTCATGATCAAATCAGTCCTAGTATGATCCACTGCTAATTTCTAGCCAACAGACGTATGTAACTTTCAAATAATTGTCGGAGGCAGCAAATATTGCACCTGAAAGGGCTCTATATCACTGGGTTTTTGTATTCACTGTAGAAATGTGCCAGTTTCCTCGGAGTACCCAACAAGAAAGCTTTGTTCTGCACGTATACCTGGCACTGACATTTGCCCTGTGCAGCATGGGCTAAGGGGTGGCTCCACTCTCCCTCGTGTGTACTGAGCGAGCCAATCTGCCTTGTTAAAGGGCCCATCCCAATAAACATAAGTGAAAGGCACAGCCAGGTTGCTGGAGGTGAGCACTGTGGTCTCAGCCAGTCTGTGACGTACAGTGCATTCATACTTCCTACTCTGACTCTGTCAACGCTGCTGACTCTGTCACCTGTTGGCCTTTCTATCACCTCCGTGTATGTAAAATGGATGCTGGGGTAAACTTATGAGCTTTGTGACGCAGTGCAGCACAGCTAGTCACCTTGCTGTGCTGCACTGCATGACAGGGAAAGGGCAGGAATGCACCATATTTAATGGAATAAAGCCCAATCCTGTCCTTTCCCATGTGCTGGTGCCCAATGCGCCAACGCCGGCACCCTTGCATCATGGTGCATGGGTGACTACGTTGAGTGCAGGATTGCTTTTGTGCAGGAAGGCATATTCCTCTTCATATGTGTGCCGCAGAATTCGGCACACATTGCAAGAGGACGAAACACGGAGCAATATACATATTTATCCTTGTTACCCCTCACCTGGGAATGTATAAGATTTTGACGCATCTCCAGGTTTCCAAGTCTGTGCAAATCTGGGGATGCATCAAAATCCATGGGTGTTGCATTGGAACAGCCATGCAACACCCATGGAATGCCTTCCCTGGGCAGAGTAACGTAATACAGCGATTTGTACTGCGTTGCGTTACTCTGGATTTTTTAAGCCACTCAGAGCCACGCAAAGTGGCTTTACTTCAAAATTCTGTCTGGAGGTTTGCATCGTTCTTGTACCACTTTACTTGGTACAAGAGCGACACAAATGACCCCAGAAATAGGGCCCGTAGTTTGTATGGCTAAAGGTGTATTTTATGGCTGATCTGCCAATAACATCAATGCTTGTAATGGTGTGTATTTATTAGTTGGAATGTTTGTGCCTTTCTTCTTTGCTGAGACTTTGAATATTCGCTGTTCTGAGAAACTGTAGAGCAGGTGAAACACAGGGCAAATATTTCTTGTTCTGCTAATACATATGATCCTGACTTTCTTCTTGATTAATTTGATTTCTGAGGCAGGAATGAGTAGCAAGTTTGTATCTACGGAAAACACCTGCTGCAACATCCATGATGCAAATGTTGGGGCAAGGCCTGAAGTGAGATGTTGTTGTGTCCCACTCCATAATGAATGAAGGCAACCTGGTGCATAATCAGCTTGTCTCCTTTTTTTTGCCCTTGTGGAATTTTGGCCTCTGGGACTGGAAGTGTGGGAACAAGGGAAGCTAAGGCACTTGACCCACAGAGCCAACAAAGCGACCCTCCCTTATTCCAGCTGTTACTAGTTAGCTAACTCTTCAGTGGAAGTCCTTATGACCCACGGTAGCTTGTAAGGCAATGCAGATGTGGTCGTACTGACCTTCCGTGAGACATTGATTCACAGTTTAGGATTTAGGTGAGGGATGTCGCTGATTTACTGGTATAAAGGCAACAGTCAGGAAGAGAAACCAGGTGGTGTGCCAGGGCTTACCAATTGTGATAAGAAGGAAATAGCAGCAAATACAAGAGGACTCGAGAAACAGTGTTTACTGGCATGAGGTCAGAGGTGTAAATTGATCAAAATGGCCGAACAAGAGTCAACACATACCCTTCAACCCACTAATGCCACTTAAGAAGGGAGGTCACAGGACCTTAGTCCCGAGTTTTTATTTAAAAAAGTAAAATAAAATTCAATACTGCAGCATGTCAATAAATGCTGGCTTGTGAAAAGAACAAACAACCAATTACAAAAATAACCATAGTTGATTGCATACTCACTTTTATACCATGAGTATGCGGATCGTTCAAGCCGCAGTGATTGGAAAGCTCTCGGCATGGGTGACCCACAACAAATTATGAGTGGAAGTGCTACCCCTAGTTAACCCTAAATGAACCAAATAGAAGAGATACATTGAAAGGCTTCCAGTCAGGGTGCTGTTGGTCGTGTATGTGGCACACATCAGGAATCAACCCGGACAATAGTCTCATTTCAATGGCTGAAGAAGCCTGACAGGCTAATCCTGTACTATATGGATTTCAATCTACGATCAACAGAGAGGAGAAAACATCACTGAACAAGGTACAGAAGCCAATCTAAACAGTGGAGGCCTAAAGAAAGAGTTTTTTAAAGAAATACATTCTATTGAATAAAGAAAACAGTACTGCAGGTACAATAACACAAGGAAGAAACGCAAAGTATGAGAATAAAAATATAGCAAAGTCAAATAACCTTATTTAGGGAAGTAAAAAGAACAATTAGGTACATAATAAATAATCAAGTACATAGATAGTTTTTTTAATGAGTATAGAGAAAAGAAAGAGAAAAAACAAATAGATAAAGGGGAGGGAGGGGAAGGAAAGAGGGAAAAGGGAGTGTGAGGAAAAAGAAGTATATGAAAGTGTTAAATTAAGGGTGAGTGTGTAGATAGAAAAGTAGTGAAAGGTAGCAACAGTACGTCAGATTAAATTTTTTGAGAGCTTGAAGAAAAAGACACAGTTATCGCAGATAAAATTCCACCTAAAGAAAGAGTTAATACCATAAAAGAAAAAATTCAGTCTCATGCTAAGGGCTAAATGTTTCTTTGGCCAACAAAAATGCCAGATGACAAATGAAATATACTCACTGAGTTGTGATTGAGTGAGTAAGGTATAACCAAAGTGTTTTAGGGATAAAAATACAAAAATATGTCCATCAAGACACATAATTTTTAGGTGTTGCCCGAGATAACGCATGCGCTGCTGCTTGCAAGACATTTTGTGTTGTAACCATTCTTATTGCCAGACTCCTGATTGATCAGAGCGTGCCAGTTTCATTTTCTCTTCGTTTGTTTCTTGCTTCCATTGGCCAAGTACTGATTGCTTTGATTTTTTTTAAATGAATATCCTTCTGATGCTCACACTCGGATTGTGGTCCTTTTTTCTTTCTTCCCTGTTGTCATTGTTGTTGCTTTTTCCCTTGTACCAAATCTTGTGTTGTTGCATGCCTGTTGTTGCTTGTCCCTGAACCCCATCCACATCATTGATGTTTCCCCTCCACACTCCCACTTCATTTCTTGCCTATTGTTCTGCTTCCTGCACCCCCTTCCCCTCATGAGTCATTGCTTGTTCATTGCTACTTGCACCCTTATTTTTTCATCCCCTGTTCCCCCATCTCCTGCAGTTGCTTGCCCTGAGACACCCACCACCAGCCGCTCCCACTCCCTTCCACCCGTTCTTGCTTGCAACCATCCCACTTGCCCCCTCCTACCACCCACTCGCTGTTGCTTGCGTAATCCCAGCCCCACCACTCCCACCACAAAAAAACACATTGACAAAGTCAAATAGCTCTCCCACAGGCGAGGTAGGAAAATTCTTGATTGAATTGCACGAGGGTGTCTTTTTATTTTTCAAAACCTCCATTTATAAGAAATGACTAACTTTTAGTGGTTTTATGCATTCGACATTCTTTGACAAATGTGGATGGTAGAAAAGTGCTTATTCTGTGTGGGAATGCAATTTTACTCGTGGGCTACTTCCTTAAAAATACATTCACTAATAATTGTTTTCTCTCCTTTTATAGGTGTGGTTTCAAAACCGAAGAGCGAAATGGAGAAAGAGGGAGCGTTATGGTCAGATACAGCAAGCAAAAAGTCATTTTGCTGCCACCTACGACATATCTGTCCTTCCACGGACAGACAGCTACCCACAGGTAATTCGACTGCTTGATTAGGGAATGCCTGCCTCGTGAGACAACCTTGGCATCTTTGCCCCATTTATCATATTCTATGAAGGTTTACAGAGTCGGACTGGCCAGACCGGGCACCAGGCGTTTCCCTGGGAGGCTGGAAGGATGGAACTAGTTTTGCAGCTGTGAAGGCCGGATTTGTTACTGGGGACCGGTTTTGCAGTGGTGCTGCAATATCGGCCCCCAGTAATGTAAGCAGAAGGCTAGCGTTTCCAGCCTCCTGGGACCTGGCAGTGCTCCCCCAGGGCCTGGTCCATGAAAATTGCCAGGGCTGCTTTGGGCTCCCAGTCTGGACCGGAAGGGTTCATCTTATCCTTACCTCTTCTGCAGTCGTCTGCATTGTAGTGTCGTGTTTGTTCACCAATCCACCCACTTTTCTTTGAAATATTTCCCTTCCTTGACATTACTACGAGCATGAGAGGCCATTTTGTTTTTGCATGAGCGTAATATGATCGTGGGATCATGGTACAGTGCAGAGTGTCCATTCCAGATTGTTTGTGTATGCTGACTCCTTACAACAAATAAACACCGGCCAGTCTGATGAAAGAGTACCTTCAGGTCACTTTTAGTGAACCATAGACTGCGGTGGAAAAAAGATTTCACGAAATATCCAGCTCTTGCCAATGCATCTGTTTTCTTTTCCTGCTTCCCAGTCCCTGGCCAATTGTGTTCTATTTTTTTTTTCTTTCCCTCCGGAGGACATCTTGTGTTCCGGCTTCAAAGCGGTTACATATCACTTTGCCGTTGTATGCTTTAATTCACATGTCAGAAATTATTGTTGTCCTTACGGATTCTCATTATGAATTTCAGCTCAGACTTTTTACATTGAAATGTAAATTGTGTATATATGCATAGAATTGGGAATTTGTGGCACCCTGTTCTTTTTCTGTTTGTCTTTCACTATGTCCATCTGTCAGCTTTGCTAACTGAAGTGTTCTTAAAAAAATAGAGTGCAATTTAATATATAGTTTGCCTAGCTGGTGGATTATGCTATATGATTTGGAGGTTCATTAAACGTATTAAGTACTTGAGTAGATTTACTATATACACATGCAGCCCAGCACAGCAACTTCACTGCAGCTCAGCAACCAAAGTCGCTGCGCTGTGTTGAGTGAGAGCAGGACAGCACCAGATCTAGTAAGGTATGCCAGTGCTTTAAATTGGCCGGTACTGTCCGGTACTGAGTACCAGCACTTTTTTATTTTGAGAGGGAGAGTACCTGCACTTCTCAAGAAAAACGTAATACTTTTAATTGGAGAGATACTGCACTTTTCAAAAACAAGCAGGTACTCTGGTACAGATTTCAAGCACTAGGTATGGCACTGCCCTGCTCTCTCACTGCGAGGGAACACAATCAGGTTGTCCAGGTTTTGACTGTGACATAAAATTAGCTAGGACACTAGAATAAAAGTGGCCCCTATTAGCAAATCAAATAGCGAAAAAAGTGGCCCGCATTTGCAAATTGAGGCCATTTTGAACTTGAAAAGACACGCTATAGAGATGATTAGTAAGGTTTATGGGCACTAATGTATTTGTGTTCGCTGCAGGCAATGTTTGTGATAATATTCGAACACCAACAGGAAAAATCGGCCCAAAATATTATCTTCAAACACCCCCCAGAAAACTGTCCCACACACTGAGTTTTCAGACAACCACATTGGGCACTGCCTAATTCCCCTACAGGCCAGTCTGGCCCTGATGCTGCCTACGACCATACACACCTTTGCACTGTAGTTTTGTACTGGAAGGGAATCCTACCCCTACCAAATAAGTAATTACTATGCCTAGACAAACTTTAAAACTGTTACCACTTTAGCAGTGTACTGTACAGTGTAGCACACATCCAAAGTTGGATAGGTTTGGCAAAATAAAAATAGTTCTCCTTTTTAATGCAGCCTCAAACAGTTGGTATTTTTGGCACAAAGCTCTGTCCTCTATTGTTAATAGATATGACTATGCATCAGAAACCATGGGGGGCTGCAGGGGAATACCCACGTACCACTCACTAGTGCCTCTTTTATGAAAAGTAATGAAAAACAAGTTTTATGCTGGAAAGTAATTATCAAATAAACATTTTGGAGTGGTTTGTTTCACTTTTGTGGAACAAACCCAGTAAATATGTCCTTGAAAAATAAAATAGGTGTTATGGGATTTTCTCCCACAAAACCTACTGGTTCTAATTTACAACAGCTTAGAATCTGCTAGAAGGCAGGATTTTCTGCTGTCACAAATTAAGGGGGGCAGAAAATGGGAATTTGCAATGAAGGATCAGGGGTACTGGGAATGCTGAGAACAGCCATTATGTTTCACATTTTTGAGTATTCACAGATTTTTCCATTGGTGATGTTTCCACTTTGATAGAGCACATCTAACATAAGTATTGAAATAAAAGGGAATACATGCCTTCTTATGGCTGTACAATGTCCCAGACCACATAACATTTTCTACGGGTGTGAGCACAGGATTTTGCCAAATGTAAAAAAAAAGAGGAAAATTATGCAAATCCACATTTCCCCTTACCCTATGCCTAAAGATTATCCTGTGTGACTGTCTGCATGCATAGTGTTAGTAGAAATGGGTTTTCTCCTGGAAATGTATGATTTTACTAGATTTCCAGATGTAATGCTTGGGATTTTTGTCACCCTAAAAAATGTAAATGTATGAAAATAATAGGCATAAGTCTTAGGCTCATACATTTTCATGTGTTTTATGACAGGACCTGTTGTTTCAAAAGGCAGAAAGTGGATAAGTCTTAGTCAGTTAGTCAATCTGAATATCACTTAATTCCGTAGTACTTTAACCCCTTCCATGCTGGGCCGTTTCTGCCGCTGTGCGGTAAACAAAAGAACAGGGCGGGGCCGTGACGAACCCCAGCCGTCATCAGCACACGAGCGCCGCAGAGCGTGATGGCTGGGGTTCGTCACCAGCATGGAAGGGGTTAATATACGTTAAATTAAGACATATATCAATACTAAAATGTAGATTTAATTGCAATTAATCTTTTTATTACTTATCTATTATTAGACAAGCAAGAAGGCAACTTTAATATATTTATATAATTCAATGCAAATTATTTCCACTATAATAAACTGCAACATGATTTGATTTCTATTTGCGCCAACGTAATACTATTGCCTATTTACATACACCAATAACTAAACAAAAATGCTTTATTTTATACATAAAACAAATGACTGCACATGAAGAGAAAGGGGTGGGAGTGCAAGAAACAAGTTGACATTTAGATGGAACCTAAGCAATTTAAGTCATACATTACGTTGATGGTATGTAGGCTCAATATCGAAAACAGAAAAACAGATCAAATTCTCATTTGAATTAATATTACCACCAAATCACTCACTGTCACCAAGGACACAATGATCTTATACTTGAGTTACATTTTAAAAACCTTTGCAAATGCTGGTAGTTTAATCCAGTTGTTTTGAATGATGGAAAGCAAGACCACAACTGTGAGAATGGTGTACAGTGTTAAATACAGGTCTCAGGTGGGCCCATGTGCATTTGCTGAGATAGGATTGTTTAACCACTGCCCAAAAGAGGACCACCAAACAGAAACCTCATCCAAACACATTGTGGGGCTAAAGGTGGGCTATGTAAACTAGGGCTAGGTAAAATTCCGGTTATGCCATAGTAATTGGAGCAGTTTTGGTAATTTTGAGTTACTCTTTGATGCAGAGTTACCGTAATTGCATGATTACTCCTGCTTGCGCAATTAAGAGTAATTTGGGGGGGAAATCCTACATTGAGAACACATAGTAAGCGGAGCCTTTTCCTAACGGTTTCTTAGAGCGAAATACATTTTTGTGTCCAGAAAATAACACTAAATGCAGTTAGTAATTTGGGGTAATCCTACCCCAAGAGCACATTCAGCGAACGGGAGCGGCTGCTCTCGCTCGCTATTTGTGTTCTGTTGCATTTAGCACCATTTCTTAGTGCAAAATGCATCCTCATGACCATTTTGACTTCGAGGGGGCATTTTCGAGCTAAGAAATAGTGGAAAACACAGAAATGCTCTTCTCGCATAATTCAAGCATCACCTTCCAGAATTCCAAGTTAATTCTGTTTTATTACGCCACACCTAACTAAGCGAGTTAGGCCCACCCCTAATGTAAACCCACACAAAGCAATCCATTCAGCATTCATCACAGCACCATGCACAAAATTGCCACTGAGTAAGAACTCCCCAGAGTTAAAGAACCTCCAGAGGTTGTTACATTACCACTTTCACCCTGATTTGGAATTTCTATCTATCGACAGGAATGAATGTTTCTGGTTTGTAAAACACGAGAGCTGGAGGTTTTGAGGATATTGAATTAGACACCGACTCCTTCATTTATACAGGGGTGACAATAAGCATCCAGGTGACAGTCAAGTATGAAAGCTAATTTTCCACTTTGTTTTTTAGCTGTACCATATGTGATTTTCTTATCCGGATTCGTCCAAGCGGGGATGCTTTCTGAACAGGCTATGCTTGCTTTTTGTCACTTTATAGCTGCCCTAGCCTCAGCACACAGAATTGTCACTTTAAAGGTTTTTTATTGCCCAGTTCACACAATATAATAAATTATCCATCCGTCCCAAGCTTGGAATATCCTCCCTGAGCAACTTAATGAAGGAGCTGCAGGCCAATTCAAAAAGAGAGTGGTGAACAATCTCAGAATGTGCCTTATACACCACATGACATAGTACAGCACAACCTAAAACACAACTATTGCCACATTTATTCTATCCATATTTAAAATAGTAGTATGCGCGGCATCACAACTATGAATTTAAATGTAACCATTAAATGACATCCCAAGTTCCAAATCATTAAACAAAGCAAACACATTTGTCACAGTGGTTTGTCACACATTTAGCTCCCTGTTTAAGCACATGGAATTAAGCATCTGTTTTCAGCAAACTCACCTTTGTGATCAGCAAATGTGTTCAAAATCTATTTATTCCATTGTAGTCTAGTGTCAAAAGTTCATGGAAAATCAATTCTTATTTCTCACTAGGTACAACATAGAGAGAAATGATTTTGCTTCTCCTTTGCTTGATAAAATGGGCATGTCTTTTTCATGGACATTTTACATTTCCTTGTTTTTGTTTTACTTTCAAATTTGTTTACACACCTGTTGACCAGATCTGTGCATCTGTGCATGCTTAATGTCGAGCCATAAGCCTTCCCTTACCAACAATATGTATGTTGATTGACAACTGACGCAGTCAACACTTAGCTCACACTTCTGTTTTTTTGGGAATGAAGTGGAAGAATTCATGTAGGATAGAGCGGGGAAACTATTTTGATGCTGAAAATAAAACACAGCAATTGTGAATAACTCTGCGGAAAGGTTGTAGTGCAGACATTAAGCAAGATTCACAAATGTTTATGGTATGGAAAGGACATAGAAATGAAAGACGTAGGCTGTATTCATCCCATGAATAAGGTATAAACCTGCAAATTTACAATCTTTTTATTTTTTTACATTTTTTATCGAAGTACTTAATGACAATACAAAATCATAAATAATATACAGCCAATCGACACTTTAAAAATTCTTTTAACATAGAAAATATTTACATAAACCTAATGAATAAATCATATACCATACACCAAGCAATCCAAAAGCAGGGAATTAATTAGAATCACACTATAAGCATGTAATGTACTGCAGAGCTTTAAATCTGTTACATCAGATAATAGCAATAATTACTCTCTATTTAAATCAAAAAATGTCCCCCATATCTTATAAAATGTTCTAGTGCCTCCAATTCGTAAAAGGAAGGTCCGCTCATTGCTTTTAACCCTTTTCATCTTATGTATCCACTCATAGATCGATGGAATCTGCTCTGTACGCCATCGTTGTAACCAAAGAAATCTAGCCACTGCCACAGCAATATATAACAATTTAGCCATCTGGTCAGGAAGAGAAAGATCAGGATCAAAACCGTATAAAATTAATTTTTCATTCACTGCCTTCTTGATACCACATTCGATCTGAAGATGGCGGAAAATCTTCCCAAAATTTAGAGATCTTGGCACAATGAAACATAACATGTGACCAGTTAGCTGGAGAATGGTGAATACATCGAAAACAATGTGGAGAATGATTAGGATACATTTTGGAGATGGTTTTCGATAAAGTAACCACTTACTAAAATATAGCATTCTCCGCCAATTTGCCCCTTGTAATGTACTAAAATTAAGTTTATTAACCACTGACCAAACATTCAAAGGCATAGCCTGATTTTCCTGATCCAGCCATTTTTTAATCGCTTTCAGACTGAAATCTACGTTCCTGCTTTGAGCAAGTTGACGCTTCCATACCCCCGGCTTTCTATCCGGTACTTCAACTAATAACTCAGTGGCTAATTGACTTTGTTAGTCCAACTGAGTAATATCCAGTTGAGCAAGAAATTTGTACAAAATGCTATATGACCCTAGTAGAATGAAGTTCCTGGTAATCAATTGAGGTATTTCCCCCAGGGTGATCCAATTCCCATTTCTCAGAAAATCTGCGACTTTCAAAAATTCAACCGTAGCCCAATTAACAGCAAGATCTAAACATTGTGTAGCGCCAACCAGTGGCAAAATGCTGGATAATAAGGTTGTTGAATTAATCACGGGGATAGAATATCTTTTAAACAGAGCCTGATTTTTTTTAAAAACCACTGTAGGGACTTATAGCGAACTAATTTGGGAGATTTAAACATCTGCAGAGGAGCGTGTATCTGATTTTCTTTGCACATTAGATCAATAAAAGCATTTATAAATAGTTTTTTGTTTGAAATTGAGATTTAAATCTGGATAAATACTGTGCAAAATATGCGTTATAGTAATCCCTGAGATTTGTAAGGGTGAGCCCTCCCTGGTCCCGATCTTCATATAAGGTGCTAAGTGCGTTTTCTTTGCCCAAATAAAGGATGTAATCACAGATTCAACTTGAGTAAAAAAAGATCCTGGCAAGGACATGAAATGGTTGAAAACAAAAAATTAAACAGGGGAAGAACAGACATTTTGATAAAAGTCACACAGCCTAAAATAGATAATTGGACAGAGTTCCAACGTGAAAATAATGTCTGAACCCTTCAAAGAAGGAGTTCAAAATTCAGATGATATAAATCCCTAACAGATGCTGAAAAAAAGCTCCCAGATATCTCTTGGGTCTAGTATTGGTACAAGAAAGAATGTCAGAATGTAGTTCCAAAGCTGCAGTAGTATTTCAGTCTTTTTTTTAGTTATACGATATCCCCCTAAGGCCTCAAAGTCCTCAAAAAGCTGAAATACTTTATCTTGGATTCTTATAATAAGCATGATGTCATCCACATATAATTTCAGTTTTGCCATCAAAGGTATTGGAGGGGGTATTTCCGCACAGTTCCTTATTGCTATTGCCAAAGGCTCGATGAAGAAAGCAAAAAGGACTGGCGATAAAGGACATCCTTGTCTTGTGCCTTGTTTGACTAAGACTGACCCTGCCACTGAGGAGTTAATGATTACATTAGCTTTGGCATTGGAGTACAGATTACGAATCAAGGATATCATTTTAACAGAAACCCCAAAGTGACCTAAAATAATAATGTCTCCCACACCACGAGGTCAAAAGCCTTTTCGGCAGCATCTAATAAAAAAACTAAAGCAGGTATACCCCGTGTCTCAAAATAATCCAAAGCTTCAATTAGATAATGAGTATTAGTAGCTAACTGTCTATCCGCGATAAAACCATTCTGATCTAGATGGATCTATTTCGCCGTACACTGATTAAAACGTAATGATAGTAGTTTAGTTACTATTTTGTAATCCGAGCTTAACAATATTATCGGACGATAGGAATTTGGATCTTCACTATTCTTCCCCTTCATAAAACTCACTACATTACCCTGTCTAAAGGATTCTAGTATGGAATTTATTAATGCAAGAAAAAAATAAGCAAATGTACAAAAAAAGACTTTAAAAAGTTCCGATGAAAACCCATCCGGGCCGCAGGCTTTGCCATTAGGAAGATCTTTAATAACTCTCTCCAACTCCTCCATAGAAAATAGACTAGCCATGGATTGTTGTTCTATTTCAGAAAGTGTAGGTAGTTCATTATTATGTAAGAAAGTTTCTAACAAAAGGGTATCTACTCTCTGGTGCTGGCCATAAATAGATTCATAGTGCTTAAGCATTATATCTCCTATTTTAATCGGGTCATCTATCACTAAGTCTGAGAGAGGGCATTTTAACGCTTTAATTTGGTTCGCGGCAGCATGTTCCCTAGCCTGCCAGGCCAGAAATTTACCCGTGAAATAGCTTTCTTCATATACCTTTTGATGTTGTTGCCGAAATACAGCTTCACTCTGAGCGTAATAATTAGCACTAAGATCGCGTTTGGCCTGATCAAGCTGATGGTGATTAGCTATAGATGGATTATATAACATTGTGGAGCTAAGTGCTTGCACTTTTTGCTCAAAATTTCTCTTCTTAGCTGTAATTTCCTTTAAGTTGGCCGCATCCTTTCCGATGATTATTCCATGGATAAAGGCCTTAAGTGAGTCCCAAACTATGTTTAATGAAGCAGACTCACTGTTTCGGATAAGGAACTCTTTAATCTCTACCTTCATAGATTTAACCCAGAACTCATCACTCAAATATTGTCTGTTAAACACCCATCATTTGGGTATTTTAACAGAGTCTTCTACTGCATCTCTAAAACTAACATAGCATGGTCCGAAAATCCATTACAGAGAAATCTCTGCTGACTAAAACAAAGATTTCTAGAGACTAAAAAAAATCTATATGTGATGAGGACTTAAATCCGCCTGACCAACACGTATATTCTGCTATAGTTGGAAAATTCATACAAGGATCATGCAAGTTAAGGGTAACTCTGTAATTCTGCAGAATTTTCAAGGATTTAGGCTTCAGCTGTCTTCTTGTCTGAGTAGAGGAATCTAATATTGGGTTGACAAGAATATTAAAATCACCCCCAATTATAACATCACCTATAAAAATCAGTAAAGATTGAAAGAACTCTTCATAAATCTTAAAATGATCTTCGACCGGCACATAGAAACTAACAAAAGTTATAGGTCTCTGTCTATGTTTAACTATAAATGTTACCCAACACCAACGCCCCAACTGATCCCTTTCAGAATTTATAACCTGTGCTTGGATGTTTTTGTTAAAAAAAATAGGTGTCCCTCTATGGGACGCAGAGGATGAGGAAAAACCTTGGTATGATGCCCAGGCACTAAACATAGAGAAATCGGATAATTTTATAGATGAAATATGAGTCTCCTGTAAGAGAATTATTGAGGGATTTTCAGTTTTGATCCACATTTCTATGGCCCCCATTTTTTTCCGATTATTAAGGCCATTAACATTAAATGAAACCAATTTCAGTTGTTCTTTACTAGTCATCAAGCGGTTCTAGAGAAAATATAAAAAACCTAGATTGATAAATAACCAAAAAAAACAAAATAAAGGACTTCATTTTTTCCTTACTTTTACTCCCTACCCACCTACTGTGTCCCTCACCACCCTCCCTAGTGCTCCTGAACCTACCCCTGTGCCCCTTCCCCCCAGAATGTGGTCCTTCCTCCCTCTACCACGCCAACCACATTACCCAGCCCCCTAGCAACTTGGGTGTCATGTTATCACACTCATATGATCCCGCCTCTGCCCCCCAGCAATGAGAAGAAAATTACATATATATCCTCCATTGATTAACTAAGTATCTAGTAGAAGAATCGTAAATCCAGAATCTGAGCCTGCTGACTTACAAGACACAAATTAAATATCCATAACCAGAGCCAAGAGATGAAGCTTAGTTCTTATGCTGAATGCACCATATTGAAAGAACAGTGATCTTAGCTTTCCTTTCTTTCCCTCAACCCTTCTGGCCCTGTGATATCTCCTTTAATAATTCCTGGGCTTCATCTAAATCAGAGAACATATAAAATTTGCCTTTAACCAAGATTTTCAGTTTAGACTATTGGGCGACGGTAGCCTGTGCTCCACTGGCTTTAAACAGGTGGAGAATTTTCACAAATTCCTTCCTCCTACGTGCCGCCACTGCAGACATATCCGAGAAGATTCGACACTTTGTTGTTTCATTAACTTGAAACTGTCTTTGTTATATAGGCTTGGATAGTATTGTTTCTTTTATGCAATAGTCTGAAAAATGTAATAATATTATGCGTGGCAGCGTAGAGTTAGGACATGGGCGAGCAGGTACACGATGCGCCCGGGTGATAGTAAGGTCACCTTCAAACTCTGGAATTACTTTTTGTTTTATGAATGAGGCGACCCATTGCACTGTATTAGAGTCCTCTAACCCTTCCGGGACTCCCAACTATCCGAAGGTTGGATCTTCGCTTATAATTTTCCAACTCATCCAGTTTATTTTCAAGGGCCTGCTTGCTTTTACTTGCCGCCTTAACTTCTCCCATTACCACCGTCATCTGTTCCTCTAGAGTTGATATCCGAGCCTCAGCTTCCTGGAGTCTGAGTGGAAAACTTGAAATTACATCCTCAATTTTCTCCAATCGCAGATGTATAGAGGAAAGTTCAGCTCTCTGAGTTCTTTTCAACTCCCGGACCTCCTCTAGAATTAATTTTAACATGTGTTTAACAGTCATCTGAACTTCACTCGCTGACTCAGTGTCCAAACTAGGGACAGAGAAGAAGGGATCCACAATACAGGATAAATGATGTCCATATGATTGTCCATATGCTCACCCAGAGACAGCATGTCCTCTGATGGAGCTAACTTCTGTAAAGCAGGTTGAAATTGTAACTGGGATTTAGCCGGCGGAGTCAATGGAGTACCGGGGGCACTAGAACTACCCCCTGTCTGGTTGGAAACTTGTGCTGGTTCGATGATTCCTGAGTATACCTCCTTTTGAACAGTCAGTAACAATGTTCCCTCATCTTGATGGAATATCCCCCCGGGTAGAGGTGCAGTGTTCAAACACACATCCGTTTGTGTATTAATTTGAGGAACTCCATGTCAAGCTTTGCTTGTGGTGAAGCAGCTAGAGGTTGACTAATCCCAGAGGCTTCAACAACAGGCTGTAGATCTAACACAGGGCTCCTGAAAGGCTGTAGAGTTGTCTTTTTCCAAAAAAAAGGAGAATTGCTGTGACTCCTTCATTATTGTTGTTGCTTTTTTAAGACCGTCAGATCTAACATTATTCTGCAAAGACGACGCTGGGCTAGCAGTAATTGAGTTCATATCGACCATCGTCACATTTTCTAAGGCGCTAGTCTGATTTGATAATCCAGTGAGTTCTGTTCATCTGAACTCTCATGTGGAGTTAAGTTCAGGCAAATTCACAGAAGATTCCTTGCCGGCCATCCGAGCCGCTTCCTTTGCCTCTTTGACCTGGAGTCAGAGGGTTTTTGCTTTAATACAAGCATTCAATAGTTTGCCCATTTTTTTTTCTTCCCCTTAGACCGACCTTTTCTGACTCTACTATCAATTTTAGCCCCCTTCTTTGTATTATCTTTTGTGTTATCCTGTGAGCATATACCTCTGAACAGTCTCTAACAGTCTCTCCCAAACACCTTCTGAATCTTCAAAATGTTTTATTTTTATTTTAGTAGAATGCAATTCTCCTAGAGTGAAGCACAGTTTTCAAGACAGCCAAAAAACAAAGGGTATCTCAAAGTGGAGAAGTGTGGCTCAATGGTTAGAGTGGCAGACCCTGATGCAGAGGTCTAGCCCGGGACCAGGGTTCAATTCCCCGCCTCGGCAGGTCTTGGACTCAAAAATTCCACGGACCTGATAATTCTCGCCTCGGTGCCTATTCCAATCATGGAGTCCCACTCTGCAACTCTGGGCAATAGCTTGCTTAATCTCCACAACGGCCCCCACAACGCTAAGGATGCCTGTCCTCCACCTTGGGGGTGCCCAGGAGTGGACGCCTCACAGGGAAAGCCAGGATGGGTTCCACAACCGTATTTGTAGAAGCGCCTAGAAACCCTTGCGGGTGAGTAGTGCGCTATACAAGTATCAATTTACAAAGGGAGCCAAAAAAGGAAAGCCAAAGTCTTTCTAGCATGCTAGATGTCGAGGAGGGCTGTGAAAAATGAAGAAATTGCTTCTATTCTGCTATTTAATCAGGTGCTTCAGCTATATGCTACAACAGAAATAATCACAGCCATCTCCTCTATGCAATGCGCCGAACCACCACAAAGTCAAAGAATAAGCAACAAACGAAGCTGTGCGGCGTTGTGCTTTTCCCTTTGCTCAGAATCAAAGCAGCTGCCTCCTCTGCCTCTTTCTCTGCTCCTCACCCACCGTAGGCTCCGACTGAAGCCACCAGGGGAGCAGAAGCATGCCGCCAAGCCGTTGCTGTAAGTGCTCCAATATCCACGAAAAAAGAAGACAGGAAAACGAAAGCTTTGTTGATACCGGGAACCTCTTCGCACCACTGCCTGATGCAGGAAAGCAGAAGCGGGGCTTACACTCGGTCAGCAGTGCTCACTGAGAGGAGAAACGCCAGCCTGCTTGCCGGACTCAAACACCATTGCTGAGGGCGGGGCAGAGATCACCTGAGGCTAAGCGGAGGCGTGGTACTTTGCAGCCTCCATCCAAAAAAAACACATTTACAATCTAAATATATTGGGAATAGCTAAACGATTATCAGAGCTGGGAAAGACGAAATAAGCCATGTTGCCGTTCACAAAAGACTCCTGGCCGGTAGCTGTGCACCTAACATTGACCCATGTGGGCTTGGCATTGGTGGTGCAAAAAGCATAGGATAGTCTACCAATATGCCTATTGTTTTAAGATCTACGTGTGAAGGGGAGGCAAATGTGGGAAAATGGTTACTTAAAAAAAAAGAAAGCACAATAGGTATTGCAAACAGAATTCTCACAGCTTTAGGAAATAGTCATGTCAAAAATAAAATTAAATGCCATACGTTTAAATGCATTGTTTCCTACATGCCTAATGTATGCTTGCAGTGTCCTGCTGGACATATTGTAGTGCTTTTTACCAGCCACTCCCAGAGGGCTGGCTTTTACTCCCATCCCACACCCGTCCAACCCAGGCTTCACCGGTCAAGTGACCCGCCCAATGAAAATGCCCAAGCGCATGTGCTCCAGGGAGGCCCCCTCAGCACAGTACTCCGGCCGGAGAGCTCCTGATACAGTCCGGAGGGGGCCCCTCCACGAACCTTGCAGGGGGTCCCCCTCAATTTTCCTTACGCCACTGCTCGTGACCAGTTCTATGTACCATACTAAGAATATCAGTGGCCATTATTTCTGAAGTAGGTGGGCCTTGGGCCCATGACTTTACAATGCTGAGATAGTGTTCCAATGTATGTGGCACCCAAGGGATCCCTAATGTAATAATGAATAAATAAATTACTCCAAGCATAGTTTTCTCATGTAATTTATCTCATTTGTGAATCTTGTTATTTGTTAGCATAACATTGTATTGTTTTTTGTTTGGTGCTGCAGTGTGCTTTCCCAACTGAACATGTTACCTTGCAGTAGCAAATCTCTTATGTATATATGTTATTATAACTAACAAAAAACACGAGATGAAGTTTACCTCTACAATGTTTGACGGCGTTGTCATTACAGGAATGCTAAGTCTCGTTTTCAGAACAATGCCTTTTCACTCTTTTCTAAATTATTTGCAAACACACCAAAAATACAAGCAAATGTAACATTTCTGTTTTCCTTCATTCCAGATTCAGAACAATCTGTGGACAGGAAATGCGGCCGGAAGCCCCGTGGTCACTTCCTGCATGCTGCCGCGGGACACTTCCTCCTGTATGACACCCTACCCCCACCCCTCTCGGACTGACACGGGATACACAGGATTCTCCAACCACCAAAATCAGTTTGGCCACGTGCCCCTCAACAATTTCTTTACTGACTCTTTACTCTCGGGGGCTGCGAATGGACACTCGTTCGAAGCCAAGCCGGAGTTCGAGAGGCGGTCTTCCAGCATCGCTGTGCTCCGGATGAAAGCCAAGGAGCACGCCGCCAATATCTCCTGGGCCATGTAAAATAAGGATGTATTTTCTGTTTACGGAGAAATGAAGGCACCCAACCTCTTTTTACTATTTAAAGGATGGACAATAGGCAAGAGCCTGGACTCTTGCTTCTATTCCGGATGAATGAATGAGCCGGCTCAAGCGCTTAAATAAGAGACACAGCTTGTAAATATAATGTTGTATAAAGAAAACATGTAGTAATACCTTCCTGTATTAATCCTGTTTTAGAGGAAATCATGGTGTATAGTTAAGCAAATAAATATACTTCTGCAAAACAACTTGAAGCCAAAACAATTCCGTCTGCTCAGCACCAATTTACCTGCGATTCCACATTACTATTTGTAACAATTGTGCCTATTTTTACTATTTTTATTTTTCTGTTCATTTTGCAGCTTTTCATATTAAATGATATTATTTCTCACTCTTTGTGATCTGGTTCTGATGTGTTACACTCATGACAAATATTGTACGCAGCGGGCGATTCACACGCCTTTTTTTTTAACTTGCAAATCTAGTCACCTTTAATTTTCTTCTTCGCTTTAAGCAGGATGTTGCTTTAATTCTTTTTTAATTCACAAAAATACAAAGGAGTATGTGCGAAAATCTATGTAATTACATTGTACTTGATCCGTGTATTGTATTGTCCATGGGATGGGCAATCTGCTAACGAAAGTATGCAGCCATTTTGCCATAACATATAAAATAGTTACATTATTTTTAATTAAGAGGGAAAATATTTAGCCTTGTGAGTAAGGCCTCCACCTTTCACTCCCTGGATGCACACTATTCCAATATTATTTGGTGTATGCTTTTGTGCAGTGGCTACCGGCACGGCTCCCAGGTGGTGGGCAGGCGAAGGGGTGTAGTGGGGTGGGGGTAGGGGCGCACTGCCCAATGTTGAATTTAAATAAATGTAAATACTCTTACCTTGATGCCGGGTCCCGTGTCTTCGCTCCTGCTCTCCTCCAGACTCCAGGAAACCTAGCCAGGCTCCCCTGACCAATCACAATGCTGCAATGCAGTGTTGTGAGTGGTAAGCACCCAGGCTCAGCATTGTGATTAGTCTGAGTGCAGTAGTTCGGCGCCCAGCCAGGGACTGGGGGCATAGGCATGTTCTCCATGCCTGCATGGAGAACAGGGAAAGTGCACACAACTGTTTTGCGCAGTCTGAGAGGGCCGACCAAATAGTCATTGCGCACTTAGGTGAAGGGTTCTACCACTCCTCCCCTGCTCTGCAGCCCCGCCCGCCCCTCATGCAAAGCTGCCGTAGCAGGAGGGAGAAATAATATGATAATAACATTACGTTATTATCACTCTATTTTTTCCTTTTTTCACTGCTTCAAGGCAGTAGAGGAGCCTCCACTGCTTTTGTGTGATTCCGGGGAGGCAGGGGATATGCCAAGTGTTTATGAATGGGTACAAATGTGCAGGTTTGTGGGTGTTTTATACGCGTTGCATGGTAACCGCTCCTATCACTTAACATCCAACTGCACATAATGTGGGATACTCAGTCAGTAGTTCCATCTGCAGATGTGCTTTTTATCTGTAGCCTTTGACTTGAGATCTATGGAATAATGCCAGAAAAAGGTCTGTAAATCAAGCTCTTTGATTGTTGCCTTATTACAAGAACCTCTGTTCCCATAGCAGTGCTCTGAGAATTACATGAA
Source organism: Lissotriton vulgaris (assembly GCF_964263255.1). Classification (NCBI taxonomy): domain Eukaryota; kingdom Metazoa; phylum Chordata; class Amphibia; order Caudata; family Salamandridae; genus Lissotriton; species Lissotriton vulgaris. The sequence continues at coordinate 1,531,108,407 of NC_141685.1, read as the reverse complement.
AGGCAGACTCTCTGTCAATCATGCAGATTAATTTTTTCGACTGCAAAATATCCCCATTTCCAACGCTCAACTTTTTGTATCCCTAAACACCAATCTGCGTCAGAAACTATAAGACAGTTGCACTGGCTGCCTGTAAGAAAGAGAATTAAGTTCAAGTCCCTCTGCTTAGTATATAAGGCTCTACACAATGTCGGACCTGCATTTTTTACTCAAAATCTCATTCCCTACAGTCCCTCCAGAACGCTACGCTCATCCAGCTCACACGAACTGGTGGTACCACGTACCAAATCTGTCTCATGGGGAGACAGAAGATTCCTTGTAGCCGCACCTAAACTCTGGAACACCTTGCCACACTTGATCAAAACGAGTACCTCCCTCTGGTCTTTTCGCAAGCAACTCAAGACCTGGCTTTTTAATCAATAAACTCTAGCTCCCCTTGTTGGTTAAACACTGCAGAGACTCTCAGCGCCGAGATGCCCAAGGGCCTTCGTTCGCGCTTTATAAATGTTTTAATAAATAATAAAATAAGTCCTGACACTTATTTACATATATTGATTTTAGGATAATCAATTGACTGCTTACAGCCAGTTGAATGTAGAAAATAGTGAAATAAATATATTACTCTCTGAAAATTAAAAAGCTATTACAGATCCCAAAGCACTGTTTTTCCAGTGTTTACATTATTCTACCACTGCGAAGGAAATCCCCTCTTTTTTTTTTTATAAAATGTATGTATTTAGATATTTTACGGCTCAGTTATCATCCTTGAACGTGGGCGCAGGAATGCTTCTCATACCAACAGAGAAGAACATTTACATAAACAATGTGCTACATTTATGACACAAACAAGTCGCTATGATGTTTAGAATAACAAAGCAGATCATGATGGTAGTTACGTAGGTTCATGATTAAAGCGGATCAGGCTTGTCTTTATTCGATGGTAATGAGTCAACCAGCAGGCATTCAGAGGGTGATTCATTAGGTTAGTCCTAAACAATGAGAAGGAGGTTGCAATTCAGGGGCGGCCCCTCCACTATGGAGGAGGAGCATCGCCCAACTGCTGGAACCAGCAGACGCACATAAAATAAAATGATAATGAGCAGTTAATAAAACTCCTTTATTATCATTATATTTTACTCCGGAGCTTCTAGCAGCAGGAAGGATGGTGGGCTCAGGGCACTACCAGTGGGATGTACCATGTTACAACGCATACCGTTACAACTACCTACCATTACAACGCGACCATTACAACGCATACCATTACAACGCATAGCGCTTTGAGGTGCTGGATAGTGGTAAGTATAATTTACTATTCTAACTCCAGTCCCCGTGGACCCTAGGGAAGGTGTTGGATAGTAAATTATACTTATTCCCTATCCTAGAGCGCCCCCCAGCGCAATGCGTTGTAATGGTATGCGTTGTAAAAGTCGCGTTGTAATGGTAGTGCGGAGTAACAAATGCGTTGTAACAGGTGTATACCCTACCAGTGCGCATGTAGGTTTGGCCAGCCTTGCAAACCGACGTGCACCTGTATATCTCCAAGCTATTGCATGGAGATATCCGCAGGCCTCAGGAGTACCGGCTTCTAGTCCCTGCTGGAGCGTGGAACCAGCCCGCTCCACCCAATACCTATACTTCTCTCATGCTGGGTAATACCAGAATGAGAGTAGCATCTGGATTTGCGCAGGGCACTCTGGGAGCCTGTGCGATAGTCATCACATCGGCAGCTGAAGCAGCAGAGAGGTGGTGAACACCAGGATTCAGGTAAATGTGTATTTATCTTTTTATCCTCCCACCCCACCAATTTACCAAGCTGGCGGCTGCCACTGTTGCAATGTAAATGTTAGATGGAGTTGGGGGGGGGGCATTTCCAGATTTTTGAGAGATTTGCCGAAAAGGTGTACTTCATGGTCAAACGTTTTGTGTTCTTGGGAAAGTCGAGGCACATAGAGGTCTTCCCTGTTAAGTCTTTGCTTTACCCAGCTACTGTCAGTTTGTTCTAATTGCATTTTGGGCTGTCCATATGTAATGCCTTGTACAGTTTACAGACAGTCTTGCAGGAGCTACACTCCTCCAGAAGCAGACATTTTAATAAAGACAAGACTGAGAAAATGTTCTTGTTCTGGATATAATCCAGCTGCAGAGTGAAGGGCTACTTTTAGTGGCATAAATCAGGTCTTTGGGGTCAGTGGATACAACTATGGCTTATGGAGTACTTAATATAACCATGGCTTGAAAAAGTTCTTAATATCAGACAAGGGAAGAAAATGCCTCATGTCTCATATGATTATTAGATTGTAATTTGAGCTCTTTAATATTGTCCTGAGGTAGTGTCCTGGTTCAGTTTTGAGTTGAAGATATGTGCTGGGATTTAGCACATTAGATGGTTTTGAGTGTAGTACTCATTGTATTCAGTGCAGTCACATTTTCATAGTTCATTACTCATTCTGTTGAGCTGTTTAGTTCAGTCAGATGGGTAATGGGAGATTTGTTTGGGAAATGTTAGAAATTGGGTTACTGGTTGACTGGGGTGTGAGTCCTGGTCAATCAGCAACCACAGTCCTTGTCAGTGTAAGACACAAGCAAATCCTAAATTAAACTGTGATCCACCCCTCTAGTAGCTTGGTACACAACAGTCAGACTTAACTTAGAGTCAATGTGTAAAGGATTTGTGCAACACCTAAAACAGTAAAACAAAGAAAACACCACACAAAAAGGGATCTCATGCCAAATTTGAAAAATATAACTTTTTAAAATAAATAAAACAAGACCAAAACTATAAAAATCCAATCAGTAGGACTAGCAAAAAACAACATTTTTTGGAAAAATTGCACTAAAAAGTGTAAAACAACAACTGAGGGTATCTGGCAGGGCCAGACTGGCCGTTGCGGGCACCGGGCAATCCCCCAGTGCGCCGCATGGGTGGGGGCCGATTTTTTGTTACAGGGCACTTTGCCAGGGCTGGTTTTGGTTCCCATCCGGCCCTGGTATCTGGTTACGTCGGACCGGGGCAAAGTTCCTAATTCAAGCTGACTGCAATGGAGCGTGGGCCGACTATTGGGATCCAGTTAGACCAGCTGAATAGAGTTCCTTAAATCTTGGTTTGCAGAGCGTGGCATGAATCTGCGTGGAAGATGCGTCGCACTGCCTAAGCAACGCATCAATTTCGAGATGCAAGATTGTGGTGAGAGGTCCTGTTGCATCGACTTCAAGGATCTCATTGACGAGGGATTGCAATGTGAACTCCCGAGTCGGGTATGCATCGCACAGTGGGGGTGAGGCATTGATTCAGAGGAGCTACGAGGCTGTGATGCAGAATTCAGTGTCATCGTTGAGGCTGCCATTGACAAGAGATTGGAAGTCTATTATGTCCCTGAGGCTTTAAATCAGGAGACCAGTCAAGCCGCCCTAAGAGCTACTCTGGGTTCTCTGTTCAAGTGATGCAGTTCGTGTTCTTCTCACCCAGGCAAGATGACAGTAGGTCAGCACAGCAAAGCAGGAGTCCAGCAGAGTGCAGACCAGCAGAGTGGCAGTCCTTCAGCAGCCCAGCAGTCCTTCCTGGCAGAGTATCCACAAGACCAGAAGTGTACTAAAGTGTTGGTGTCTAAGGTTCTTTTTTTATGCACTGGTACCCTGGTTCTGGAAGGTGGAAGAAGCTTCTAGACAGTGGCTTTAAAATGCACAGATGTCCTGACTTCCCTGCCCCGTCTCCAGATTAACCACAGTGGGTATGCAGCCCTTTGTATGGCGACGGCATGCAGCCTATTCAGGTGTTTATTGAGGCTGGGCCCAGCTCCTCATGAACATCTTGCCACTAAAGGCCCTTCTAATCACATCTGAGGTCCCATTGTGTGTGGGTGTCAAGGAGGAATACACAAAGCCCAACAGCCAGCTACTTCCAGTCATGTGACCAGAGTCAGCTACCCAATGACTAAGGCAAGAAAATGGCAGCTTTCTAAAAGTGCTACGCAAACAAATGATTGACGGAATGATGAATAAATCATACATTTGCTCCCATTCAAGAGATCTGGGCTAAATCCATTGTTCTTTTGCTCTCCATGCCACCCCAGTTTAGACACAGCCATGTGCAAATCAGTCTTGACCCTGTGCCTCATGGGAACAGTCCAGACCAAACTGCCAAGCCTGGTCCTCCCTGGACTGGAAACAAGCATCCTGGGACCAGTTTCTGGGTATTACCCTTCATCAGCCAGGCTAGCTTGAATCCAGTGGCACAGTGAGCAAGTGGTCCCACGTCTGGGCATACCCATCCCAGTAAGGGTGAAAAGTGCTATGCAAACAAATGATGCATGGAATGCTGAGTCAAGAGATCTGGGTTAAATCCATTGCTCTTTTGCTCACTGTGCCACCCCAGGTTAGACCCAGCCATATGCAAATCATATGTGTGTCTTTAACTTTCTAAAAGTGGCATTTTCAGAATTGAAATTTTAAATCAGACTTCACCATAAGTTAGGATTTTACATTAGGATTCCAGAAACACCAAACATGAACCAGTCATCTTTCCCATTTGGAAATTACACCTATAAAATGTAATAAGGCAACTCCACTATTATTCTATGGGAGTTAGGCCCTGCTCTAGTGACAAATTATTTAAGAGTTTTTCAATACTAGGTCATGTAAAACCTAACAGTACAGGTCCTACTTTTTAAGTACATCACACCTTACATCACACCCTCCCTTTGGGCTGTCCAGGGCCTGACCTAAGGGTGACTTATATGTATTAAAAAGGAAGGTTTGGGCAAAAGGTTAATTTTACCAGGTCGAAATGGCAGTTTGAAACTGCACACACAGGCTGTGCAATGGTAGGCCCAAACTGGTTTAAAGGGATATTTAGGTTTGTTGCACAATTGGTGATGATTGCCCAATAGTAGCATTAAGTTCACAAGCGCCCTGGGTACATGTAGTACTACTTTCTAGGGATGGGAGGCATAATTTACAAAGAATGTGATACAACGCATTCCATTACAACGCGGTTGTTACAAAGACTGCGTTGTTACATCGCAAACCATTACAATGCAAGTTGGTACAAGGACTTGCTGTAGGGGTTGTTACAATGATTTGCTGTATGGGGGCAGAAGGTGTTGGATTTAAAATCCAACCCCTTCCCTACTGTTGCACAGACTGGAGTTGGAATTGTAAATTATACTATTCCAACATCCAGCGCCCCAAACAGCAAGTCATTGTAAGGACTTGCGTTGTGATGGTAAGCAATGTAAAAACAAGGTCATTGTAACAACTGTGTTGTAATGGAATGTGCTGTATCACATTCGTTGTAACATCGCATATTCCAAGGGACGTATAAATAAATTAAATGTACCAATTGGGGATAAATCAATAGTTAGCAGTGGTAAAGTGCGCTGAGTCCTAATGCCAACATAAACGAGATCAGAAAGGAAGGCAAAAAGTTGGGGGAAGACCACCCTAAGGCTGATAGATCTAACAGGAAGAAAAAAAAATCTCTGGTTTTTGGGAGTTCAACTTCGTATTTTTTTAGCCAGTTCTGTATTTTGAATATTCAAGTTTTTGCGTTAGGAGGCTATTGGGACGGTCCATTTAGAGACATATTCGAGCTTCATCTGCATAATGGTGAAAGACCCTAATTTTCTGAAGGAGATGTAAATGTTATCTAGGATGAGTTCAGTACATATCTTTGTGGCACAACAACCATTGCTAAGTGACTTCTGATTTTGCGTTGCAAAATTTCATATGTTATAATAAGTTCACAAGTTAGGAATCAGGTACAGTTTATAACAGTGCCCCCAAACTCATATACTCATATAGAAAAGTAAGAAAGATGTTATGATCAATTTTCACAGACTCAGTGTTAGCTGTGTAACAGTAGAAAAAAGTGTCTCCTTGATTTATAGGGAGACCTCTACAACTTTGTGAAGGCTACTTTCTGTATACTGGGCCGTATGAGTTGGTGTTTATTGATATGTGTGTTTAGTTGGATAACAATACATTTTCAACTATTTTTGCAAACAAAGGAAGAGCATTATTTGACCTGAGGCTCCCTATTTGGTCAACAATTCTTGAGTACATTTCATGCACGACCAATTCTGACTTGGCACTGAGATTTTCATGCAATTTAGACAGTAACATAGGGCTGCATCTGTGCGTTTTGGCCATGGATTGGGGGGGGGGGGGACGGTAGTATCAGAATGCAGAGACAGTCTTGTCTCGATGATTATGCTTTTTCAATGTTTTCTGGAGTGTAGGAACAAAGGTGTGTACTTTAGGTGAGATGGTGTCTGGATGTAAGATTGACTAATGACCTATAGTATTTTGTTGTCTTTCATATGTTCTTCTAAGAGAAATAGCTAGTTAACTCCTCACAATTGATTATTGAAGTTGGTAGATGAGGGCGAAACGCTGCTGCTATATAATCTTACTAAACTCGTTAGGATGCAGTGCAGCACTACGCAGTCTGTGTATGAAGAAAACGTGCTTTTGCTTGCTTCTCCTTCTCTAAGTTGCATAAGAATGTCATCATGTGAGTGTTTCCTCCAGCTTCTTCCACAAGCTCTCAGACTTTGTCTCTGCCTGTTTACGTGGTGAAAGTACCAATGGGATGTTTTTCTTGCTCTTTTTACTGTAGTGGATGGAGGGGAATGGAAACCAGTTTGCGATTAAGATCGATGTCATATTCTGGAGTATGTGGCATGGGATCAGAATTTAGAATCTCTGCAGCGGTTAGCACAACATCCATGTCCTTGAACCAGATTTTCTTAATGCCTCTAATAATTCCAGTGTTGTTTTGATTCTCTGCAAAGGAGGAGAGCAGAGAAAGAGAAAACGGAGATATAAGTAATTAGGCCATTCTACTTCGAAAGGATTTATAGTTCGTATAAGCTCATGTTTGACACTTATGAGGTCAATGAATGAGCCTTAATTGTGTTTATGCGATTTGATCCAGAATATATTTGTGGAGCGTTGATCTTGTCATTGGGTTTTAATTCAAGGTGTATTGAAGTCACTGATGACTTGGTTGTCATGGGGTAAAGATCTTGGTCAGCCATGAATGCAATGAATGGTGTGTTGTTACATGGATGGTGGTAGATGATGGTTACACTTCTATGTCTTGGTTGGAGTGAAATTTATTGACGAGGCATCCAAATGAGGAGAATTGGTGATTTTGCAGTTTAACTGATCTTTTGTAGACAAGTTCAATTATTCCTGTCTTTACAAATCTGCCTCTAGGTGTAATGCTACATTTACTTCTTAGAAGTGTTTCAAGTGCTTATATGCAGTTTAATAAGGTGCATTTTACTTGTGTTATTTTGACCAGTTAGACAGATCTTTAATAACATTGAAGGAAATTACTTGGCTGTGACAACATGATGTTAGTTTGACTTCGTATCTGGTGGGCTTTTCAAATAGATGACTCTGTTGCTCAAATTCAGGGACTCTTTTTCCAGTGCTGCCCTGTGCCAGTGTTGTGAGGTTTACTGAAATGAGAGGGAAATGTTGTTTTTATTCTGGCGGTATTGCTTGTGGTTAGTCTAAAGAATGGCCATCTCACACGACCTTCTCTGCTAAACCTCACCTCTCTATGGAGCTGTTCTCCAGATTAGAATGTGGAAATGTGTTACCAATATGTATGACGTCTTCATCGCAGTTATATGTTGGCTGTAGCTCTCCGTTTATCAGTCTTTGTTGTTCTGCTTCTTTGTTGACTGCTGTTTGCACTGGGTATCTATTCTAACATTTTGGAGAATATTATTTTTGTGTGAGTGTTGTTTGTTAAATAGAAAGTCATATTGTTCTCATATTCTAATGTCCTGTTGACACACATCAAATATTTATGGAAGTCACAGCTTGTGTTTTCTCACATGATAATAATGACCTTTAGCAGGTCAGAACAAAATAATTGTAATACTTTTGTAATCAAATCAATACAGTGTGCTCACAAATACAAAATGGATGGGCGGGATTGCACTGGCCTACAGGGCAATCAGGCAGTCCCTGATGCAGTGGTATGAAAGGTCATTGTGTGGGCTGTGTTTTGGCTGTTTGTGGGCCTGCTTTCTGGTCTGGTGATTTCTAGGATATTAAAACAAACAATACTTGCAACAAGCTCAAATCCATGCAGTCTTCCAAACTTTGCAAAACGTATATACAGCTTGTCTTAACATGTTCCAAACTGCCTCAATTTGCAAACTTGTAACTTTTTTAGCTTTCCAATCCACTAATGGGGGCCATTTCTATCTTGGTGCACAGGTCTATTGTCTGACTCAGTTGTACCCTGTGGAGGGCAAATGACAGTGGGCACTTTATTGCAGGTAATGTGTCTGAGCAAGTTCAGTGCTTTCTTCTGATATCAGGTGTGAGCTGCAGGACCCGAGGTTGAATCCCAGTGAAGACAGCTCATCTGTTCATCCTCTCTAGGCCAATACATTTATGAACTTTGTTTTTAAGTTATATGATTATCTATCTATCTATCTATCTATCTATCTATCTATCTATCTATCTATCTATCTATCTATCTATCTATCTATCTATCTATCTATCTATCTATCTATCTATCTATCTATCTATCTATCTATCTATCTATCTATCTATCTATCCGACTGACCGATTATGATGCATCTCAAGATTGTTCAGTCAGACTTGCGCTGACTTCAATGTGAGCCTGTGTTCCGAACGAGAGCACAGACTCCCATTGGAAAAAGGGGTGTTGGGGACAACCTAGCATTCTGTGGCGGGCACCTCATGGTGCCTGCCACACTATGCATGGTTGGAATGAGGAGCCCCATGGGTACCCCAACAGGCCCCATTCGGTGGGCCCCGGGTGAAGGAGGGCCTGTTAGAGGCCCCCAAACTCAGATTTGACAGCTGTTTCATGTCAGGTAGACCGATCCGGAACAGCTGTCAGAATCGGCCATCATAATCGCTCATTCGGAAACCGTGTCCATAGAGCTGTACGATTCGACTCCAAACAACTCAGGTTGTCCGAATGCCATCGGAACTGATTCGGACAGCCCAAACAGTTTCCTTTCATCATAATCGGTCGGTCGTAAATGTCACCTGCAGAAGGGAGCTGAAGTTTGGGTAAGGGAGGTACAGCCATGCAATCCTTTCTGTTGTACATCTTCTACAGTCTAGAAGAACTGGCATCAGTAGCCTGTTTGGCATGGCCACTATACCTGGCCATACTCAAGATGACCACCAGTGTTTCTTGATCACAGGAGTTATTGTATTGTATTGTATTGTAATTGCATTTATATAGCTGCTTGACTTGAAGTCTTGCTGAAATCCAGCTACGTCCTGCTCCCACCTTCACTCTCCATAATAGTGTAGGCATGTCCCTGGGCATGTCACTCGCTATCCAAGAGAGGACTATGAGTGAGGCCTCACTCACTCAGTGGTAAAAATGCTCTTATAGAGCTGGGAACTAAGGGTGGAAACAGGGCACGACACAAATAAAAGCACAGTCACACACACACACACACCAACAAACACACACACTCACACACACACACCACATTCAAGACATCCCTTTCATTAAATAAACACCTCTGTTATTGGTGCTGTGGATGCTCGTTATGTCTGATGTCTGTTAGGTTTGAAAATCCCATTCCTGCAATGCACTTGTATTATGTTATATTAGGTTGGCGGTGTGTGGCTAAATAGACGCCATTTGTATTCACGTTATGCAACCCACTGAGTTATTCCCGTAATGTGCAGGCTTCAGTTAGCGAGTGTGACTCCATTTTGTATTTCCTAATCCCTATTAGGCTGCTTAGTCTGTGCCTGAACTAGGCCTCATTACTCGTAGTGCTTGCCTCAGCAGAACACTGTATTTCTGTATTATTTTCTCTACTGTTCAAGGCTGTTTCTCGACTTTCTAATGAATAGGCCATTCTGCCCTTGCATACCTATCCTAGTGTGTAGTTCTGCTCCCACGTCAGGAGACTCAGGACGATAAACTTGAGTTGCGATAGCATGTACCCATCTGGCAGGTGGTAGCTCATACCTCTGTGTCCTCTTCGTTCATGTTCGGCCCAGGCCGCTAACTTTCCACTGTGGGCGTGGTTGGAGGCTCCGGGGAAGAATCATTACATGTTGTAAACTGTTGGGGGGTCAGTTCCTCGGGAGGCATCTTAGGATGCAGGTCAGATTGGACCAGCATACATTTATTAGCAGAGTATTGCTAATAAATGTATGCTTGTATATTCTACTATCTGACCGACTCTTCATTACTTGGGAAGGCATAGCAGGTGGTCGCAAGTAACCCAAGTGGCCCCTAAGGTGCCACCACTTCCTTCAAGTCTGTGGTGTCCGTTGCACCTCTGTCAATCCTGGGGGTACTCCACTGAACTTACATTTCGGGAGTTTAAAGCTACACCTTCCTGTGTGTTGCTGCTTTGTCACTCCTGGATTTTGTCAATATGCTTCTTCGGTAGCAATGCCTTCAGCTGTGCCTCAAGTGGAGCTGAGCTGAGCCTCTGTCAATCCTGGTAGACTCAACAGACCATGTACTCTGGCTGTTTGTTAATTGTACCTCTCAAGGGTTGGGCATCTGTTGCTCCAAGGTTTCTGTCGCTCTTGGATAAACTCAATCTAGTATATACTCTGGTTGTTTGTAAATGTTGCTTTCTTATAGGTTGGTCCTTTAGACTATATAATACAGCTCACTCCTACAAAAAAAGATGAAAGGTACCTGCATGCACAACACGTTCTCGACAACATCTCAGACTTATGCATAGCTGCAACTTCCCTGCACCATGAACGGAGCATGTCTGAGATTCTCATACACCTTCCCTAACACCTCCAGAAATGTAACGCCCACCAGGTCTCTGTCAATGATGCACTCCAAATGGGAGCCCTGGAACGCAATGCAAATCAGAGTCGTTCATGGCCTCATCAGTGGTTGATGCACTATTTAAATACTTCCAATACAATACACAGATATTTAGTACAGCTGCTTTCCATCTCCAGCTTGGTCATTTGCATACTTACTGGATTTAGCTCTGTGCTGTGCTCATGGACATACAGCAGTTCAGTAACACACAGAGCCCTGTGTCACCTCATCACTGTACTAAGCACCACAGCTTCAGCAGTGCAAAGGAAAAAAGTGCAAGTGATGCCCAGCCGAGACAACTGTGATGAGAGTATGTAGGCTGATGGGCACACCATCACTCAACAGATGCAAGCAATCTGAGGCTAGAACTCAAATTTGAAGGCTGAGAAGAAAAATTCCTTAGGATACTGTTGCAAGCATACTGAAACCCTACTGCCAACAACACCACGGGGCAAAGTTAAGTGGCTCACAGCACTGAGATTTGTGAACTAGATCTATAGTTACTGAGCTGTGGTCTATGTGAAGTTACCTGAAAGAGATATGCATGGTCTATGTTTGGTTGCAGTACTACCGAACATAGAATGAAGTCCAGCCTGACATGTAAGCCATATGGGGCTAAAAAGAAGGAATATTCCTTAACAATATTTTAACTACAGCAAAGGCAAGATGTACAAAAGTTAGGTATAGCAATTTCCTAATTGAGATTTTTTGTGAATCGTACTTAAAAAATCACTATTACTAATGTATAAAACTATCATGAATTTCATTAGCTATTCGTAGTGTGTCGCAAATAGACCAACCTCATGAATATTAATGAGTTAGGCTCACAATTTGTGACCCACTACAATTCGTTGCCATCACAGGGATGGTAGCCTGCTGGAGTCATCAGACTAACATGTGTGTAACTGTTCGATTTTCAAGAGGAGGCAGTGGTCCCTTCGACCACTAATTGCTCTTAAAAAATATTTTTACAACCATTCTTAAAGGGGAAAGGGTTCCTTAGAGACCTCTTTCCATTTGCGAATGGATTACCATCTACTTTAGCAGTAAATTGCAAATGTTTTGTGACAGCACTTCAGTCCAAAACAATCGTACATACCATTATAATTCAGTATTAGGAAGGGACGCCCTCAACACTCCCCTTCCAAATAACGAATTGCAAAACCCAATTTGCGTTTTGGTATCAAGTTACTAAATCGCATTGGGCTTTGTACATCACAAAAAACATTCTTGCCATTACAAACATCCTGAGTAGCAGAACCAGGGCATTTGTATTGTATTGTATTGTATTGTATTAGAGACTTATATAGCGCAAAACTGTCACCCTACGGGATCCTGGCGCTTGGAACAGAGAGAAGCCTGAAAAAGGAGAAATCAGAGTCAGCTGTTTAAAGATATGTTTTAAAGCCCATTGCTTGGGAAGAGCCAGGTTTTCAGGCTCTTCCTAAAGCCAATCAACGAGCTAGCCTGTCTAAGCATTAGTGGCAGTTCATTCCATATACCGGAGGCCATCACACCAAAGGCTCTACCACCTTTCCGAGACCTCTTGAATCTGGTGGTAGTTATCAAGCTGGAGTGAGAAGACCGGAGCTGCCTACTAGGATTATACCAGGTGAATGTTTCCTGTAGAGGAACTGGGCCCTGACCATGTACTGCCTTATATACAATGCAGAGGGATTTAAAGCGAATTCTCTCCCTAATGGGCAACCAATGAAGATCTCTTAGGGCCAGCGTCGTGGAGGATCTGCGTTGTCTATTTAGGGTCAGTTTTGCTGCAATCGATTGAACTCTCTGCAACCCCTGTACAATATATTGTGGTGCTCCCAAGTACAGGGAGTTGCAGTAGTCCAATCTACTCAGTATTATAATCCTCACTATAAGGGGGCGAATGTCTTCTGGGAGTAGGGGAAGGATTTTCCGTAAAGTACGGAGCAGGGTGAGGCAGGTACTGGAAGTTTTATTGGCCTGTGTATCCATTTGGATGTTTTTGTCGACCATAACTCCCAGATTGCGCACCACTTCAGCCGAGGCCAAAGCGTCACCCTCAGGAGTGAGCTTGAACTCTAATGGTAAGTGGCGTGACATTCTCGTGGCGGGGCAGTATAGTACCTCAGTTTTTCCCTTATTAAATTGTAAGGTATTTCTCTTGAGCCAACCTGCAGTCTGACACATACACTCCTGGAGGGTATCAATGGATATCTCTCTTTTCCCCTCCAGTGAGAGTATCAATTGAGTGTCATCTGCATAGTTGATGAGATCTATCCCAAAAGATTTAATGATGGGAAGTAGCGGACGTAGCTAAATATTAAAAAGAATCGGGCTTATTGCTGAGCCCTGTGGTACCCCATGGAGTACTGGGGACAAATCAGAGGTAAATGGCGATAAGGATACCGCCTGCTGTCTTCCTGACAGGTATGATCGTAGCCATTTTAAAGCCTGACCTTTTTCCCCTATGTCTTCCAGTCTCTCAACCAACACTGCACGGTTAACCGTATCAAATGTGGCTGACATATCCAATAGTACCAGGACAGATGAGGCCCCGTTGTCAGCACGCATTCGTAGGTTATCCATTGCCGTTACCAGTGCAGTCTCAGTCCCATGTCCCGGGCGGAAGCCAAACTGATCCCTGTCCAGAAGTAAATTGTCCTCTAGATAGCAAGATAGACTTTTACTAACTACCTTTTCAAGGATTTTAACTGGGTAGGGCAGTAAGGATATAGGTCGAAAACTCGCTGGGTCAGAGGGGTCCAGGGAGGTTTTTTTAAGAAGTGGAGTTATGATAGCTTGCTTCCAAGCCTCTGGTACCACCCCTTCCTCCAATGACTGGCAGCAGATCTTCCATAGCCATGGTAGAGTTTCTTCCCCCAGGGTTTTCCAGATTTTATGCGGGAAAGGATCTAACGGGGAACCTGAGGTCACACTTTGAGCCAGCTGGTTAAAAGAGTCCTCTGTAGGAGAGTGGAAATATCCAGTATGGTGGCTGTTTGAGAGTCAGAAGCAGATTTCTCAGCTGAGCCAACCACATTGTCAGATTGCAAATTCCTAACAATTTTTGTTATTTTCTCTTCAAAAAAGTCAGCGATATCATCACATAGCTTCTGTGAAGCTATTACCTTATTCCTGGCACATACTGGACTAGATAAGTTCTGGACGATATCAAAAAGTGCTTTGGTACTGTTAGGGGCTTGCAAAATAGAGTTGGCATAAAAATCAGCTTTGGCCTTGACAATAGATTCCTTATAATGGGTCTGTACTAGTTTCAAGGCTTTCCTATCCAAATCCAAATATGCCCTCCTCCATTTCCTCTCTGCCTTTTTGCATGTTACCCGTAACTGTTTTAATTTGTTGTTAAACCAGGGGGCAGAAGATTTCCTCCTGTTTTTTAAGCGCTTTATTGGCACCACTGTGTCAAGGGAATCCGCCATGATCTTGCAGTATTACTTTGATCAAATCAGAAAATGAATAAATGTTCAAAACAAAAGCAACTATGATCAGTCTGCTATCTGTAACTCAAAGACTATATCTTTGAAAAGAACCTTACACCACGGTTTTAGAAAAATATATTCTTGTTTAATTTTTCTGTATTCATTTTTTGCATTATTTTTGTCGATAAAAACATAGGTTGCCCCAAGACGGGAACGTGCAAAAGAAAAGATGTGATTCAAGGGGGTGAAAACAAGTGAGGTGGAGAAAAAGAAATTACACAGTAGTGAATAAGAGATAATTTTATAATTTTAACAATCAATACTGGACACAAAAATTCAAAATTCGCCGTATTGAGCACCTGACCAACAAAACTAATTCATTTAAATTGCGATCAACAACATTGTAGTGTACACGTATAGATGTCCTCAATCTTGCACTGTCTACAATGCTGGAGAAACACTGGTCCTAGGTGTATATATTGAAAATGTCGACGTTTCGACTCAACTTATTCCCAACCGGTGATTTGGACCTGGGGATTGCGAGTCTTCATCAGGACAAAGAGCAAAAACGAGGCAACCAGGGAATATTGAATAACCCTAAAACGAAAGGAATTTGGAATTACTATCCGTGGTGTAAAAGTGAAGCCTATCCCCCACATGGGGTGTGGCAGTTTCTCTTACCCTTTGTAGTAGAGAAAACGCTGTTGGGTGATCCGAATTCACCACATCTCAACAGGATTCCTGCAGAGACAAAATGGAATGGGATCCAGAATGTATCTAGATAACGTGGTATGTAAATCCACCAATGGTAACTATTATTGCAGAGGTATCTTTTTACCTTGAAATCATGTCTTGGTCCATGTCAGGGAGACGCTATTTCTTATGTTGGCATGGCAGGTAGTACCTAAAATTAATTAAGACAACATCAGTATACCCGGCGTGGACTGTCTAATAGTTCCTAATACATTACCCTGCTGGATGGTGTCAATTACCTTGTTCTTTGAACAATCAATGCCTCCAAGTCGGTAAAATACGAGCTTCCACTCCGGAATTCAACGGACACTACAAAAATGACAATGAGTCATCGTTCATTATATGCCATCGGTACCACTTTGTAGGGTTTTTTACAAGATCCATTCAAGTGAACTAGAGAGGCTTATTGAGGCTTACCTGATTTTAAAATATACTGTTTTGGGTAAGCAATAGCAACGGTACTCCAATTCACTTTCGGAGGAGCTGTATTAAGGGAGACACAAAATCAAAGATTCGGATCTCACTAGGGGTATAGGCGTGGTAGTGTCTGGATTAACAATTTATCTGAAATATTCAACCCGGGAGGGAATCCACATCTACCCGTTGTATTCACGATCTCAGCGTATACATCCGAGCCTCACGGTGCTTCCGGATGTCCAATCATATTAATGTAGAGAATGCTCCCACTCGATTTGGAACGCTGTATAAATACACATATAAAGAGCTTGTTTTAATGGTCACTCGAGACAGGAAGCGTGGTGGTAGGGTAGTCAGGCGATAATTTCTAAATGCTCTCCATCTACCCGTACTTCCATATGAAAAATCATCTACATCCGAGCCTCACGGTGCTACAGGATGCCGTCGGTAACCGCAACTGTCCTTCCGCGTTAGTAAATACCCAGACTGCATCACGCAGTCTGCATAGAAAGAGGACTGATTTGGTTAGTGTTTCAAATCTGCGGTAGCGTATTTGGAAGATTATGATTGTTGGATGGAAAACCTTGGGTTTAACTGAGCCAATTGCCTCATGTTTTTCGGGCAATGTATGTGGTTCAAAAGAATCTTATTTAGAAGAAATTTTCGAGTAACCTCGGGGCGATATTAGGTAGAGGTAAACAAGGGACTAAACATAGTGCGTTGGACCCATGGGGAATGACACATGGAATAGACACAGTAAACAGATACAATAACATCAGATTGGGTAATATACTGGTTACATTAGCGACAATAGGTTTTGATTCATACAGCTAATTATTACCCATAAAACAGTGACAAGTATCTTCTCATAGTTACATCATGTTTAGATATTATGCGAACATGTAATACACTTATTGAGATAGATAACATAGTACAATCATGAATTCATATTCCCAACAGTGACACTTGTTTATTCATCTCCTCTAATTCATTCAACCCCTTATTGACAATATTGAGAGTGTGTATCCATTTACACTCTCTTCTATTTAAAATGTTGTGCAAGTCACCTCCTCTGGGGTTAGCTGTTATCTTTTCTATAACCCACCACCGTAGGCTATTTTCATGGTGTTCAAACCTGTTAAAATGGTCCACCAGAGGTGCACCCTGAACTTTACACCTTATGCGGCTCATATGTTGTAGGACCCGACATTTGATTTTTTGTGTGGTTTGACCCACATACAAAAAACCGCACGGGCATGCAACCGCATAGACCACCCATGATGTGTTGCAGTTGGTATGTTGGGTGAGTTTGTATGTTCGCTCATTGTGATCAAACTTGTTACACTCTAGTGTGAGAGGACAGGCTTTACAACTCCCACATTTTCTGTGGCCTTCTACCGATGATGCCCCCCAGATGGTCGGTTGGCTTGGAGATAGTTTGTGTGGTAAGAGTGCTTTCACCAGGTGGTCCCGGATATTTTTACCTTTACGAAATGCATGTAAAGGTGGCGGCATACCACCCAGTTCACTGCTGATCAAATGCCAATGGCGATTTATACATTTTTTAATGTTGCTACTTTTCGTGTTGAACGTTGTAACACACACTAGCCTGTCTTCTTTGGGTTTCTGAGTGGTATTGAGTAAATGCTCTCGGTGGTTATGCCAGGCCCTTTTTCTGGCTTTTTTAAGGAGCCTGATGGGGTAACCCCGCTCACTCAGTCTTGACATCAGGGCGGCGGACTCCTCTAGGTAATCGTCCTTCCTAAAGCAATTTCGACGCAACCTCAGGAATTGCCCGAAAGGCAAATTGTCCCTGAGGTTGCGTGGGTGGTGACTCGTATACCTGAGGAGGGTGTTTCGCTCACTGCTTTTTCTATGCAGAGTGGTGTATAATTTTCCATCCGCAGTTTTTATTTTTAAATCTAGAAAATTGATGGACATTGGATCACATTCCAAAGTGAATTGGATATTGTTGGAGCAGGTGTTAATCCAATTGTGGAAATCCCTAAGATTAGAGTCACCACCGTGCCAGATCAACAGAACGTCATCAATATACCTTACCCACAATAAAATATTATTGAGGTAAGGATTATATTGATTTTGGACAAATCTGTTTTCATATTCGCTCATGTAAATGATGGCAAGATTCGGAGCAAAACTTGCCCCCATCGCCACTCCACTTGTTTGGATGTAGTATTCATTTTGGAAAACAAAAAAGTTTTTAGTCATTGCAATTTCCAAAAGTTTAACAATGAAGTCGGTCGGTACTCTATGGGGGGCAGATCTCAAGTTAAGGGCACGCTCTACACAGGACAATGCTTCATTTTGAGGAATGTTTGTGTATAAGGATGCGATATCCATCGCAGCCAATATACACATGTTATGATCATAATTGAAGCCTTCCACCAATTGAATGGTATGTGCAGTGTCCCGCACATATGTTGGGGTAGCTGTGGCTATGGGCTTCAGAAACACATCGATATATTTACACAATGGCTCCAAAAGGGACCCGCACCCTGATATTATAGGTCTTCCGGGGGGGTCGTGTAGCCTTTTGTGCACCTTGGGGAGCGTATATATGGTCGGTGTTCTGGGGTTCTTATTGTTTAGAAACTCATACTCATGTTTGTTAATGATCCCCTGTTCCAACGCTCCTTTTGTTAATTTTAGAATGGAATCGCTGATGGTTTTTGTAGGATCCTTCCTCAAATGAACATAATTACCTGGTATGCCCAATTGTGTATATATTTCTGATTTGTAACTTTCCAAATTCTGTACAACAATAGCCCCGCCTTTATCGGCGGGCTTAATAACGATGTTACTGTTGTTTTTTAGGGATTGTAATGCAGTCCTTTCGTCCCTGCTTATGTTGTACGGAACGTACTGTCTTGTGGTTAAGGTGTCACTGATATCCCTTAACACTACTTGTTCGTAAGTCAATATCTTATTATCAATCAGGTGTGTAGGGGGATTAAACTTCGATGGAGGTCGTAATCCACTGCCTGAGAATGTAGGGTTTAATGGGATTTTTTGAAAGTAATGCCTGAGGCGGATTTTTCGAAAAAATTGTTGCAATTCAACTCTGAGGTTGAAATCATTAGGCATGTTAGTCGGGACAAAGGACAGTCCCTTTGATAGAACTTGTTGTTCAATGGGGGATAATTGGTAGTCCGAAATGTTAATTATAGGATTATCTGGTTCATTTCTCACCATTTGTATTGTTGCCTTCTCGTGTTGATTTCCCCGTGGGAATTCTGTTGGAACTGGGTTTGCTTTTTTCCTCGTCCCGCTCCCCTGTTCCACGGGCGGGATCTCGAGCCCCTGGGCCTCCCCCAGGGGCGGCCTCTCGTAGATGAACCCCACCATTGATCTTCCTCTAAAAAAGGCTGTTGGTCTTGGTAATTTTGGTTGTGAGGGGGGTTGGTAGCTGAACCAGTACTCGTACTCGGGCGTTCAGAATCACTGTCTAAACCACTTCCTCCCGATGAACCAGAGAAAGTGTTATACCTCCTATAACCGCCTCTCCCCCTACTAGTTTATACATGTACACTACAATGTTGTTGATCGCAATTTAAATGAATTAGTTTTGTTGGTCAGGTGCTCAATACGGCGAATTTTGAATTTTTGTGTCCAGTATTGATTGTTAAAATTATAAAATTATCTCTTATTCACTACTGTGTAATTTCTTTTTCTCCACCTCACTTGTTTTCACCCCCTTGAATCACATCTTTTCTTTTGCACGTTCCCGTCTTGGGGCAACCTATGTTTTTATCGACAAAAATAATGCAAAAAATGAATACAGAAAAATTAAACAAGAATATATTTTTCTAAAACCGTGGTGTAAGGTTCTTTTCAAAGATATAGTCTTTGAGTTACAGATAGCAGACTGATCATAGTTGCTTTTGTTTTGAACATTTATTCATTTTCTGATTTGATCAAAGTATTACAATCTATAGGTCTAGGACCATTGTTTGTTTATAATTCCATTTACCCAGGTCCATACCTTAAGGGCCACCCCATTCTCGTAATGATGATCTTGCAGTAGGTCTGATAGTTTTCACCTACAGAAGATGAGGGGGTAAAGGACATCCGGCCCTGGAGAGGCAGTAGAGTCTTATCTTTTATCAGCTTGGCCCATTCTCTTCCCTTGCGGAAGCTCAATGGAAAATTGCTAGTGGCCTCTAGGCTAGAGAGCGTGATAGCAAAGTGGATTAACGAATGGTCTGTCCAATTTTGGGGCAAAACATCCATTACCTCAGTCTTAGCTTGCTTTGCAAACAAGAGATCTAGAGTATGGCCTCTTAGATGCGTTGATTGGATTACCATTTGACACAGGCCAAGGTTCTCACAAGTTTGTCTTAGGTCCCTCAAGTGGTTGTCTAGACTTCCATTGTCCCAAAGATTGAAGTCTCCCAATACCATTAAATGTGCATGAGTAATACTCAAGTCAATGAAGGAGCTAAAAAGGTCCTGAAATTGGGTGTCCGCCCTCGGGGGTCTATAACAGAGCACCCCTGTAAGTATGCTTCCCTTAGCCTCCTGTAATGAGAAACCCAGTCGTTCAATCCCATGAATCTCATCTATTTGTAGGGGTACAAAATTCAATTTTTCCATATAGATTATCCCAACCCCCCCACCTCTCCCAGTAGTCCTTGGTTTATGGAATATTTTGTAGCCATCTGGGCATGCAAAACCCAGCTGCACCAGTGACTCTGAGGTAGTCCATGTTTCCCTTAGGAAAAGAGCATCCAGGCCCATATTTTCTAGCATAGTATATACCTCATGATGGTGTTTCATCAGCGATCTACAGTTAATCATCCCGCAGTGTAAAATGTGTAAGCAAAAATGCTTCGTGCATGTAGCCCCAAGATTCTATGAGAAGGTAATGGCATGATGCTCTACTACCCATAGCTGTGAATGTAGCCTCGAAATATGGTCAATTTCTTGTCTTGTAAACTGTGGACAGAAAGCTAGTTGTGCAGTATACACCAGAGAAATCAGATTTACTGTCCTTTTGGAAATGTAACATGGTCTCAACAGGATCTGTGGGGCATGGGGCTCAGACATAATGTCCTCTACTTTTTAACTTATACACAGCAGATCTGGGGAAGGCTCTAGCAAAAAGTTGTCTTGCTCTACCCCGTTTAGGCCACAGATCCATCCACCTTCTCCAATATGCGGATGACATTTGTATTATGGACCATGCAAAAGTGCGGCTCCAGCGTGATTTAACTAACTTCCACGCATATAATCTGAAGAATTCTATTGCCATCAACCCTGATAAGACACAAATAGTATTTGGCGTCTTAGGAATAAAAATATGCTTTTATGCTCCATGCGCCCTAAGATCATCACCTCTGCTACCAAAAGCAACTAACTGGGAGTGTGGTTCGCAGAATCCGCTAAAACGTCTGCCCATAAATGCGCACTTAAAAAGAAAGCAGCAGCAGGGGGGCGTGGCCAAGATGGCGGAGGAGTGAGACGTCTTTCTCGGTCCCTCCGCCGCTGTTTCCCTAAATCGCATTGTTGTAGCCTTGCAGGGGGTCCTGCTTGCAACCGGAGGCGGACACGGGCCATCAGGACACTGCCCGGCAGGCTCTGGTGAAGTCTCCAGCCCCATGTCCCGCGGAGACTGGCGCGCCGCCTTACAGCAGTGAGACCGGGAGCTGAGCCCAGAGCGTGTGGTGCGCATCGCCGGCGGGCGATTACTGTGGGCCCCGGCGCGGAGGCCTAGCTTGGTGGTGTTTCGCGCCGAGCGCCATTGCTGTCGCGCACACGGAAGGACTTAGAGGTGTGCAGCATCGGTACACAGCTGAAGGTGCCCAGCTGTGCGAGGACGATAGCAGCAGAAACGGCTCCCGCGCTGCCCCTGGTGCTGCCAACGTCCGCCTGCGCCGGAGCCAGACCTGGTGGGCCCCGCGGCCCGCCGCTCATCGAGGGGGGCCTTCTAGCGGCACTGCATCAAGGAGAGGTGAGGCTGTGGACCGGCTGGGGGTGCTCTGGGGCGCCCGCGGCCCGGCCTGTATTGCTCTGGGCGACCTGCCACGCTGCGACATCGCGCCCCCTCGCCCAGGCCTGCAGCGGTGAGAGCACGGAGGCGGCGTGAAGAGGCAGGAGACCGGGGGCGACAGCATCGCCCTCTCCTGGGCCTGTGTCCGGATCTGGACCTTGCTGACCGGCCCTCACGACCACTGAGGAATCCACCCGGGGGGGGCCTGGCCGGGGGCCTGCAGCGGTGAGCGCTTGCCTCGGTGGGGACGGCGCGGCCGATCAACCCGCACCTTGAAGACGCCCTGTGGTGCGTGGACAGCAGGTGTGCACACCGTACGTGACCGGTGAACACAGCCCTCTTGGCGCCGAAGTCGGAAGGGGTGCTCCGCCTTGGTGTGCGGGGGAACAGCGATATCATGGCGGCCAACAGGACGAAGAAGGACAAGGAGAAGGCCTTGAAAGAGGGCACACAGAAAAGCTCACCGCTGCGAGCGCCGGCGGCGACGGACAAGGCCCCGGCGCCGGACGAGAGCGAAGCTCCGGCCACCAAAGCTTTCATGCTGGAGCTTTTTACGGCCATAAAGGAGGACATCCAGGAACTGCGGTCACAACTGGCCTCGGACCTCAGGGAGGTGAGGAGAGACGTCGACGCAATTGGTGATAGAGTGGCGACCCTCGAGGACCACGACTTGGAGACAGCCGGGGACATACACCGGCTCCAACAGGATGTCCTCCGCCTTACTGAGCAGAATCTCGACCTGCAGACCCACGCTGAGGACTTGGAGAACAGATCCCGGTGCAATAACATTCGTATTCGAGCGGTCCCATGGAAGGGTGAGGGATCGGACTTGCGAGACTACGTCGATGGCCTCTTCCGCCACATCTTGCAGGACGAAGATCTCCGCGAGATTCAGCTGGATAGAGTCCACAGGGTCGGACTGCCACGTGGAGCCAACGCACCCCCCCCCAGATATCCTGGTGTGTGTCCACGACTTTCAGCTCAAAGAAAGGATCCTGAAAAAAGCCCGTGAGCACAACCCACTCGTGTTCCGTGACCATCGCCTGGTGCTCTACCAGGACTTGGCAGCCTCCACCTTGGCCAAACGGAGAGGCTTCCGTCCAGTCACTACCTTCCTGAGAGAACAGGGTGTCCCCTACTCCTGGGGGCACCCTTTCCGGCTGGTCTTTCGATGGAAGGGGAAGCTGGTCCAGGTGCGTTCTGTAGAGGTAGCCCGCGAGCTGTTGGGAATGGAGAGCGCAGACCCTAATGCTGAGTCCTCATCCCCCCCTCCGAGGACTCGTCATCGCTCCACGGAATGGCATACCGTGGGCAAACCATCGAAGCCTTCGGGTCCAGATTTGTCCATCAGTCTGCAGGAAAGAGATGCAGCGGTGGCGTCAGTGGTAAAGGTGACGGAGACGCCCGAGGGGACCTGAGCGATACGACCGGACACTTCCCCTCTGCAAGTTAACGGCTGGTGGTGGAGGGACCCATACATAGGACTCTGATGGGTAATGTACTGTCACGTTCCCCGTGTATATTGTCCTGTATCAGGATCTGGGTGGCTGGTGGGGTTAAGTCCATGCCCCCAGCCCTTGGGACTCAACTGACGAACTCTTGTTTCCTCCTGATGTCTTTTTCATGGGGGGGCTTTGTCAGACTGTTGTTGTTGTGGGGTTTGTTTGAGGGGGGGGTCCAGGTGGGGTGGGGTGCGGGGGTTGGGTTGGGGATGGGGGGGGGGGGGTGCTCCGCATCAGCCGCTGGTCCCTGTTAGCGAGGTTCCTGTCTTGCCCTCGCGATGGGGAAGGATCTGAAAATTGTTAGTTTGAATGTTCGAGGCCTCAACAGCCCTGTCAAACGTGCAGCGATCTTATCACTGCTGGAGGGAGCGGAGGGTGACATTTGTCTCCTGCAGGAGATGCATCTCCTTGCCAAGGACACTAAAAGAATGAGAGACAGGCGCGTTCCCACCCAGTTATGGTCTTCCTGTGGCACAAAGAGGCAGGGGGTGGCGATATTGATCAGCGCGAAGGCGCATTGTAAAGTGCTGTCCCAGGTAGTGGATATCAAGGGTAGATTTCTAGCGGTCAGGATTCAATGGGGCGACTCTCACTTCACTGTAGGCTCCCTCTACGCCCCCAATGTGCAGCAAGAACCCTTTTTAACCTCGGCACTTGCAGATGTGCTGGCCTCCCCTGATCCCTGGGTATTGGTGGGAGGTGATCTGAACATGGTGATGGACCCGGCCCTTGACAGGTCTGAAGCGCGCTACCACTCGACCGGCGCCGTCTCCAAGGGGGGCCTGCTCTGGCTACAGGAGGGGGGACTTCATGATGTGTGGCGCTCACTGCACCCCTTAGAGCGCGATTACACCTACTACTCGGCAGCGCATAAGACCTACGCGCGCTTAGATCACTTTCTTGCCTCCACCTCCCTGCTCCCCCAGCTTTCCTCTGCGGAGATTGCGCCGCGCTCCCTATCTGATCATGCGCTCATTTCTGTGATAATGTCCGGGGGGTGCGGCGGACAGGCCCGCGGGGGTTGGCGTCTACGCGATTCTCTTCTCAACTCCACCTCCGTGGTGGACCGCTTACAAGACACGATCACGCAATACCTTGCCACCAACGATGTCGACGACATGCCCCTTAGCTCAGTCTGGGAAGCGCTTAAGCTGGTCGTGAGGGGCGACTGTATCGCGATCTCGGCCTCCCTGGCGAGGCTGCGCAGGGAAAAGCGCGAGGAGCTTGAGCGCGATGTGCGCGGGCTAGAGGCAATACACAAGCGGACCGGGGCGCAGCGGGTTTGGAGGGAGCTGGAGACAAAGAGGCGCATGTTGAAGCACTTGGACCTGGATAGGGCTGAGTACGCACTCTTACGCCACAAATTTTATCTTAGCGGCGATAAAGGGGGCAAGATGCTAGCGCATCGTTTGTGGGCCCGGACACAACAGGCGACGGTCTCGGTTATCAGGGACGAGCACTCGGTAGAACAGGCGGCCGACGCGCGGATTGCAGATAGCTTTCAACACTTCTATAGCGCGCTCTATACAGGCGACCCCCCTGACCCCGATCGGGTCCAGGCCTACCTGGCAACTTGCGACATTACACCCCTCTCCCAGAGTTCGACAACGTCTCTCGACGCGGAGATACGCATCGAAGAGGTTATCTCGGCAATAGCGCGCTTGAAGGTTGCTAAATCGCCGGGCCCAGATGGCTTTTCAACCTCCTTCTATAAGAAGTTCTGTGGTGTCCTGGCCCCCTTCCTGACACGTCTCTTTAACTCTTTCAGGGATTCGGGGAACGTGACTCCGTCCATGGCCGAGGCGGTGGTCACTGTCATCCACAAAGCGGGCAAGGATGCCAAGGAGTGCGGCTCGTACCGCCCCATCTCGCTTCTCAACATAGACATGAAATTGTTCTCTGGCATCCTAGCAGCCCGCCTTAGCCCGTTTATGGACGGCATCATTGAACCTGACCAGGTGGGCTTTGTACCGACGCAACAGGGTGGCGAGAACACCAAGAGGCTTCTCCACCTGATGGACTCAGTGCATCGGTCACGTACGCAAGCGTGCTTCCTTTCCATAGATGCCGAGAAGGCGTTCGACCGGGTCGATTGGTCGTATATGTTCGCGGTCCTGAGGAAGTTCGGACTGGGGGACACCTTCGTCAACTGGGTCCGCTGCCTCTATGCTTCCCCCCGGGCCACGGTCCGAGTGAATGGTTGCAGGTCTGCATATTTTCCGATCACACGCGGGACACGGCAGGGTTGCCCTCTCTCGCCCCTGCTATTTGCGCTCTACATGGAGCCGTTCGCGCAACGTCTTCGGGACAACGCAGCAGTGCAGGGGATCCGCTTCGGTGCGGAGGAGCACAAAGTGAGCCTCTACGCTGACGACGTCATTCTGTCCCTCACTCATCCGCGCTCCTCTCTGAGGCATCTTTCCCGGGAGCTGGAGGAGTTCGGAACGGTGGCTGGCTTCAAAGTCAACTATTCGAAATCCCAAATCCTGAATCTCTCGGTGCCGGAGGAGGAGGTCCGGGATCTCCGGAAGGACTTCGCGTTTCAGTGGGTCCAGACGGACATCCCGTACCTGGGGATCCAGTTGGCAAAACACACACTATTTAAATGAGGGTCTAAGGGCTAGTTTTATGACTCTGAACTGGACACATGCCCCCAACATAAGACTTACTACAACAAAAGGTATCCAGGAGTCACAACCATGTTTTTATACTTTAGACTGACCACCATACGACCTACGAATTAGATTGTGAGTTAAATACTATTCGTATGTAAATACCATTCAACTACTCATACATTTAGCATGCAACCAGGGTAGGAATTTTTTCCATCAGTTGCCGTTCTGTACCACCACTATCACATCATTTGGGTCCTCCTTACCCAGGAGTTAGTACGAAGACAGTCACACTATTTGAAAAGTGAAGACTGTGTGAGTGAGGAGACTGATGTTATTCGTTTCGCTAGGTGGTGTCAGTATGGTGTTGGTGTGATATTAACAACTGAAAGAAAGCAGTGCATGTGAAAAAGGGGGTGTGGTGAGTAAAATTAGGTGGAACTGAGTAGAATAAATGTTTTATTGTTTTCTCTCAGACCCCTAAGTTTAAAAACAAGTGAACAGTAGATTTAACATAATATCTACTAGCAAGTGGTCGACATGTTTCTGCATATAAACGGAAATTATCCTATGCATTCTTCAGGACCTCGATGTTGCTACTGCTTGCATGACTTAGTGATAAAGAAAATAAAAAGGGAAAAATATCACCTGATTGTCAGGTGTTGATTCTCCACCACAATCTAAAACAGTCATATGGATGAGGAAAGAGAAAAGAGAAAAACAAGCATATTTGTCAAAGAATGCACTCCTTAGTAGCGATATTCTTGTGGTCATGTATATACAATTTGATTGACATGATATCACTCACCCAGTGTTTGTGGGGATGGCGCCTCACCTCACCTGGCTGCAGCTCAGGTAAATAAGGAGCACCGCTCTGTTTAGCAAAATACAATCATAGAAACACTCAACCAATTCAAAAAACAAGGCAAGAAATGTTACGTTATGTCTTAACTCTTACATTTAAAAATACATATGTGGATAAATCAACTTATCCCGAATCTTTACTGATGGAGCAAGTGGAGCAAATTACTATGTAGAAATGAATTAATGTGTAAAAATAGTTTTATATTTTACACAAAAACCCGTTACGAGTCTTCGGATTCAAAACATGTATCGTCCCTGCCACGGACAAAAAATGACACGGTAACTTTGGTATGGGCGTTTTCAAGTAAACCTAGAAAGCCGCGGGATCGTATTCTGTTTAACGTGGCACTTTTGTTGAGGTGGCCGGCACTGCTGCCAAAGAGAGAACCTCTCACACGCTTACCTCTCCGTCGGTGTCTCCCAACGTCCCTCTGGGCTATTCTGGGGAGGCACCGAACGAAAGGAAAGGCGGGTATTTCAACAGCGAACGACATACAAGTGTGATGGGTTCTGGGAATGGTAGTTTCCATTTGTCGAATTAGCGGAAAAAAAAGTCAAACACTTTAATCCTTTAGATGTTATTGTCAGCGTATTTATAGTGTATGACAAAGGGACCTCTTTTTTATAATTAAAGCAAAGCAAACAACTCATATAGATATCAGTGTCTTTTTTGCAATGTGCGTATCATAGGTAGTCAAACGGTGTAGACATCAAGGAATGTGTGTCTTGGATGGTACAAAGATATCGATTTGCAGAAATATCTTGTTTACACCCACTCATTTAAGGAAATGCTCCCAGATAGTATCAGAACCTATTATAGTGACATCCAAGGTATGGGTTCATTAAGACCCTCCTTGTCACTGTTCAACTTGTAGACCCACTTCTGTTCAATTTTAAACAGAAATTTGCCTATATCTGGACAGTGGTCTGGTATATTAGGTTGTTCCAGTATGGTCCATGTGAAATCATTGGGGCCATGACCCTTTTCCAAAAAGTGAGCTGTTAGGCGTGTCGCCTGTTTGCGGCATCGGGCAGTGCTTTTGGGTTCACCAATTCTAATTTTCGTTTTTCGAGTCGTCATGCCAACATATCTTTTAGGGCATGGACAGGTGATCATGTAGATGGTATTTTCACTATTACAATTGGTGAATTTGCGCTGTTGCCATGGGCGCATAGTTCCTATGTCTACGGTAGTTGACTTTGTTGTTTGGGGACATGCCGAACAATTTCCGCAAGGATGATGTCCTTGTACGGGCGGTAAATCCCACAGGGTGCCAACTTGTCTGGGTAGTTTGCTTTTCGGTCTAGTATGAACCAATTGATCTTTTATGTTGGGTCCTCTCTTAAAGGCAAAGAGGGGAGGAGGTAAAGTGTCTCCACTTGTATTCAAAATAGACCAGTGTTTAGTTATAATTTTGCGAACCTGGTTAGATTTTGTGTGAAAGGTATTCACAAATGTCATCCTTTTGTTTTTTTCTTTTGGGGGGGCAATGTCCAAAAGGGCGTCCCTGTTGTTATTTGACGCCCTTTTCTTAGATTGGCGGATGATCTTAGTGGGGTAATTCTTTTCACGCAGATGTTCAGATAGTGTCTCTGAGTGTTTTTCGAAGGCTTCTTTTGTAGAACAATTCCTCTTAAGCCTGAGAAATTGCCCAAAGGGCAAATTCTCCCTGAGAGCTCTGGGATGACAACTCTCAAAATTGAGGAGCGCGTTCCGTGCCATCGGCTTCCTGTATAGCTCTGTTGTTAGTCCATCATTTGTTGCCGATATCAGAAGGTCCAAGAAGGGCAGCTCTTTTTTGCTGAATTCCACTGTGAACTTCAGGAATTCATTACAATTGTTTAACCAGTTGTGAAATTCGAGTAGGCTGGCCTCAGAGCCTCTCCACACGACAAAGATGTCATCTATGTACCGCTTCCAAACAAGAAGCGATACATAGTAGGGGTTGTCCTGATTCAGTACCTTTGTCTGTTCCAGCACATGGACGTATAGATTCACTAGACTGGGCGCGAAAACACTGCCCATACTAGTTCCAGAGATCTGGAGATAGGTGGTGTCTTCAAATTTAAAATAGTTTTCTTTCATAGCCAGCTCAGCTAGGTCCATGATGAAGGCAGCTGGGGTTATAAATTGAAGATCCCTCTCTTGTAGTATGTTACCCACAACTTCCAGGGTCTCTGTCTGGGGGATTGATGTATATAAAGATTCTACATCAAATGAGACGAGTAGATCCGTAGAGGTGTCAAAGTCTATGCTGGGCAGTAGTCGTAGCATATCTTTCGTATCTTTAAGATACGTTGGCATCTATTTAACTATAGGGTTCAGAAAATAATCCACAAATGTGGATAATGGCTCCAAAACTGACCCTATGCCGGAGATGATTGGTCTCCCTGGAGGCGGTCTCTGTGGTTTATGTACCTTTGGCAGGCAGTAGAAGTAAGGGACCGATGGATGAAAGGTACATAATGGCCCTCTTGAGGGGTAATCCACCCTTCTGACGTTGCCTCTTCCACTAGTTGACTGATCTTGGTCTTCAATCTTTCTGTGGGGTCATCTTTTAAAGGTAAGTATGACTTCCGATCTTGTAGCTGCCTTAGACATTCCTGTCTATAGGTCTCTGTGTCTAGGATGACAATTGCACCGCCTTTGTCTGCAGGCTTTATTGTGATGGCTTCATTAGTTGTTAAAGCCTGCAGAGCTGATCTTTCTTTGTTGGGTAGATTGACAAAGGATCTAGATTTCTTAGTATTGAAAAGTAGGTTGATGTCTGCCTCCACCGCCTCTTCAAAAGTTTGGACTCGTGTGGGTAATCCAATGGTCGTTGGATTAAAGGTCGATGGTCTTTTCAAACCAGTATTGACGACCAGTTCTGTATTCTCTTCAGGGTTCTGTTTGGCAAAGAAATAATGAAGTCTGACCTTCCTGAAGAGTTTGGATAATTCCACTTGTGTATTGAATTGATCACCTTCATGTGTTGTTACAAAACCTAGTCCACGGTTGAGAAGGTTTTCTTCTTCATTGGACAGGGAATGGGAGATCAAATTTATCACGAGACTGGTTGATCGATTGTTCTGCTCGTTCCCGCTCCGTCCTGTGGAATCTTTTTGCCACTCCTCAGGTC
Organism: Lissotriton vulgaris; assembly: GCF_964263255.1. Classification (NCBI taxonomy): domain Eukaryota; kingdom Metazoa; phylum Chordata; class Amphibia; order Caudata; family Salamandridae; genus Lissotriton; species Lissotriton vulgaris. The sequence continues at coordinate 1,531,078,880 of NC_141685.1, read as the reverse complement.
CATTGTTGGTTGTTGTACTGGCGTTGTCCATCGGACTTGGGATCCTTGTCCCTGTCTTCTCCTTCCTCTGTTGGTCCTCTGGCCAAACCCTAAAAAAGACTGCGGTCCTTGTGCTTGTTGCATTTGGTGAGGGAAGAAAGGTGGGCCCATTTGGGGAAAGTTTGGACCATACATCCGAGGACCTGGTTGCCAAAAAGGTTGGAACTGGTTTTGACCGAAGTTGTTAAAATTGCCTCTTCGTCCTCTTCTATTGCCACGTCCCTTAAAGGGGTGTCCATTGCCACGTTGGGATGTTTCAGAATCACTTGAGTTGTCATCAGAGCTTGAGGTGGCATAGCTAGAACCTCCTCGACGTCCACTCTGGTTAAATGATGGGGTTACATAAGAATCACTAGTGTATGGATACACTTTTTCACTAGAAAATTTGGCTAAATCTTTCTTAAAATTCTCCAATTTTGTGAAAAGAATAGATTCCTTGAATTCAGTGTTTTTCTTATTGCAGTCATCTTGTCCAGATTTGAAGGCTGGTGTTTTTAAGGTGGTTTTTATTTTCCCTTCAAGTAGTTGTATCTCAACTAGGATTTTATCAGCTACACGTTTGGCCGTTTTTATGATAAGGACAAGCCAGTCCCTGGTGCACCGCCAGGCAATCAATGACCAATCCGTCAGAAATTCTTTGTCATCCAAGAAAAGTCTTGGTGCATTGGTCACGATTAGTCCTGACGGTGCACAGTTACTGTGTAGATATTGTGCCATTGTTATACCGTGTACTGTGGTTCTTGAATGGGATTTCTTCAAAATCAAGATCTTATTCCAACCCTCATCAGTAGTACTTACTGCAAGGGGGACCCTATCCAATAAACTGGGATTCTCATCTAGAATGTTCTGAATCTCTGCTTCTTCAAAAGCTAGTCCACAGTTTGAAGCCATTATAAATGTTTGTCTTAGCCACAGATACTTGCCGAGAAATAAAGAAAAGGGAATGTTCAACAGTTGAGTGAAAGTCAAAACAGAGCTATAGAACAGACAAAAGAAATTGTATGTCCGTTATTTTTAGAGAAGACCCACAGCCGAGGCTGTACTCAATCACAAAACACACACTATTTAAATGAGGGTCTAAGGGCTAGTTTTATGACTCTGAACTGGACACATGCCCCCAACATAAGACTTACTACAACAAAAGGTATCCAGGAGTCACAACCATATTTTTATACTTTAGACTGACCACCATACGACCTACAAATTAGATTGTGAGTTAAATACTATTCGTATGTAAATACCATTCAACTACTCATACATTTAGCATGCAACCAGGGTAGGAATTTTTCCCATCAGTTGCCGTTCTGTACCACCACTATCACATCATTTGGGTCCTCCTTACCCAGGAGTTAGTACGAAGACAGTCACACTATTTGAAAAGTGAAGACTGTGTGAGTGAGGAGACTGATGTTATTCGTTTCGCTAGGTGGTGTCAGTATGGTGTTGGTGTGATATTAACAACTGAAAGAAAGCAGTGCATGTGAAAAAAGGGGTGTGGTGAGTAAAATTAGGTGGAACTGAGTAGAATAAATGTTTTATTGTTTTCTCTCAGACCCCTAAGTTTAAAACCAAGTGAACAGTAGATTTAACATAATATCTACTAGCAAGTGGTCGACATGTTTCTGCATATAAACGGAAATTATCCTATGCATTCTTCAGGACCTCGATGTTGCTACTGCTTGCATGACTTAGTGATAAAGAAAATAAAAAGGGAAAAATATCCGCTGATTGTCAGGTGTTGATTCTCCACCACAATCTAAAACAGTCATATGGATGAGGAAAGAGAAAAGAGAAAAACAAGCATATTTGTCAAAGAATGCACTCCTTAGTAGCGATATTCTTGTGGTCATGTATATACAATTTGATTGACATGATATCACTCACCCAGTGTTTGTGGGGATGGCGCCTCAACTCACCTGGCTGCAGCTCAGGTAAATAAGGAGCACCGCTCTGTTTAGCAAAATACAATCATAGAAACACTCAACCAATTCAAAAAACAAGGCAAGAAATGTTACGTTATGTCTTAACTCTTACATTTAAAAATACATATGTGGATAAATCAACTTATCCCGAATCTTTACTGATGGAGCAAGTGGAGCAAATTACTATGTAGAAATGAATTAATGTGTAAAAATAGTAAATAGTTAGATCCAGTTGGCAGCCACGATTACCCAAACAGTTGCCCTCAACTACAGGCTCCTCCTGGACCAAACAGCCAAGTCTGTCTCGGACTGGTCCCGGCTGCAACTGGCCTGGTTTGGCCGCCTGGCTGCGATAAAGATGACGATCCTCCCTCGTATCCTCTATCTTTTCCAGATGCTACCCCTGCGCCCCCCCCGGGGGCCTTGAGGAAGCTACAGAGACTGCTGACCACGTTCCTGTGGAACCATAAACGCCCCCGCATTGCGCTCGCCCGAATAACAGCGCCTCGAGATGAGGGTGGCCTGAACTTCCCGTGCGTAGAGGCGTATTACCAGGCATCGTGCTTACGCTTCATCCTGGAATGGAACAGGCCCATGTCCAGTAAGCACTGGCTCTTTATGGACCAGACAGTGGCGGGACGTAACATCTGGCGTGAACTCTGGCTCCCGCGTAAACATCGGGCCTGGGGCCTTTACTCATCGCCGGTGACCTCACCGACGCTAGCGGTGTGGGATCGACTGGCGTACAAACGCGGCTGGACTACCTTCCCGTCGCCACTGACGCCTATAGTTGACAATCCGGAGTTCCCCCCAGGATGCGCCTCGCCGGTCTTCCAGCGATGGAGGGAGCTAGGCTGTAAGAGGGTGGGACACCTCTTTCAACCGGAGGGACTGATACCGTTTTCCACTCTTCGCCAGGAATACTTTGAGCTGAACGACGCAGACGCCTTCCATTATTCACAGGTTGCGCATTGGGTAACACTCCCTACTAACATTGCTGACATGTCCTGTCCTATGACACCCCTGGAACGCTGGGTAGCCTTTAGGAAGGATGATCGCAGACTCATCTCTGAACTCTATGCTTTCATTATGAAGCGCCAACACACGCAGCGCTCCAAGGCGCAGGTTCGATGGGAGACGGAGTTGGGCCGCCCGTTGACGCGTAAGGAATGGGACAAGATACACTATCGCGCACACCACACCGCAGCTAACGTTGCCGGAGCTGAGGCGGCCTTTAAAATAGTCACATACTGGTATCACATGCCAGCGAGGATCCACGGGTGGGACCCTAAGTGCTTGAGTCTTTGTTGGAGGGGTTGTGGCGCGACAGGCACTTTGACACATCTGCTTTGACACTGTCCCAAATTAGTGCGTTACTGGAGGGAGGTTCTAGACGACATAGACAATGCTTTTGGCATCACCTTTCCCAGAGCTCCAGAGCATGTACTGTTGGGCCTACCTCATCCTAAGGCATTTCCCCTGCGCTCCCCGCGGGGTAGACAGATAGCACTGGCGCTCCTGGCAGCACGACTGGTAATCCTTGCATAGTGGCGCTCACCAGACGCCCCTGACCCGAGGGACTGGATTAGACAACTTTGGCTGCTGTTGGGCATGGAGAGGCTCTCCCTGTGTGTGGATGGTAAAGGGGACACGTACGCGAAGCTCTGGGCACCCTTTATACACTTGCTATCTCGGGACTTACGAGAGGTCACTTGCCCCAAATTCCTACAGGTATTGCAACTCATTCCGTTAGAACCGCCAGGGGCGAACACGTGAGAGTCCATGGCTCACCCTTGGAATGTAGCGGGGTCCCTGGGAGTGTGGGCTTAGTTAGCTGTCTGGGCCATGCTGATGCGGAGGGGGTGGGTGGGAGGGAGGGAGGGGGGTCCTGGGCGGATGGGTGGTGGGGGGGGTGGGTAGGCTTTTGTTTCCTTTGTGGTGTTTTTTTCTTCTCTGGTTTTATAAAAAGCAGCATCGACACCCTACTTGGTTGCACCATTTGGCTGACAGCCCACCTTCGCCGGGTCGCCCTCTGGGTTGTAGACCTCATGGCTGTGTTTTTGTGCTGTTCTTCTACGCTCTGCCAGCCGGTGGATGTAGGCAGCCTAGCTGTGTTCACTGCTACATGTCTGCTGAATAAAAATTGTTTGATTCTAAAAAGAAAGCAGCAGCAATTATGTATGGTCTAGTGAGGCTTAACAACTGACTAAGCAGTCCGCAGAGGGAATAATTAAAGTCACTCAAGCTTCCCTCCTCCAGCACTACGATACGGCCACCAAGCCTTCCCCAGAGCATGCTCGGAATGCCTGGAACATGCTCAGTGCGCTGGACATAAGCAAGATTTTCAACTACTGAAATATCTCCGTAGAGCGAGACTTAGATTGGAATTCGGGTTGGGACAACAATCCCTAAGCACTGAGGCAGACTTCCTGAAATTCTACATTCAAACATTAAAAGAACCAGAGAACTCTCTTTAGGCGTCTTAGAAATATTTTTGAAAAACCAGGGTCGTCATGGAACATCCAACTACAGAGAGCTATAGTGACAACTGCAATAAATCCGGCAGCACTCACATTGGGGTTTGTCTCCTATGCAGTATGGAGAAAGACCATCAACAGAGAAGTATCTCTGGCCTCATTTCAGCAAAACCTAGACCTAAAAGAGACGGAGACCTTGCGCCCCTTAAATTCTTCGTACTTGGTCGCTTAAGCCCGGCCTTATTTACTAGCTGCCATAAATCGCATCACGTTGAGAGAGATCATGTACTTGCGCTTGCTGGGCTTACCAATATCAGAGTTCAATCGAGCATGGGCCAACCAGGACAATGGCAGTGCTTGCAGGTTATGTAATTACAAACATGAATCATGGCTGCACCTTTTGTGCTGCTGTCCTGCTATGATCAATGAAAGGAGAATCCTACTTAAACAGATATTTCTGAGATGGAGGCCCGCACTTGTACAGAGGCATCCGCAGTATGTTTTTTTACCAACCGATGTTCCATCTCTCACTCATTGTGGGCGTTTTGTAAAAAGACTCAGGGACATATTATCAAGCAGGGCGTAAAAAATTATCGCAGTTTTAGCGGCAGAAAACTGCTGCTAAAGCAGCGATAATGGGCTTGATAATATGGCCTTGTGAATTCCAATAGAAACCCATGTTCTGGTGTGAACATGGGCTTCAATTGGAATTCTCCAGGGCATATTATCAAGCCCATTATCGCCGCTTTAGCAGCAGTTTTCTGCCGCTAAAACTGCGATAATTTTAACGCCCTGCTTGATAATATGCCCTCAGTGACACCATACTACCTTGATCTGGCCACCTGCATAGTAGGTCCAAAGTCCAGAAACTTATATCGGACTACTACACAAAGAAAACTGGCGATAATGAAGGCAGGAATCTCGTTGCAGCCCCCCCTTCTAACCCAATGGGAGGTCTTCCATAACAAAAGAAAAAAAAAATGCCATCTTTTAAAGAATATAGGGGCATATTACCAAGCAATAGCGATAATTATCGCTATTGCTTGGTTAGAGACAATAATTTACCGCTCAGCTGCGGCGAATTTTATCGCAGATAAACCTTGGTATTACCAAGGTTTATCGCAAATGCGATAAAAATCAGCTGCAATGCATGAATATCGCTGAAAAGTCTGCAATATTCATGCATTAGCGAGCTAATGCTCTTAGCCATGTTATCCACCTCCCATTGGATAACATGGCTAAGAACTGCTCAGGGCAGGTGTAAGCTTTTGGAGATATTCGCGCTTAGCGCGAATATCTCAATAAGTTGGTAATAGGAGGAAGCGATGTTAGCGACTGTTTCCAGTCGCTAACATCTTGGCACGCCCACTTTGCATGTCATTAGTGATAAATATCACTGACATGCAAAGTGGGGCCCAAGATGGTCGCTATCTCCTACTAGCTGTCGCTAACTGGTGTTAGCGACAGCTAGGTAATAGGGAGATAATTTTATCTCCGCTTTTTTGGCTTTTAAAGCCAAAAAAGCGGAGATAAACCCCCTTGATAATATGCCCCTCAATTATTACTCATCTGGCAAAGAGGCTTACTTGAAAGTCACATGTGGGGACAAATTGTACTTTAGACTTTTATGAATTAATTTGTTGCTTTTAAAGATTTTAATTCCTTTGAAATGGTTTTAATTAATTGATACAAATAAAGACTATCAGCCTGATTCATCATTGGGGGGTTTTGCGAGTCTGAAATAGCGATTCATAAGGAATCGCTATTCCAGACTCGCAAAACGGGATTCATGTAGGAATCGCAAAAAGAATTGCGATTCCTACACATTCCTTATTTGCGATTAGCAAATTGCTAATCGCAAATAAGGATTAACTCCCCATTCATTCCTATGGGACTAAAGGCCCATAGGAATGAATGGGGAGTAATTCCTTATTTGCGATTAGTAATTTGCTAATCGCAAATAAGATAGCGATTTTAAGGGTGCCAGGGGTGTCCAAAGGACACCCTGTAGCACCCCTTAAATGCAAATAGAAACAGGTGTTGCGCACACACATGTCCAAAGGACATGTGTGTGTGCAACATGCAACTTAGAAAAATGCTTTTAAAAGCATTTTTCTAAGTTTTCGCTATTTACCACGAGGTTTGACCTTGCGGTAAATAGCGGGCCGAAATTGCGAATTTGCAATTTTTAAATGGATGATGAATTGCATTTAAGGAATCTCAAAAAGAGATTCCTTAAATGTAATTCCTCGCAAAATAGCGAAATCGCTATTACCGATTTTTGCATTTGGGATGATGAATCCCAAATGCAAAAATAGCGCTCGCAAAGGGCCAGATTCTCAGAATCTGGCCCTTTGCGAGCCGATTTCGGCTTGATGAATCAGGCTGTATGATGTTACTGCCCTATATAGAACTGTGTGGTTGGTGGTTTCACAGACTAAGATGCAAACAAAAAGGGGGAGAGAGAGAGTCAGTGGATTCAGTCTCCCTGGTAATGCGAATAAACAAAGTGGAATCCACTCAGAGTGGTAGTGGTCCCTAAGGTGATGGGGAACACACAGTGTTGTTTAAATGCCCCTCACACACCAACAGGCCCCTTGGTGTCATGCTTCATCATCGGGGCCTTCGCACCCCTCTACGGGATGCGGCGTGCTACGACTCACGACTACGCAGGAGCACTAAGTAGTGAACTATGTGAGGGGGTGTGTTGCTAAAGAAGAAGGGAGTGAGTGAGGTGAGGTGAAAGTGAGTGATTAAAAAATACCTGGCACGTAGGTGAAAAATAATTTTATTAAATCCTCAGCTGGTATTATTAAAAAGGAGTGCAGAATGGGGTTGTAAAAATACGTGTTAGTGTATTACAACCACCTCAAAGTGTCAACATGTTTCGGAGCGCGAGGGCTCCTTCTTCAGGACAAGGATAAGCACATATCCTCACCTTACTCACATGTAGATGTAAAAGTGTTTAAAAAGAATTACAGCAATGTGTAATGTACTAACAATGTTTATGTATAGGTGTGTTCCGTTGCGCCCAATTGGCGTCCCCTCAACGCTGCTCCACTTCATCGGAGCAGCGTTGAGGGGAAGGCAGGCGACTAGCTTTTGCAGTAACCGTTGCTTTACTGAGCAGTATGGAAGGATCCCCCAATAACACACATAGGCTCATGAGGTTATGAGTTTGAGAACTATAAGTTTTCATCAAACACCTTTGAGGTGGTTGTAATACCCTAACACGTATTTTTACAACCCCATTCTGCACTCCTTTTTAATAATACCAGCTGAGGATTTAATAAAATTATTTTTCACCTACGTGCCAGGTATTTTTTAATCACTCACTTTCACCTCACCTCACTCACTCACTTCTTCTTTAGCAACACACCCCCTCACATAGTTCACTACTTAGTGCTCCTGCGTAGTCGTGAGTCGTAGCACGCAGCATCCCGTAGAGGGGTGCGAAGGCCCCGATGATGAAGCATGACACCAAGGGGCCTGTTGGTGTGTGAGGGGCATTTAAACAACACTGTGTGTTCCCCATCACCTTAGGGACCACTACCACTCTGAGTGGGCTTCACAGACTACACATGGTATATGGGCCTGTGAGACCTTGTACTGCGGGCCATGAGGACCTGTAGTGTATTCGGAGTTGTATGGCATTGCACTATTCACTATAATGCTGTGGTGTCTAGAGCTCTACGGTTTATCCTAATGCACTCTAGTAATGGTCACCTGCTAAGTTTCTGAAACCTCGTTCAGAAGCATGTGTAGTGACAGAAAGATGACATCTTGCTCTGCAACAATTGGGATTTTCGTAAGGAAGAAAGTGGAAACAATGCAGTTGCTAAATGGGCCAGCAGACAAAAGTATTTACTGCTTCCCAAGAAAACAGAGAGATTTTGCCCAAATGTTGCACTGTTCAGGGTCTCCTTGAAATTGGACCATGTATTTAGCTAATATTTGGCAACAAATGTATAATGCCATAAAATGGCATGCTGATGTTTAGAGAACAAATATTTGTATGTGCTAAAAATGAAAAGCTACAAGATGTTGTCAGTATTCTAATGCTGAAGGGGATTTCAGTTGATATCTGCCTATCGTTTCAAATTAACTAGATTCAGAACTATAAACGTTGTTGTTTTCCTGTCTTTTCACTATTAGAACTTTTCACAATACAGATATCTAGTCCCAGGGCATATCTGTCATTAGTGCAGTAGCTGTAGTTGCACCTTGCCTTGCTTGCTTCCAGCCATGCTACACTTGCAGTGCCACAGCGACAGGGGCAACTTTCCATCAATATCTTGACTACTGCAAAACGTACTTTATTATTGTTTTCAGTGATAAATCGATGCGAATGTCTTTTTTGCACGTGTCAGGTAGTGTCAATGTATGTAAAAATGTGTACCCTTGCAAGTACAATTAACAAAATCTGCAAATGTTAGTTCACATTACTCTTTTACGGGTGCAATTTATGAGCTGGCCTATCTTATGAAAAACAAGATGCAGCCAGTTTATATTTTGATCCTGAGAATGAGCATGTACGCTCAATTTTAAATGCAAGAAAGTAAACTCTAGGGCACTGATCATTAGTGAAAACAAATGATATGTAAGGTGTGGTTATGTGGAATATAATAACTACCGGTTGTGATAAAAATCCTCACCCTAACAATTTCCCTAAAGTGCGCGTGAGCAGGTCTCACCGAGCGATGCTTACCAGGGGAAGTTTCCGAAAATGCTTCCCCATTTCGAAAGGCTTAAGAAAGGCAAGAATCGTGCATTCCCTGTAGAAGAAACATGGGGGCATATTATCAAGACAGGCGATAAAATTATCGCAGTTTTAGCAGCAGAAAACTGCCGCTAAAGGGCTTGATAATATGCTCTATGGAATTCCAATTGAAGCCCATGTTCGATGTCCTTCACATTTAACATGGTCTTCAATTGGAATTCCATAGAGCATATTATCAAGCCCTTTATCGCCATTTTAGCTTCAGTTTTCTGCCGCTAAAACGTCGATAATTTTATTGCCTGTCTTGATAATATGCCCCTCTGACCTTTTTAAGCAGCATCATATATTTGATTCAAAATCCTGGTGGTTGGCTCTGGACTTCCACTTTTAAACACCGAGGAGCGGGGCATATAAGCAAGAACCTTGTTAAAAATATTGCCGTTTTAGCAGCAGGAAACTGCCGCTAAAACGGCGATAATGGGCTTGCTAATATGCGTTTTAGAATTCCAATAGAAGCCCAGGTTAGATGTCCTGCACATCTAACCTGGGTTTCTATTGGAATTCTATAGGGCATATTAGCAAGCCCATTATCGCCGTTTTAGCGGCAGTTTCCTGCCGCTAAAACAGCGATAATTTTAACGACGTTCTTGCTAATATGCCCCAGCCTTCTCTTCTGCCTGATAAAGTACACTGTGCAAACACTCCGCTTCAAAGTAGGTATTATCCGATCCCTTGTAACTGTTCCTATAAAAATAGCTGAAGAAAAGACACTGGAATTATCTGTTGACTTGTACTTGACCCTAATTGAGATCCCGAAGATAAACACTTTAGAATTATTTCTGGTGTTGCCCCTGCAGCTGCGATTTACTGGAGCGCAGACTCTGATTGTGTTTGTCATGGCATCACTTGCCCTCAGCACATTTTTGAGAGGATTTCACCTAGGAATTAAGATGTCAGTGAACGTTCTACGATTTCTGGTGGAAAAATAAGGGAAGAAAAATACTCTGCATCTGGAGAATAGCTGCGGCCTTTGATTTACTTTCCCTCCCTTTTCCCCTGTCACATTCCAGGCTTTTTGGGATGAGTGAGAAGGCAGCCTCCTTTGCGCGCTGCTCTGTCAGGAGGTTATTACGCCAAAGTAAATTGATTGTAATGGAGTTCTTGCCTGAGCTGTGGTGAGAACAGGATGCGGCCCTCGTCCAGCCTTCGGAGCGCGCTACTTCCCAGTAGTAGAAGCAACTAAACCACACATGCTCATTCCAGACCAGTGGCGTAACAAAACTTTAGATGGCCCCCGCTCAAGGAATGGTGAGGGGGGCCCTACTATGCCAGGCCCCCGTGCAAGGCATGGTGAAGGGGGACCCTACTATGCCAAACTCTCGCAGTCGCCAACCACTCTGTAGAAGTGCTTCACATTTGACCCCTGCATCCACAGGACATCAGCAGGAGTTTCAATAATACCTTTAGCGTCAAAGAGAAAAAGTTATCTGAGGGATAAGCATGTGCCACATACATGCACACTGAAAACCGAGCTGTGTTCATAACTTTTATTATAATATTATTTTTATTAACAAAATGTAACTTTAGGGGAGTAAATGTTCCCGTCGCTGACGCCTAACTAGAGGCGTAGGTTTGTAAGGGATGTGCAGGTGCAAAATAAATCTAGTCACTAAACGGTGCATTTGCTACATAACTCACCATCTGTTGCATAAGCTACAGATTTTAACAAAACAAAATTTGTTTCCAATTCAAATGGATAAAAAGTTACTAAAATCTAAGTGACATGCGCTGCTGTGCAGTAGAAGGCCCTATGTAAAATTTGACCGATCACCTTTGTGTTGCTTTTTATGATTTTGTTTAATACTTTATTGCTGAGTGTGGCACCCGCTTCAGGAACACCACGCTCTGTTTCAGCTTTTTTTTAAAACTTTAATGCGTAGTGTGGCACCCACTTCAGAAACACCATGCTTGGTCTCAGTTTTTTTTTTACTTGAATGCTGAGCGCAGTTCCCACTTCAGGGACACCACGCTCTTTTTCAGCTTTTTTTTTCACTTTAAACTTTATTGCGAAGTACGAAACCCACTTCAGGGACACCGCGCTCTCTGTATTGCAATAGGTCTCGTATTTGCCAAACTTGGACCTATTGGTATTGTAAATGATATTGCCTTTTTATTGGAAAACGAGGCAGTATCTGAGAGGCCTGCACAAATAACATGTCACATTTGTCCTTCACTGGCAACAAACACCCTAGTGTAGCGCCTGACTCTCAGAGGGTAGATTTGCAGAGCAGTCTAAGGCTTAATCAAGGGAGGTGGTGTGGGCTAGTAATCGCCATTACAGGTGCGCAGAAACAAAACTCAATAACTGATTGTGCAATCTGTACTTTGCTTTATAAAAGTAATATTACATTTATTAATCACGCACTACTCAATACTAGGCACCACTTTCAAATATACAAAAGATGTTGGAATTACTTTGTGACATTGCATAACATCTCCACCCCTCCCGCAGGGGGGGGGGGGGGGGGGTCTAGTACCACCACTCCCATGTACGCACATCATCTTGCCCCCTAATACAGTTAGTTGAACATAACCTGGAGCGAGGGCCCTGAGCACTGGCACATACCAGTGCGTCCCACCCCATTATCTCAACCAGCATTTAAAATAGGCACACCTGCCCTGGTGCCACATAGGCCTGACTGGGCATCCCGTACTGATCATGAAGTATACACCTCTACATCTTAGGGGCTAACAGTCTGGGTTCTTCTTCACCTAACGCAGCAGCAAGAATACATGTTTAGGTATCCCTTTAAAATGAGGTACTTATTAGACTTGATAACCTTTATAATGCATTGCAATTACAACCTCTAAAAGGCATCACAGATGTAATCACAGGATTAAGCAGATACAGCCAGACACTCTAGCAGGAATGTCTAGCAACACAACCCCATTTGGCTTATGACATCAACTTACACAGTTACTTCACATAACACATATGACTTTCAGTCCATCTAAAAGAAATAATTTTAGTAAATGCATTTCTGGTGCAATTACACATATTCACCTCCAGGGGATGCCCTTCTCCCGACATCCCCAACTCAGCCCTTCATCCCTTGGTGCACGTCTCAATACACCCCCAGCTGTAGAACAAAAGTTCCAGCCCAGAAGGTGATTAAATGCTGGCTGAGCCCTTGAGGGGTTATTTCTTCTGAGTCCCTAGAGACTTAGGGAGGGACTTCTCTTCTTCGTGCTGGGGGAGGCTGCGTTCTTCTGCAGCTCCCGCTGCACCTCTGCTCTCACTTGGTGGTGACCCCGCCCTCCTGGGGCCACCACGACTCGAGAACAATTTGTTTTTCCTTGCAGGCCAATCCGGGCCTGCAAGGCATTATGGGCGATTCTTTCCCTCCCTCGTGAATAACATAGCAGTGGCTCCCCTGCTGCTTGAGGAGGGCCGCAATGGCACCGGTTACGCGGACTCAAAACGCATCTTCAGGCCGTTGGTGGTCCGGGCCCACCCGGACCCCTTATGCCAGGTGAGTGGTTCTTCGAGCAGCTCAGGGAGCCCAACCCCGGCTGCTCCGGCTGCTGTGCTTCTCGGGGTCCCGGTCCCACCTGGGAACCCCGCACTGCATAGCTGCTGGAGAGCCACTCAGGGAGCCCACCCACATTTTCAAACATACAGAAGGAGGCAATCGCTCCTGTTCAATAATGGGACGGAGTAGCAAAGACTGGTCTTGGCTCCCCAGGCCTTAAATTCTACTTCCTAATATTAATATTGGCTATTTGCCGAGCAACCATCTGATACCAACAAAGATTACCACGGGCCATACCCAGCATAACAGCTCTACTTTGAGTAATATTAAGATCGGCCACGCGTCGGGCAACCATCCAGGACCAACAAATTTCATCACTGGCCACATTCACCACAATAGCTCCACTGTGAATAACCAATCCATCAATCTATTGTCTTGGAACGTCGCCGGGATACATAAAGCTTTGCAAAGTCCAGGAGCAGTTGCACTCCTGGCTGGAGCAGATGTAATCTGTGTACAGGAAACATGGGCTACTGCTTCCACACCAATAGTAAACTACGCCGAATATTTTAAACCTGCAAAAAAGGCCAATATTTTTGGGAGACCGTCAGGGGCATTTCAATTTATGTCAAGCATGCACTGAAAGTAAACTTCTTAACAATACAGAACACCTCAGACATGTTCTTGGCTGGAATTTTGAAAGGCCTTATTACGATTGATGGCCCGACTTCAATACTCCTTATCAACGTCTATTATAACCACCATGGGCCGGACCCAAATGACAAACTGAGCTGTCTATTAAATGAGATTGAAACTTTATTAGTACGGTATGCAGGTATGGACTCAATTATTTTGGGCGACTTCAATATGCACAACATAGGGCAAACAATCGATGAAAACCATCATAATGGAAGCACCAGAAGATTCAATGCCATAATGCGGGTCTACAAGCTGGCAACAAGACAGTGTCTAAACACAAAAAACAACCGAACAGCATTGATACCCCCAACCTACAATAATCAGACAACAATTGACTATCCCCCAGATGCATCAACAACCCAATTTGCGATTCCTTAATAGCGAAAAATACCGATTCGCTATTAAGGAATTACAAAATGGAATGCATCAAGAAATCACTTAAAAAATAGCGATTTCTTAGAATTCCTTATTTGCGACTCGCAAATTGCAAGTCCCAATTAAGGAATACCTCCCCATTCATTCCTATGGGCCTAGAGGCCCATAGGAATGAATGGGAAGACAATCTCAATTTGCGAATCGCAATTAGCGATTCACAAACGAGATTGCGATTTCAAGGGTGCAGGGGTGTCCAAAGGACACCCTGTTGCACCCCTGAAATTGATATGTGCACATATGTTGCGCACACACATGCCCTTAGGGCATGTGTGTGAGCAACATGAAACTTTGAAAAATGCACTTTAGTGCATTTTTCAAAGTTTTTGCAAATTACCATGAAGTTGTACTTCATGGTAATTTGCGTGCCCTATTAGCGATTTCGCTATTTTATAAACGTTCATGCATTGCATTTAAGGAATCTCAAATTGAGATTCCGTAAATGCAAATAATCGCAATGTAGCGATTTCTAAAATAGCGATTTTTGCATTTGGGATGATGCATCCCAAATGCAAAAATACCGCTCGCAAAGGGCCATATTCTCAGAATCTGGCCCTTTGCAAGCAGATTTTTGTTTGATGAATCTGGGACTATATTCTTCTAAGTAAACGCTTACAAAATTACATGTCAAATTATAATGTTCATCCCCGGATTGAAAGCGACCACGCTGTCCTTACATTAGAGCTGTCCATTAGTGTGAAAACAAGGCATACTCTTTACTGCATTAGAGCTACAAATGGAGATGAGTTATACAGACCCCTTAGAAGAATTAAATGGGGACCGCTTCCGACCCATAAGCTTGTCTCATGGAAATCAACCTGGAAAGGCTGGCAGACTGGCCGCAACGACCAGGGCAGAATTGGAGAATGGAGCTCACTCGCATACGACTTAGCTCACCAACTTCAAGGGAGCGACAACCACAGACCTCATGATAACTCCACCTACAAACTGGGATTTCACCCAGCAATTAAGAAATGCTCAAGAGAACTTAACTCTAAACGTAGAGTCTATTGAGCAACCAGATCGCTGACCGCAAAAAATGACCTAAAAGAGGCGGCAAAGATTCATGCAACAGTGGTCTGGCAAGTGAAACGTGAAGCAACAGAGCAAAAATGGTTGAAGATCTTCGAGCTGCTTGCCCCCAGTAAGACCCAAGAGTTTTGGCAATATATAAATAAGGTAACCCACGGAACCTCCAATAGAGAGAACCCACTTGATGCAAGTACTTGGTCAGCCCACGTAAAAACTCTCTATACCAACGATTCAAAGAAAAACTCAATCAAAGGAGCACCTCTTGAAGAATATCTAGATGAAGAATCAACTGAACCCACTGTCCCTCTAGCGAACGTCACACTTGCTGAAAGAAAGGTACTAAGAGCAATTTTGAAAAATATACACCACAATGGGGCCCCTGGACCAAATGGTCTGCCTGACTCCCTTTTTAGGGAGGACATCAACTTTTGGGCTGAGAACCTGGGTAAGCTATATGCGGAGTGCAGGCTCCTGGCGATGTCTCAGACTCCTGGAGGGGATCCCTATTATATCCAATCTATAAAAAAGGGCCAAGCTCAGACCCCAAGAATTACCTTATGATTGCCGTACTGGACGAGGAGGGCAAGGCTTATGCAAGCACTATCCTCACGGAATTAGCAGATTGGTTCAGCAAGGAGAATTTGCTTCTTTTTTATCAGATAGGGTTCCGTCCGGGAGGCTCTACCTTAGATAACATCATAGCCCTGTCATATTTAGTACAACAATCAAAGGCTCGGGACGATCAACCGCTTTTTGCCTGCTTCGTTGATTATACAGCAGCCTTTGATGGGGTAGACCAAAACATTCTATGGAAGAAATTGGCCTGCTGGAATATTTTCCCAAAACTACTACAAGCCATCAGATCACTGTATACTAAAACGTGGGTAAGAGTCAAACTCTCGTGTGAATCATCCACAGAAAAAATCAGCACAGACCACGGGTAAAAGCAGGGCTGCGTCCTTGCCCCGCTTCTTTTCAATTTATATACAGCAGATCTGGGCAATGTATTGCATGGAGCAACTCTGGCGACTCCCAGGATCGGTGGAATCAGAATCCAATTGATTCAATATGCAGACGACCTGGTCCTCTAGGACCATACCAAAGTTGGCCTTCAAAAAGGCTTAACAGCACTAGCAGAGTACAATGCCAAAAACAAGCTGGTTGCAAAACCAACAAAATCCAAGATAGTGATCTTTGCCACTTCCTGAAAAAGAAGTTAATAAAATGGAGACTAGGACCATTAACATTATCCAGCACACAATCGTATATTTATCTCGGTGTATGGCTCAGTGAAACAGGTCGGCCAAAGGTTCATCGACTCAAGCTCCATCCGAAAGGCAAAATGGTCACTTATGCCATCTGCAAACTCAATGCCACTTTGGAAAGTCCAACTACTACGGCCATTCAACGAGTTCTGAGGGCACAATTACTACCTTCCATCAACTATGCTATACAGGCGGTCCCAGGAAAATTGGCGCAAGACCTTGAAAAAATCAACTGTGCAGCCTATAAAAAGCTATTTTGCCTTCCATCATGCATAAGGAACACTCTAATTCACTTGGAATTCAACCTTAACCGGCAATCTTTGGAAGAGCTGGCAAGTTTGGCAAAATATTTTTATTTAACCACTTTAGCACCAGAGAACTCAATGAAGTTTGTTATACATAAAATATTTAAAAACTCGGGTAACCCATGGTCAGCTGGCCTGACCTCAGCCAAAGACCTTTTGAATTTAGCCATAGAGAACTGGGACCCCAACATAATTAAATATACAACTATCAAAATTGCAATAAAAAAGCAAGTAAGATCTTGTTCTCGAAAACTGGACATTGAAGCTTTGACAGCCAGAGGCTTCCATGAGACCCAAAGTTCTCCTTACATCTTATATGGCTACAAACCACACCCTGTACAGCCGTTGGGTAGGCAAGCCCTACAAAAGATTCTTGCAGCTAGACTGCATGTGCTTCCTCTAAAACACCTGTATCCTTCAGTCAAAGTAAGATCAGCGATTATGGAGTGTCGCCTCTGCCATTATAAGCGAGAAACATTGACTCACATCCTATTATGTTGTCCCGCCCTGCTTTCAGTCCGTAGAATCCATCTAAGGCCCATCCTTCGCCAACTGGGAACGCGGACGGCAAAGGAGGCAGTCCTTCAGCTATATTTGCTGGATACGGTGAAGCATATGGCCAACTTCGCTAAATTCATCTACTATGCTCGACAAGCCCTAATAGACAGGTCAACTACTGTACAACATGGCATTTACCTGGAAGAAGGCCTCATGTAGTCCGGCCACCACCAGGAGTAGAGAAAGGAACAATATTGACTGCACTTTTAAAAATGTAAAACAAATACCAAATGGTGGTTCTAGGCTTATCTCCTATATACACATTATTTTATTCAATTTTAAAATATCCTTTTTATACGGATTGCTCTTTTTTTGTATTGGTTTTTATTAATCACACAAATAAAGTATTGCCATTGTCATTGTCACTCAGGGAGCCCACCCCCACTCAGGGAGCCCACCCCGGTGGCTCCCGCCAGCCCCCCATGCAGCCAGCACCCCCGTGTGCTGCCTGCTGGAGCCGTCACCTCGGCTCTGGTCTGCCCACTCCGGATGCAGCCGCTAAGATCACCTCCGGTCCTGCCGGACCTCAGAGGAGTGCAACGGCACTCCCCTTGCCTGCCTTCCTCCAGCCATGGGGGAGTGCGACGGCACTCCCCCTCCTTCGCGGGCTACACTGGGCCCGGTGTTGGGGTCCCAGGCCCATTCCCCTTTAGGAGGTCTTCAAGGGGAGCGCAACGGTGCAACGGTGCTCCCCAGCTTCTGGGCCAGGGGTTAGGGTCCAGGGCCCCCCTGGGAATCTTTACGGGGAGCTCCGTCGCGCTCCCCGGCTTCCACTTCTTCCGTTATGGCCCGGAGTTGGGATACCAGGCCCTCAGGCATCTTCACATGGAGCGCTACAGCACTCCCCACCGGCAATTGTCGCCAGGGACCAGGGTGCAATCTATCTTTTGCCCAGGCAGTGTTAACCTGTTAAACAAGCATTGCCTGAAGAGCTTGCCCACATTGCTGCTCCTTGCAGTGCCTCCCTTTGCCCGCCCTCTCCATCTAGAACTGCCTGAACAGCCGCTGCGGTTTAGGAGCAAAGCAGTAGCAGGAAGCATTGTGGTGGCCAGGAGCACCCTGTTGCCTGGTGCAGAGCTTCCACCGCTGTTTTTCCTTGAAGAGCTCAGCCATATTATGAAGTAATTATGAAGTAATACAATCACAAAATGTGACACATTATGTCATGTAATTTATCTGTACTTGCTGCATAATTTAGTCAACCCTGCGCATTAATTTGATCCTTCCATGCTGCATAATTCCAATGGTCCTGCTTAAAAATGTAAATTACTTGCTGAGGGCTTCACATTCATTGTAAGAGATGCAGTCACCTTTTCAATTAATCTCTTTTGATTAACCCCTCCCCTGCTGGTGACGGTACCTCTCCGTCATCAGCTGCGGTCGCGCTGTGCTGATGATGGAGCGGTTCTGTCACGGCCCGCTCGGCACGCCTGCGCGGCGCGGATTCCGTGCCTCCGCTGAGCGTTCTATTGAGCGGGCGGGGCCGTGACGGAACCGCTCAGTCATGAGCACAGCGCAACCGCGGCTGGTGACGGAGCAGTTCCGTCATCAGCATGGGCGCGCCGCGCACACCCCCTGCCCCCTTAGCACTGCGGCGGAATAGCCGACGCAGTGAAGGCGTTAAAACACATCACCCTCAGAGCTCCTCCCCGTAGTTTATTGCATATGCAGGGGACACCATGCCTACGTTTAGCTATGTCAATAGGGCTACCAAGTTTAAGTCAGTTTAAGCATGAAATTTCACTGTTTACAGCAGCTAATGTGTGACATTTTTAGGCCTCAAGCGTGACACCCTGACTGACCCCTTAGGGAAACGTTGTCTTTGACCTAAGCAGATAATTTGTCTGCATATTTAGCAGGAATTTTCTCTTATGCACATTCAAGGACCTTTTGCCGGTAATTTATCCTAATTGTGACAGGAATTTAACCTACCAATACAAATTGACTTCATTTGGAACTCTCAAAGTATCATGACTCTTGTTTCAGCAATAATTCCCTGCGGCCACCCGCCACTATCATGACCAGCGCAATAAAATCATGTGCTTGGAACCCTTCCTTGTAACCCCTTAGACACATCCTTGGTATCACTGACTGCATTGTAATACAGTAGGAAATAAAACCAATTTAAACTCAAATAAACAATGCTGCTGTACATTCCTGCTATGGGAGCTACCAGAATGAAAACACAAAGGTATTTTGTTGGAAACAAAGAAGGAAAAGGCGTTCAGCTCCATATGTGTGCACAGTGACTTCACATTTTTCCATTTAAGCTATGAGTAGTTAATGAATTGCATTCTAGTCTTGTCTATAACGGGAAAAGCTTAATTACACGAGACAGGTTTAAAAAACAAGAAACATCTGACAAGAGAATGGATGAGATCTGCGCTTTAAAATCCTGCAATTTAATGTGGTTATTTAAATATTGAATTCACTGTTGTGTTTTTTATGTAACACAGAGACTTTACTTTAGTTTTAAAAAAATACATGAAGTACTTATCAATATTTCTGTAAAGCTGATCACTTTCGTTTTTCAATGCTGTGCATTTGTACATTTGTCAATAAGTATTTTACTCTATGTGTTGCAGATTGCTTTTATCTTTGGTCTGGCACATTAGTCAAAGTTATTCAATGCATGCCCAATGAAAATAAGAACTCTGGATCTCCATCAGATCCATTAATGGCAATATTGTGAAATCAGCTACAATGACCAGCATTTACTATCCTTGTCTTATGTTTTCTTCTTATCTGCCCATACTTTAAACAGCTAATGTTAGAAGAAAACACTGTAGAATGAGTTCTACAGCAGTCCTATTGACCTCTCACTGATAACTTAATTAATCAAAGACATAAAGGCAATGTCAAATGAATACAGATTATTTCATATAAAGTTTTACTTAACAATCATGTGTAGGCCTTTGCAGATTCTTAAAATGTGAAGAGCGGACTGGCATTTTTCTCTGGGAAGGTGACGACAATACCTCCACTCTAGCAAATTCTGTGCTGCATATTCCTTCTAAAATGTGTAGTGTTCTGTGGAGGACCTCTCTCTCAGGGCCCCCCACCAACTCCTGTAAGGTGCCTGGCAGGCTTAGACTGACAAGAAACAAGTTACTTTGTTTCTTTTCAGTCCACGGTTAGTGCTGTGTCAGCTTACAGCAGGCAGCACACTGCAGCTGCTTTGGAGAGATACACACTTAATAGACAAGCTAAGGGGGCCCTCTTACCGTATAGAAGAACACGTTTTTTTGCATCCCTGTTTCAGATCTGAAAATATTACCAGGAGATGGAGAAAGGACCTTGAAAATGTGTTGACAGTTATAATGGTGCTATTATGAGTCCTTTGCACCCACAAGTTGGGGATAAAAGTGATGCAAATTGCATGTACGCATATTTTAGCAATCTTGCATATAAGACGTTGAGCAACACTGCACTCCTTTTTTTGTTTTCAGGGACTCTAATGAAGTTTTAGCGTGGTGGTGGGCATATAAACAAACGTGTGGGTCAAGCATAAGCCATTACAGTTTGTACACATTATTCCCCAATATTTTGCACACAGGTGCCATTTGGCTGGCAACCCATGTTTGAGCTCCAGCACACAGTGTTATCTGTGCAGAATCAATTAATTAGTCAATCAAGTAATCAATCAGTAAATTTGTAGAGAACTACTTGTCATCTGTGAGGGTAATCAGGCACTGGCTGGGTCCAGTTGGTTAGACAAATATTCAGGTCTTCAGGGACTTTCTGAACTGTGAAAGAGATGGGGAGGTCCATAGATGAAAAGGTAGCTTGTTCGTTGTCTTAAACTGGTAAAGCACCTTCACCCCGCATCCGTGTCCCCGCATGCTGTCACAACGCTGTTGTTACAACGACCGCGTTGTGACAACGCATACCATTACTATGCAAGTCGTTACAACGACTTGCGGAGGGGGGAGAAGGTGTTGGATTTAAAATCCAACACCTTCCCTAATGTCCGCACAGACTGGAGTTGGAATAGTACATTTTACTATTCCAACATCTAGCGCCCCCCCCTCCGCAAGTTGTTGTAACGACTTGCGGAGTAATGGTATGCGTTGTCACAACGCGGTTGGTGTTACGACCGCGTTGTGACAGCATGCGGAATAATGACATGCGGACAGAAGAGGAATATTCCTTAAACTAGATAGGAGAAAGAGCAACCTCTGCATCTGCTTTTTGAAATGCAGGGGGTGAGGGTTAGAGAAAGGAATGTGGAGGGAACATGTCTGGTGGGTTGATGGGAGGTCAGGTTGTGGTTCATGTAAGTGGGCCCGCAGTTGTGTATGGCCTTGAATGTATGGGTCAGGAGCTTGAACTGGCATCTTTTCTGTACAGTAGAACAACAAAGGTTTTGGATCCTACGTCTACCCAGCCCGGATCTCAACAGCAAAATAAACAGAACAGAGTGGCTGGATAGGAAAAGTTTATATCGTTAGTATCAGTCACGCAGTCAAAATGTACTACGTTACCAAGGTCTTCTGTACCAAAAACAAATTTATTTAATTTTTATCTATTTTTTAGATTCATCAAAACGCATGGGCAAACCAAAGACTGTCACGACAGTGAATACATGAATACAGTATTTACATTTGTACACACATACCAATATACATTATTTACAAGGTGAAAGAAACACAATTGAATAAAGACAGTTATAAAAGACACACCAAAAAAAAGCAATAACATTAATCAATGTTCAAACATTAATTGCATTTATATACAGTGAGAAAATTCCTACAAAAAGCAAGGGTACAACCAGTCCATGGGGATGTGAAACCAAGGGACAGGCGGGGACAGATGGAGTAGTACGCCTGCCTGCCTGACAACACTGTGGTTGATATTTATATTGGGTTGCACCACTAGGGTCCCAGGTGGTATTTACTTTCTCTTCCTAGGTGCACCCTTTTGAATGACCACAGGATGGGTATGTCGACGCGTTTCGAACCGGATTATTGACGGTTCTCTTCAGGACGGGGACTGGGAACAATGATTCTGTAACAATATACAGAGTGGGTGTCAGAATTAGGTATCATAGTTGTGTGAAAAAACTTTTAGCAATGACTCCACACCATGAAAAGACTTTTACCTGCACGTGGCAAAGAATGTGCCTTGGTGTCGGTAAATCGCCAGGAAAGGGGTTGATTCTGTGAAAACATACAAAATTGGAGCTTAGCACCCTAGTCCGCGGGGGAACTTTCGGGCTATACTGATACATATCACCTAGTGCCATCAAGGACAAGAGCTCGTACCTGTGGTTAGCCGGTTCGGGTTCTTAAAGGTTTAGTTGTCCGCCACGCGGTACACACACGATAGTGGGACTGCTTACATATTGGCAATGTTTCGATGTGCAAGCTGAAAATGACACACAGAATTCGGCGCGCGAGATTAGACAAGTACTCTAGTGTGAGACAAAATGTGTAAGTTACGGGGCCGAGTAACAATTCCTACCTGAATAAGTAGCTTGTGCAACGTGTGGCATCTGATGTCACTTCAGAGCTGGTCTATAAGTGAGCCGGGACCTGCGTTACAAGAAGGCAAGGGTAATTAAACCAAGCTTTCCCATGGGGCGGAGGGTAATGGCGATATGACGCTTGGCGCGTTTTGGCAGGGAACCTGCAATCCACTTACTTTATCAGGAGGATTCAATCACTCGGAGTATCTCGGACTGGAACACGCACAGTCTGTTAGTGTGTCTCAGCGCTGGCTTGAATATTTGAAAACTCCCGGGCCGGTTGGCTTGTGGGAGTGGCTAGTGGGCGGAGTGAGTGAAGGATCATGGTCCATGTAGTTCGGGCCATTTTTAGATGAATATTGACAGACTTTTGTTGGGCACAGGACCTAGTGAGTACAGCGTGTGATCATACCGGGGCATAGGTATTTACAATCAGATTGACTACGTGTGGGACACTGTATCAACAAGACATAGAGAGCCTACCAACTGTTGGACAGGGTGCCAAGACAATGCAACAACAATCATAGTATGCACAACATGTACAGACTATTGTGTAGAAAATAAATAAACAACCGGGTTAAAAACAGCAGCACAACCAAGCTCAGCCGAGGAACCAAGGGTTGAATCACAGACTGGAAATTTCAGACATTTCGTTCAGGCCAGTGTTAGACGTGTCAAACTTCAGAATGAGGTACGCTTCTTTTTGAGACAAGCGCAGATCAGGGTCTCCACTACCACCCCTGATGACTGCCAGGACTGTCCATCTGATGTCTTGACTGGAATGGTTTTTTTGCAAAAAATGTGAAACAAGTGGGGCTGTCAGGATTTTATTGTTAATTCTTGAGCGGTGCTGAATGATGCGCTGGCGAACCTCCTGAGTGGTTTTGCCGATGTACAGCATATTGCATGGGCATTGTATGGCATACACAGTGTACTTGGTTTTGCAGTTTGTGTGTTCATTGTGGCGCCAGAACTTCTTCCCATCTGTGAATAGTGACCCCTCCATGGTGAGTTCGCAGACGGAACAGGTCCCACACTTGCGGTGCCCCGTAACAGGATTTGCTCCAAAGATGGTATTCTGGTGATCCCTTTTAGGTTGCGGTCTAGTTGATGTTATCATTTGCCCAATGCTCCTGTTCTTTTTCAGAGCAAAGAGGGGGGCGCCTATGTCCGGAAGGATTTCCTTGACCAGGTGCCAACTGCGTCTGATGATTTTTTGCAGCTGGTTGGTGTGGGGGCCGAAAGTGGAAACGCATACCATCCGGTCCGTCGCGGGTTTGGATCTTTTTTCAAGGAGGTGTTCCCTTGGTGTCCATCTCGCTCTCTTCATAGAGTGTTTCAGGAGCTTCTGGGGGTAGCCACGTTCCTGTAACTTGGAGGTCAGTGCTTGTCCATGTAGTTCGAATTGCTCGATGGTGGTACAATTACGTCGCACGCGGAGGTATTGGCCATAAGGGAGATTGTCCCTTAGGCTGCGCGGATGGTAGCTCTTGTAATGAAGAGCATTGTTTTTGTCCGTCTTCTTCTGGTACAAAGAGCATGACAATGCATTTTCTTTTACTGAGACTTCGACATCCAGAAACGGGAGGGTTTTTTCATGATAGCTCAGGCTGAATTTAATGTCTGGGCTCCTATTGTTCAGCCACACATGGAATTCTTCCAACTGTATAGATGTACCATTCCACACGCACCAAACATCATCTATAAATCGGAGCCATTGTCCAATGGAGTCTCTGTAGGGGTTGTTATTTAGGACAAATTTTTCTTCAAACTGGCCCATAAACAGGATGGCCATTTCGGGGGCGAAAGGACAGCCCATCGCCGAGCCTTTAATTTGTAAGAACATTTCGTCCTCAAAGGTGAAGAAGTTTTTCTTGAGGGCCACCGTAGCCAGAGAGATTATTAGTTCTGTAGGCACCCTGTGTGGGCGCGGACGACCCTCCAGATAGAGTTCCATGACATCCAAACCGTCTTGCTGGGGTATTTGGGTGTATAGCGAGGACACGTCCATGGTAGCCAATAACTGACAAGAAGGATCAAATGGTACACCTTCGACCTTGTTGATGAAGTCCATTGTGTCCCTTAGATAGGATGGCACTTGTACAACCAGCGGTTTCAAAAATACATCCACGAATTTGGAAATGGGCTCTAGAACAGAGTCACACCCAGAAACTATTGGGCGCCCCGGTGGTACTTTGGGGTCTTTATGCACCTTGGGTAAGAAGTACAGTACAGATGTGGAGTCCGTGGATGTTGTTTGATCAGGTACTGTGATTCCTTTGGTCCCAGAATCCCTGCGTCCCTGGCTGCGTTTACGAGTCCTCTTATTTGGTCCTGAATTTGGGCAGTTGGATCATGACTGATCTTGCGGTACCACTCCTGGTTATATACGTGATTGCGTCCCTCTGTCCGGTATAGTTCCTTCGACCAAAGGACCACCGCTCCCCCCTTGTCCGCTTGCCTGATAACCGCTTCCTTCTGAGTCTTAAGTTCAACAATGGCTTCTCTGTGTTTTTTGGAAATGTTTCTTGGAACAAACGGGCGTTGATTCTCTAGTACATTGAGCGATGACATGACTGAGCGTTCAAACGCTAGAATGTTTTTGGACACATTATGATTGGCTGGGCAGAAGGAGGATTTGTTCCTCAGGCCTGAAGCTTCCGTGGTGACTTGTTCATTTGCATCCTTGAAAAACCATCGCAGTCGGATCTTCCGAAAGAATTCCATCACTTCCAGTTTTATCTTGGTAAAGTCCATGGCAACCCCAGGGACAAAGGAAAGGCCCATTTCTAGAACCTCTTGTTCAGCTTTTGACAAAGTCTTCTCAGAGATGTTAATGATGGCCGACGGTTTTATGAGTTGTAATGCTTCTTGCGGGTGGTCATTTCCCATTGGGGCTTGAATCTTGTCCTCTTTGGCTGTTGGCCTTGGCCTAAAAAAGGCCTCTTGGGGGTGTTCCTGTTCTGCTGGTTTCTATGCTGTACATCGGCAAAACCACTCAGGAGGTTCGCCAGCGCATCATTCAGCACCGCTCAAGAATTAACAATAAAATCCTGACAGCCCCACTTGTTTCACATTTTTTGCAAAAAAACCATTCCAGTCAAGACATCAGATGGACAGTCCTGGCAGTCATCAGGGGTGGTAGTGGAGACCCTGATCTGCGCTTGTCTCAAAAAGAAGCGTACCTCATTCTGAAGTTTGACACGTCTAACACTGGCCTGAACGAAATGTCTGAAATTTCCAGTCTGTGATTCAACCCTTGGTTCCTCGGCTGAGCTTGGTTGTGCTGCTGTTTTTAACCCGGTTGTTTATTTATTTTCTACACAATAGTCTGTACATGTTGTGCATACTATGATTGTTGTTGCATTGTCTTGGCACCCTGTCCAACAGTTGGTAGGCTCTCTATGTCTTGTTGATACAGTGTCCCACACGTAGTCAATCTGATTGTAAATACCTATGCCCCGGTATGATCACACGCTGTACTCACTAGGTCCTGTGCCCAACAAAAGTCTGTCAATATTCATCTAAAAATGGCCCGAACTACATGGACCATGATCCTTCACTCACTCCGCCCACTAGCCACTCCCACAAGCCAACCGGCCCGGGAGTTTTCAAATATTCAAGCCAGCGCTGAGACACACTAACAGACTGTGCGTGTTCCAGTCCGAGATACTCCGAGTGATTGAATCCTTCTGATAAAGTAAGTGGATTGCAGGTTCCCTGCCAAAACGCGCCAAGCGTCATATCGCCATTACCCTCCGCCCCATGGGAAAGCTTGGTTTAATTACCCTTGCCTTCTTGTAACGCAGGTCCCGGCTCACTTATAGACCAGCTCTGAAGTGACATCAGATGCCACACGTTGCACAAGCTACTTATTCAGGTAGGAATTGTTACTCGGCCCCGTAACTTACACATTTTGTCTCACACTAGAGTACTTGTCTAATCTCGCGCGCCGAATTCTGTGTGTCATTTTCAGCTTGCACATCGAAACATTGCCAATATGTAAGCAGTCCCACTATCGTGTGTGTACCGCGTGGCGGACAACTAAACCTTTAAGAACCCGAACCGGCTAACCACAGGTACGAGCTCTTGTCCTTGATGGCACTAGGTGATATGTATCAGTATAGCCTGAAAGTTCCCCCGCGGACTAGGGTGCTAAGCTCCAATTTTGTATGTTTTCACAGAATCAACCCCTTTCCTGGCGATTTACCGACACCAAGGCACATTCTTTGCCACGTGCAGGTAAAAGTCTTTTCATGGTGTGGAGTCATTGCTAAAAGTTTTTTCACACAACTATGATACCTAATTCTGACACCCACTCTGTATATTGTTACAGAATCATTGTTCCCAGTCCCCGTCCTGAAGAGAACCGTCAATAATCCGGTTCGAAACGCGTCGACATACCCATCCTGTGGTCATTCAAAAGGGTGCACCTAGGAAGAGAAAGTAAATACCACCTGGGACCCTAGTGGTGCAACCCAATATAAATATCAACCACAGTGTTGTCAGGCAGGCAGGCGTACTACTCCATCTGTCCCCGCCTGTCCCTTGGTTTCACATCCCCATGGACTGGTTGTACCCTTGCTTTTTGTAGGAATTTTCTCACTGTATATAAATGCAATTAATGTTTGAACATTGATTAATGTTATTGCTTTTTTTGGTGTGTCTTTTATAACTGTCTTTTTTCAATTGTGTTTCTTTCACCTTGTAAATAATGTATATTGGTATGTGTGTACAAATGTAAATACTGTATTCATGTATTCACTGTCGTGACAGTCTTTGGTTTGCCCATGCGTTTTGATGAATCTAAAAAATAGATAAAAATTAAATAAATTTGTTTTTGGTACAGAAGACCTTGGTAACGTAGTACATTTTGACTGCGTGACTGATACTAACGATATAATCTTTTCTGTACAGGCAGCCAGTGGAGTTCCCTGAGATAGGGAGTGATGTGGGTTCATCTAGGTAGACCCAGGACGAGTCTGGCTGCAGTGATCTGTATGGTCTGTAATCGTTGTCGGGGGTGAGCTGTGACCTCTGCATAAAGAGATGAGGACTGGATGATGGTGCGTATTGAGCTTTGGGCTAGCCATTGGAATATCTTACAAAGAATGCAGAGGATGAGGAAGTAGGAGGAGGAGATAGAGTTGACCTGAGTTGTCATGGTTAAGCTTGTTATCCAGAATGATGCCTAGGTTCTTGGCGTGGTCAGTGGAGGTAGGAGCAAGTCCAAGGGCGACCCCGGATGCATCCCATGGGGAGCTTTTGTTTCTGAAAATCAGTACCTCTGTCTTGTCTGTGTTTAACTTCAGGTAGTTGTCCTTCATCCAGTTGGTGACATCTGTCAAAGCAGTTGTGGTAGCTGGTGTTGTCTTTGGAGAAGAAGAGGAGGAGCTGTGTGTCATCAGTGTGTGATACAATATTGTATTCTTGGGTTTTGGCAATGCTGGCAGACGTGGTAATGCACCAGTAGGTAACACCACCAGTGTCTAAGTTACACTGTTAATTTTAGGGACGGTTTAATTTAACATTAGTGAGGGAAACATGATGAACTGGAATAGGACCAGAACGATATCCAGTGACTGAGATTATTTCAAGGATTCCTACCATCATTTTATTGTTTGTTGCTTAACATTTGTGAAAAAGGATAACCAAAAGGAACATTTCCTTAAAACTAGTCACCTGGGCTCGTGAAAATGTTAATTGTTTACACCAAAAGAGTAGCACAAAAATTATATTATGGGCTACAAATGAAACGTATAAGCAAAGACAGTGTTCAGACACATTTTAAACATTTAGAATACCTGTTAAGAAAGAAAATACTGCAAAAATACAATGCCTTCTACTCACTGAGTACCATTGAGTAACATCCTAAGAGTCTTATCGCTTTATAACTCTCAGGGGCATATTCACAAGGAACTATTGCCGATTTAGCGCCACTTTTCTGCTGATAAAGCAGCGATGTTCCTATCGCAATATTTTCAAGCTGCCGCTAAAATCCTTTAGTGACAGTTTTTAGCTCAAATAGACCATTTTCTACATAGCAACTTCTATCAGCGATAATCAACGCTAATGATATGCAAGAGAGGTGTTCCCCTGCAAAATCTGACGTTAAACCAAGATTTTCCTATTCACAAGGGGACCTTAATTCCAGAGGAAGAAAAAAAAGTGGCTATAACTGCAACTAGAGGCAGTTTTTTAAGACCAGAAAATATCTGGTCTTAAAATGGAGATAACCATTGGGGTATCATTTAAGCAGGTTTAGTTGCTGGACTGTGCTGCAAAGCAATGTTGCTGCGCTGCCCTGCTACAAAATCACAGGGAAGGACTGCGCACCATCAATAAGATGGTGTGGATTTCTGTGCCCCAGTCATGAAAAGTGTTGCAGCGCTGCCACAAGACAGCGTTGCAACACTTCTCACTAAGCCCTTCTTGCGACAGCATGGATGCGCTGTCCTCACTGGACAGCGCTCCATGACGCAAGTAATGACAGTTGCGTCAGGAATCCTGACGTATCTGTCTGCGCTACAGTCATGCATTGCTGCAGTTGTGTCACAACCATGACGCAACTTCAGCAATACATGGGGCCAGCCTATCCCTGTGGCACTGCATTACCCTCACGCCTGCCATTAGGCAGGCAGAAGGTACTGACGCAGTGCTGTTCATGAGGGGTGCCTGAATGTCGGCGCTGTTGGAGATCCATCGTTGGTGGTTGTGCGCTGCGGTGTCATCATTTGGAAGCAGTGGCGGAGTGTTGGTGCTGAGAGAGTTGACGATACGTCCTATGGTGGCCTTGATCCAGCTGCGAGGGGTTGGGATGATGGCGTTGGTGTCCAGTGGGCAAGGTGAAGATGTGATGTTTCCAATGATGGTTGGTCCGATGTTGTTGCTGAAGTTGAAGCTCCCGCTTGCGGTGGTGATGTGCTTGACCGTGTGTCCTGCTATGTGGCCCACTGAGGTGAGTTGTTGCTTGCGTCTGATGTTGTGGACCCTCCCCAGAAGGCAGTGTTGTTCTGCTCACTGAGGTTGTCCAGGTGGAACTTGAGATAACCGAGTATGATGTCATTGGTGGATGGGAGACCCTGGGGAGCAATGAGGTTAACAATGGCATTTGAGAATGGGGAGGGGCAAGGGCCGGGGGGCCTGCACATGAGGGTGCTGCAGTGGGTGTGCATTGGCTTGATCCTGATCTGGGAGTTGAGGTGGTTCATGGTCACCCTTGGATCATTAGAGTGTGTGGTCAGTCGGAGTGTGCCTCTGTAGATGATGGCAATGCCTTGTCCTTGAAGTATGGGCTGCCCCTTGCGGGTGATACTGCAGCCGTCAGTGATGCCGATGGCGATGTCCGGTCCGGAGCAGAGGTTGGTCCTGGCAGGCAAGGTGGTGTCCAGGGTTGATGGCAATTAGGGTGCTGGCATTGTAGTGGTGGAGTGTCCAAGAGGAATGCTCTTTGGTGCTGATCGCAGTCCAAGGGGCAGAGGAACGCAAACCTGCTAGCCTATGGGTTGCCCGTAGCATGGGAGAAGTCCAGTACAATGCAGGTAGTACATCATTAACTACGCAACTCCGACAATGTAGGTGCCTTAACATTGCATTCCATTACAAAGAATTGTAAGGCCAGTAATAGGATATTTTTAAGTTTTAGGGTGTGTATGGGTCTTGGGTAATGGAGGTGAATTTGGGGAGTATTATGTAGCAAAATATGACATTTGGGGTTTGTATTGGGGTAAAATATGAAAATTGTGGTGTGTTTTGGGGTAAAATATGAAATTTGGGATGTGTATTGTGGACTAAGAAATGTAATTCTGGATTCATGGTTGGGTGTGGGGTTCAAAGGTTAGTTTTGTGTTGCACTCACTGAAGTGGGAATAGTGATATTTATGTCTCAGCTATGCAACACCTACTCTACTGTTGCAATGTGCCTAGTATTAATATGCATTGGAATTGAATGCAAAGTTATGGCATGCATTGCAAATATGTAGGTGCCTTAGGCACACGAGTGGTACGCCCGCTGTGCATGGGCGCACAGTGGACAACATTGAGAAGTGCTTGGGGGCATGTTCTACATGCAGGCTGTAATGCAGCCTGCATTGCAAACAGGGAAATGCGCATGACTGTTTTAGGAAGCCTAAGTGGGCCGAACAAACAGTCATTGCGCACTTGAGTGGGCATGACAATCCACCCATGCCCTGCTCCTTGTTTGGAGCACTCCTACCCACCCTCCCACCCCCTGAGGATACATATCATGATTACAACAGCTAGCTATCATCATGTGATGATTTTTCCTCTTCTGCACTGCTTGAGGCAGTGGGGCAAGGCTTTTCCACCGTAGCAGAAGAGAAGCCACTGGGGTGGCGTCAACTACATGTGATAGCCCTGAGTGATTTGCCCCACAGCCCTCCCGCACTGCGCATCCCACCTTCTCCTTACCTGGACACCACCTTCTCCTTACCTGGACATTGACACCGTGGCACATTCCACTGCACTCTCTCCGAATCTGTGACTCAGCCAACAGGAGCATCAGCCAGACGTGATTTCACTAGGCTGGGTACAGCAGTCGTCGCCTAGTACGGTGGTGGACCTCCAGATGCAGTTGATGCAGCAGGGCCCCCTTGGCCATGTAGTGGCAGCGCACACACCACACAAGTTCGGCGTAGCACAGGGGCCTCACCCTCCACAGTGTACGGACAGCCCAACATCATCCGGCCTATGATGCAGGGAGACGGCAGACACCGTTGGTAATCCCCTCCGTGCACCCCGGTGTAGAGGTGGATCATAGTATGCGATCCAGACCTCCCTACGTTGGTGCGCATGAGCGTCTCTACCATTAAAAGCTCCTAGGGTCGCAAGACGGTATTCTCACACAGGTTAGCAAAGTGTCTCCATGCTTCCTGTCAGGCTTCACCGCCAGGTATGGGCGATCATCGCGCATCTATGTCCACAGCCATGGTTCATCGACTCCACAGCTCCTCAACATCCCACTCAAGGCTCCCGACACAGATCTAACGAGGCATCCAGGCTCCAGATTCAGGTCCAGGAAGGCATCCAGGCTCAGACGCACGTCCAGCGAGGCATCAAGGATCCAGACGCAGGTCCAGTGAGGCATCATGGCTCTCATCCTGGGCATCCTGGATGTTGGATGGCTTGCAGGGGTTGTTGATGTGTGCTGCACTTGTTCCTGTCTGCTACTACATTCTGCATCTTATTGTATTTTATGCCTATTTACTATTGGCGGTTGACTGATAGGCAATTTGTTGCATTAGAGGCAAGACAAATCAAAGTTGGGCTGACTAATGTGAGTTTTCTTTACGCAAATGGGCCTATCGCTAGTTATCGCCCGCTAACTTGGGAATTGCTATTGCCATTGCGCTGACGTTAGCGTGAGTTTTCACACACGTTCCCTGTTACTATCGCCATGTACCGACGGATTGTTAATACGCCTCTAACATAGCGATAAGTTTCAGGGTTAGGTGGCGATAACAAAACTGCCGATAACTTGGGTTGGCGACATTTATAACCTGCCCTTGTGAATATCCCCCTCTGTTTCTCACCTCAATATCTGTTTAGTAATGTGACACTTTACCCTTCTCCTGTTCCACTACTCTGTTCAGTATAAAGCACATCAGTACCACAGTGTGGGGCAGAACAAAATTCAACTGTTAAACAAGTAAATAAAAAGAAGATAAGTACTTTCTCTGACGATCAACTGGTATGGAAAACATTCTCTGGACTCAGACTGGTCCAAAGATGTAGGTAATTCAATGCTTCTATAAAGGCACTTTAAAAATAATAGCCACCAATTGCATCTATGACTGTTGCTGCATGAGCAATGCTAGCCAGCTTCCAGGGGCACTGTTCACAAGGGGGTTCCATACTGCTTCTGAAAGTGTTAGATATGGCACCACCAGGGGAAGGGCCTGGCAATATGTTCCGGACTGAAACCAACAGAAGTGATGTGATAGTTTCTGTTGTTTGACACACAGGAAGCTGTCCCTGATTGTGACATACTGCAGATTATGCCCCCATTTTATGGCTTTTCAACAGCATCGCTAGCTAGCGTGTGACTTTGGAGACCAGGCATCTCTACAGAGTGTGCCTACAACATCCGGAGAAAGAAAAGAAGAAAACATGGATGGAGAGTGAGTTTTACAAATGCATACATGTTTCCTTCACACGCTGGAAAAGACTGTACAAAAATGACAGCCAAGCGGCAGCTTGGGCTGCAGACTGGATACTCCTGGAACGAGAGTTGGTTAATTAAAATTTACCTAGAGCATGGGACAGGAAAGTACATTTGTTTGATTTTGACCTGGTGCAATGTGCATGCCTCCTGCTGCAATGTGTTACTTAGGGAGGTTTAAGACAGCACGCCAGAGGGGCCTGTGCACCGTGACAAAGGCACCATTTTGAGGGCTCATATATATTGCCAAATATTATACTTATATCTCCTGGTCCAGCCTTAGGCATTTACTGGTGGTTGACATACATCTCAAGCAATACCCGTGACTCTGATATACACAACTCTCAGCTTGTCCTGCACACCAATCATGAGGTGCAGGGTTTCCTCAGTGTGCTTTAAATGATAACTATTTGTTATTTCACTTGTGAGATGACCTATATTTTATGTGCCAGACCAACTGGAGAGGCACTCCGCTATGCCATGAAGTATGGGGGCTTCAGGAATCTACCAAGGATGCATCGCGCTGGAACATACATTGCAGATAGCAAACACAACATTAGTTTGAAAGTCAATGGGGCATTTTTTTCGGTAAACAGACATAATATCGAATCCAAAATATAGACAGGACATAATATCGAGTAAAAAATATAGACTAGACAAAATATCGACCAGACATAATATCGACTACAAAAATATCGAGTGATATCGCTATTAATAGCCAAAATATCGAATCAAAAATATAGACTAGACATAATATCGACTAGATAGAATATAGACAAAAGTAAATGGAAAATAAGGTAAGTTTTTACTACTTTTTAATAATTGTGTAATATAAATCTGTAGCGGGTAGTGGGTTTATAGGGGAATAGGGTGGGAAGTAATTTAAATAGAATTAATTAATTATGTAATTATTAATAATAATTGTCAAATAATTAATAATTGGTAATTAAATAAAAAATAATTGGTAATTAATATTAATTGATTTAAATAATTAATTAATAGTAAATTAGTTTCAGTAGCGGGTAGTGGGTTTATAGGGGAATAGGGTGGGTAGTAATTTAAATATAATTAATTAATTATGTAAATTATTATTAATTGTAAAATAATTATTAATAGGTAATTAAATAAAAAATAATTGGTAATTCATAATAATTGTTTAATTGATAAATAATTAATTTATAGTAAATTAGTTTCAGTAGTGGGTTGTGGGTTTATAGGGGAATAGGGTGGGAAGTAAATCAATAAATAATTAATTAATTCTAGTTAATTAATTAAATTGTTTAATTAATTAATAATTGTGCATGAAAATAAAAATAATTGGTAAATAAAAGTAATTGGTATAGGAAAATAAATTTACTTGGTACTAATTTTTCTATAAATTATAATTAATTATGAACTTTTGCCTTTTTATACTGTTGTACTCACTGGAGTGGAAATAGTAATTTTAACCCCTACGCTATCCAACGTTTTCCCTACTGTTGCACCCACTGGAGTGGGAATAGTAATTTTAACCCCTACGCTATCCAACGCTTTCCCTACTGTAGCACCCACTGGAGTGGGAATAGTAATTTTAACCCCTACGCTATCCAACGCTTTCCCTACTGTAGCACCCTCTGGAGTGGGAATAGTAATTGTAACCCCTACGCTATCCAACGCTTTCCCTACTGTTGCACCCACTGGAGTGGGAATAGTAATTTCTACCCCTACGCTATCCAGTGCTTTCCCTACTGTTGCACCCACTGGAGTGGGAATAGTAATTTTAACCCCTACGCTATCAAACGCTTTCCCTACTGTAGCACCCACTGGAGTGGGAATAGTAATTTTAACCCCTACGCTATCCAACGCTTTCCCTACTGTTGCACCCACTGGAGTGGGAATAGTCATTTTTACCCCTACGCTATCCAGCGCTTTCCCTACTGTTGCACCCACTGGAGTGGGAATAGTAAATTTTACCCCTACGCTATCCAGCGCTTTCCCTACTGTTGCACCCACTGGAGTGGGAATAGTAATTTTAACCCCTACGCTATCCAACGCTTTCCCTACTGTAGCACCCACTGGAGTGGGAATAGTAATTTTAACCCCTACGCTATCCAACGCTTTCCCTACTGTTGCACCCACTGGAGTGGGAATAGTAATTTTTACCCCTACGCTATCCAGCGCTTTCCCTACTGTTGCACCCACTGGAGTGGGAATAGTAAATTTTACCCCTACGCTATCCAGCGCTTTCCCTACTGTTGCACCCACTGGAGTGGGAATAGTAATTTTAACCCCTACGCTATCCAACGCTTTCCCTACTGTTGCACCCACTGGAGTGGGAATAGTAAATTTAACCCCTACGCTATCCAACGCTTTCCCTACTGTAGCACCCACTGGAGAGGGAATAGTAATTTTTACCCCTACGCTATCCAGCGCTTTCCCTACTGTTGCACACACTGGAGTGGGAATAGTAAATTTTACCCCTACGCTATCCAACGCTTTCCCTACTGTTACACCCACTGGAGTGGGAATAGTAAATTTTACCCCTATGCTATCCAACCCTTTAGCTATTGTAGAATTCACTACAGTTGTTACAATAATTGTTAACTATTTTGCTATGCTACGGTAAAATTATTATATATGTTTATTTAATAAAAATGTTTTTATATAAATATATATCTATTTTTTATATATTTTTTTAATTTAAAATAAATATTTATTAATATAACATTATTTTAATAATTTTAAGTAAGTTTATAATAAATATATTTATTATTACATTCGTTTTAACTTAATTTAAAGACATTTAAAAAAAACGATATTTTTTACAGTCTATATTTTAGTAACTCAATATTTTAGAGTCGATATTTTTGTACTTACCTGTTTAAAGATAGCCAGTCGATATTTTGTCCATCGGTATTTTGTCAACGATATTATGACAACTCAATATTTTTGAGGTCGATATTATTTCAGTGATCCATTTTTTTCACAAGGCAATATTGCCTGGAGTGAAGCTGGGACTTTTCTGGCGCTATTAGGCAGTTCGCCAGGTATCGCCAACTAACTCCAGTTTCGCTATCGCCATCACGCATTTGTTATCTGGACTTTTCACTGACTAACCCTGGTTCTATCGCCATGTAGCGTCGATTTGATAATACAGTGCTAACATGGCGATATACTTCAGTATTAGGAGGCAATAATAAAACTGCCGATAACTACGTTGGCGATAGTTATCTGCAGTCCTTGTGAATATCCCCCTCAGTGTGTAAGCAATGTAAATAACACATCAGAAAGTAGTATTTGATACTAAACAAATGCTCATGCAACTCAATTATCTTAACAATAGATCAATCTTAAAAATAGGTGCACATATTAACTATGGCTATTTCAAAGATTACAGATGAATTGGAGTCACAAATGGAAAAAGATTAGATGGCAAAAAAGCTTAAACAAACAGAAGATACATTTGAAGAATATCAAAAGAAAATGAATGTCATCAAAATAGTGAAATTAGGATAAAATGACTTGGATTATGAAAAAGAAAAGTATACTATTGGGCAGAGATATAGTCTGGCTGGAGAGCCTGGGAACGTCAAAAGGAAACCAAAACTTCTTTAACAGGGGGGGAGGAGCTACGCGGGCATCCGAGATGGCCGCGTGAGCACAGAGCTCCCCGGACCCTCGCCACTCTTCGCAAATTATCCTGACAACATCCTGAATTCTTGGACGGATTATTGAAGAGGAACCTTGGCTGATCTCATAACCCTTTTCAAATTTTAATTCGGACTTTGGGAACCGAAACTACATCGATTCGAACTTTTGAGGCCCACCCTGCGGTACGCCGGGGACTTGGCAAATTGTGACGCCGGGACGGAGTTGAATAACAACGGCAGAGGGGTCTTCCCCAGTAGCCCTACTTCAACTTTCGGTTTCGCTTTTGGGTCCTGGCATGGTCTGACTGCGGGGTGGTTCCGCTCGGTCGGGGATCTGTCCAGCCTCTGTTCAGTTATAGTGAGACTCTATCCTCTATGCAGTTGGGTCAAGTCGTGTCTCTGCCTTGGCCACACAAGCCTGTTTTTGTGGACTGCTGGTGACTTGCCCGCAGGCGGCCATTTTCACTAGGTCTCGCGGGCCCCTCCGGGGCGCATCTTCCAGCATGGCTGCCAGGAGCGAAGCCGAGAAACGGAAGACTAAAACGCCCCTTCGTGGGGGACCGGTCCAATCAAACAGTATTGTCCGGTACACTCAATCCAAAGGTTCCCCTGGAGTCACTAGCCGTACCCCGGAGGACGCCAAGGAGGACCCACCCACCCCCTCTGCAAGACATCATGGGCGCCATCGCTAACATGAAGGAGACCATCGGCCAGCAGTATGAGGCTCTAGCTCATAAAATTGACACAGTTGCCATCGATGTCACCCTGAACAGAGCCGATCTCTCTAAAACCAACGAGAAGGTGAAATCGCTGGATCTGAAGACTTCCAGCCTCACGGCCGATGTGTCAGAACTTCAAACCGAACTTGGTAATTTGAAATCAGCTAATGATCTTATGTCTCATCGACTGGAGGATTTCGAGAATAGGGCAAGACGCAACAACATCCGCGTCATAGGTGTTCCGGAAAATCCCGAGAATCACTAGATGGATCTCCTGGTGGAGGATCTTGTCCTGAACCATCTTGCCCCTTCTGGACTGAGCAAGTTCTTTGCAGTGGAGCGCGCCCATCGCGTTCTGGGTGGAAAGCCTTAACCGGGCGCCCCTCCGAGGCCTATCATCACCAAGCTTTTTCATTTCAGGGACCATGATGCTGTCCTGCAGGCGGTGAGTGGCCCGGTGAAATTCGAGAACTCCACAGTTAACTTTTACCCGGACTTTACTCAGCTCGTTCAGAGGCAAAGGATGGGCTTTCAGGGTGTAAAGCGACGTCTCCGAGACTTAGGAATGAAATACGCGATGCTTTTCCCTACCAGGCTTCGTGTGGAGTACGAGGAACTGACATTTTTCTTTGACCGGCCGGAGAAAGTGAGTGACTGGCTGGACTCCCTGCCTGCCCGGAACGACCGAACTGAGCACCCTGGTGGTGCCGAGGGTGGTGAGCCTGAATAGAAATGATGCTTCGGCCCCTGGTCTCCGAATACTAGACATTGTTCAACTGGGTTCTATTCTTTTTGTATGCACATGTTTCACTGGTGTTCCATTTAGGGTGGCGGGGGGGACGGGCCTCTTTCCTCCTCCAGGGTCTTTTTGTAGATTGGGAAATGTTAGGGCGACAGGCACACTGCATGTTGGGGTGGCTTTTTAGTCTACTGCAGGGGTACAGGGAGGGGGGAGTTGTAACGGGAGTTGGTTGGGTGTTGGGTAGGGGTGTTTGTGAGTATGTTTTTTTTTCTCAAGGCGACGTATTGGTTTTTTCTATGCTTTGAGTGTTCTGCTCTCTGTGGGGTGAATTCTGCATCACTTGTTGGGATGGGGGATAGTGGGTTGAGGTTAATATCTTGGAATGTCAATGGATTGGGTGATCGCATAAAATGGGGAGTGGTACTGCAGTATCTGCGTCGCCTGCCCCCTGATGTGGTTCTTTTGCAGGAGACGCATCTGGTGGGAAATATGTGTCAGGCCATGAATAGGTGGTGATATCGCCTCGTCGCACACTCCGGGTTCACCACTGGTTCTAGGGGGGTGGGTATTCTGATTCAGTCCTCTCTCCCCCTGGAGATTGACGATGTAATCCTCGATGACAGAGGGCATTATGCCGCCCTCACTGGTAGGTGGGAGGGTAAGACTCTCTCTCTGCTTACTGTATATGTCCCCCCGGGTCTCCAGACCTCCACCTTCTCAGATATCGGCCGCATGATGCTGGAGCTCCTTGATTGCACTCTCCTTATGGGTGGGGATTTTAATTCTGTGGTTTCTGGTACTGTAGATTGTCACCCCCCCAGGGATCTTCCTAAATCCCAGTCATGGCTTGGTGGGTTCTTGGACACTTTTGGTCTGGTAGAGTGCTGGAGGTTGATGCATCCGACACAGAGTCAGTACACCTTTCACTCTGGGGCCCATTGGAGTCTCTCCAGACTTGATTATATTATCATGCCTGCGG
The DNA here is from genome assembly GCF_964263255.1 of Lissotriton vulgaris. Classification (NCBI taxonomy): domain Eukaryota; kingdom Metazoa; phylum Chordata; class Amphibia; order Caudata; family Salamandridae; genus Lissotriton; species Lissotriton vulgaris. The sequence continues at coordinate 1,531,040,182 of NC_141685.1, read as the reverse complement.
CCCAGTCCCCCTCTGTTAGAGAGATCAGACACCTGGCCCGGGGCATTTCGGATCATTCCCCACTGTGGCTTTGTGTGGACACTGGGGTGAACGCTGCGGGGCGGGTTGCCCCCGTTAACCCCTGGTATTTGCGTAATCCCAAGATCCGTAACAGTTTGATAAAGTTCCTAGACCACTATTTCCTGGAAAACGAGGGATCTGTTTCCTCTTCCATGTCCCTGTGAGAAGCTTTCGAGACTGTTATTCGTGGACAGGCCTTATCCATAATTTCTGAAGCCAAGAAAACTAGGAATCAAGAGGTTGTGCGTCTTGAGGCGGAAATAGTGGAACTAGAGAATGACCTAGAATCAGGCGTTACCCAGGATGGACTCCACGCCCTTGGTTTGAAGCAGCTAGACTATAAGTCCCTTGTCACGGATGCTGCCAAAACTATGTACAGGGAGCAGCAGGGTAGACTGTATGATGTGGGGGATAAGGCGGGTAAATTGATTGCGTGGCTTGACAAGAAAGAAAGGGCGAATCGTGGGGTCCCCGTGATTCAGACTTTGGATGATGAGTGTGTGATACTGACCCCAGTGAGATTGTGGAGGGTTTTGCGGATTATTTTCGTACTGTGTATTCCCCGGTGTCTGATGGAGATGAGGAAGGCAGTGGTCAGCCCAATTTTAAAGAAGCCTAACCTTGACTCCCTACTACCAGAAAACTACCGTCCCATCTTCCTCCTGCCCTGGACCGCCAAGGTCACTGAGGCACACGTGAACTCCATCTTGTCCGCCCACCTTTCTCGAAATAACATTCTAGACCAGAGCCAGAATGGTTTTCGTGCACAACACAGCACCGAAACTGCACTGCTCTTTATGACCGAGCACTTGCGAACGGTGCTGGATGCTGGGCAGACAGCGGCGCTCCTCCTGTTAGATTTGAGCGCCGCGTTTGACACGGTGTCTCACGACATTCTGATCCGGCGCTTGGAGGGAGTGGGAATTGAGGGGACTGCTCTCCAATGGTTTCGCTCTTTCCTCTCGGACCGGTTTTTTAAAGTGGTTATTCCACCTTGTCAGTCCTCTTTCCATCCACTGGGTCTGGGGGTTCCGCAGGGCTCTGCGTTGAGCCCCACTTTGTTCAACCTATATGTGAAACCGCTGGCTGCAGTCGTCAGACAATGTGGCCTAACCATGACATCGTATGCCGATGACACGCAGCTGGCGGTGACACTCAGCGGTGATTCTGAGGTGAACGCTCCCATATTCCGTGCAGGACTCATAGCCGTGGCAAATTGGATGCGAACTAACTGTCTGCAGTTAAATGCCAAAAAAAACGAGGTCCTGATCTTAGGAAAGCAGGCGGAGCTCTGGGAAGACCAGTGGTGGCCTCCAGAATTGGGGGTGACTCCCATCCCAGCTGCCGAAGTTAAGAACTTGGGGGTCTGGCTGGATCCTACACTCTCCTTCACCAGCCACACGAAGAAGGTTGCAGCTACCTGTTATGGTATTCTGTGAGGGCTGAGACCGGTCCTCAAATTCTTCGACCCCCCTACTCGGCAACTGGTGGTCCAAGCCTCCATTCTTTCTCGGCTGGACTATGGGAGTGCACTGCTGCTCGGAGTGAATCAGGCGGAGGCAACTAGATTGCAAAGGGTGCAGAATGCCGCGGCGCGAGCCATCGTTGGCCTTCCTAGACAGTGCTCTGTCTCTGCAGTTTTGACCTCTCTCCACTGGCTGCCGGTCAGACAGAGAATTAAATTTAAGGCTCTCTGCCTAACATTTAAAATCTTGAAGCTTTCCTCTCCTCCAGCCCTCGCTAAGCTTGTTTCCTCCTATGTTCCTACGCGGTCTCTTAGATCGGAATTTCTCCATCTGGCGGTCAATACACGGTTTAGACTGAGTAGGATGGGAGGTCGCTCCTTTCGAGTATTAGCGGCAGGATTATGGAATTCTCTCACTGTCCATATTCGAGCCTTGAACAGCCTTACTTCCTTTAGGCGCGCCATAAAAACTTTTTTGTTCCCAATCGCTGACTGATTCCTTCCTCTCCTTCCCAGCATCGATTTGTTGTGTTGTGGTACCTGATCAGGCGCCGGGACGCCCCTTGGCTGGGGCAGCTGCGCGCCTTATAAAAACTACTAACATAACATAACATAACTAACATTTCTTGCTGCATGATATTGCGCTGCCCTGCCTATCCGAAGAGGACCGAGAGTGCATGGATGCTCCGTTGTCTGCAGATGAGATTGCGACTGCAATTCGTTCTGTCTGTTCGGGCAAGGCCATGGGCCCGAACGGCTTGCCTATTGAACTGTACAAACTGCGCCCCGATAAAGTCGTACCATATCTGCGCGATATGTTCATAGAGTCACGAGACCTTGGCACCCTCCCTTGTGATCAGCGTCTGGCAACTATTGTGGTAATTCCTACGGAGGGCAAGCCTCGGGATTGCTGCGCATCGTATAGGCCCATCTCCCTGTTGAATGCTGAGCCTAAAGTCCTAGCCAAGGTTCTCGCCAATCGTCTGCTTACGGTGATTTGCGACCTGATCCATCCGGATCAATCGGTTTTTATCCCACATCGGAACACCGCACTCAACTTGCGGCGCTTACATGGTGTTCTTGCGAGGGCGGGGTCTCTTCAAGAGCCGGCCATCTTGGCTTCCTTAGACGCCACAATGGCCTTTGATACGATAGAATGGCCCTATCTCTGGGCCGCCCTCGCGAAATTTGGCTTTGGTTCGGAATTTATTGGGTGGGTGAAGCTTTTATATAGGGAATCACTTGCTCAGGTGGTCGTCAACGGTCGAGTGTCCAAGTCCTTCACTCTTGGGAGGGGTACGAGACAGGGGTGCCCGCTTTCCCCCCTGCTCTTTGCTCTTGCTTTAGAGCCCCTTGCAGCCTGGCTCCGATGGGTGCCGTCAATAAAGGGCATTCAGTGGGCTCCCGATTTTGAGGACCGAATCTCGCTGTATGCCGACGATATTCTCCTATACCTTACCTCCCCCCGTAAATCCCTTAACGTCTTGTTTGACGTTCTCACTTCGTTCGGCAAGAATTCTGGTCTGGTCATAAATTGGTCTAAGTCTTGTGTGTATGTCATTTCGGGTGCCCTCCCTCCCTTGCCAAGTAGATTTCCTATTCAGGTTTCCCAGTCCGGTTTCAAATATTTGGGGATTTTTATATCGCTAGATCCAGTTGCTCGCTACGAGCACAATCTTCTCCCCCCTCTCCAGAGGTTGAACGATTGACGTGGTTCGGTGGCGTAGATTGCCGTTGTCGCCGCTCGGTCGCGCCGCGCTCTTTAAAATGATGTCCCTGCCTCGGTTTCTATACGCACTCCAGAATTCGTTTGACATCATCCCGGCAAGTTACTTTCGGGAGGTGGAAGGACTGCAGAGGCGGCTCATTTGGGATGGTTGTGCAAGAATTGCTCTTGCTAAACTAACTCTCCCCTGGTCTGACGGGGGCATGGCGCTCCCGGATATCAGGCGGTACTATTGGGCCTCCCAACTGTGCGCGATTAATCACGCAATGTATGCACCCAGCCCAAATCCGGCATTTGAGATGGACAAGCATCAGTTGCCGGGTGGGAACTACAACAGGGCGCTTTACTCTAGGGCAGCAGGGAGGAATTTAACAGGACCCACTAAGATTGCTTTGCGCGTGTGGAGTGATGCAAATGCTGCTCTGGGATGGAAGGATCAATTGACACGAGCGACCCCTTTGTATGCGTCGGAGAGATTGGGATGCCTCTGGACAACGAAAGGTTTTGAGAAATGGGATATGATTGGTATAAGCAGAGTGGGTGACCTTTGGGTGAAGGGTGCGGTTAAGACTTTTGAGGCACTGCAGAATGAGTATGAGTTGAGTGAAAGAGAGTTTTTCAGGTACGCACAGGTCCGCCATGCCTTGTCATCGGTCTTTGCTGCCGATGCCAATGTTCCTCAATGAGTCCTCCCCACTGGAAGACCGAATACTCAATGGTCATCTGCCCGATAGCACGATTTCACTAATATATAAGAAGTTAATCAACAACCTCCTCGTGCATCTCAGGGAGGCCTGGACTGGGGACGGGTTGGAACTAGACGATGAAGACTGGCAGTCAGCACTGTCTTCCCCGAAAGAGGTGGCCATACCCGCCCGCCTCCGTCTCATCCAACTCAAAATTCTTCATCGGGTGTATGTTACCGGTCCTCGTTTGGTCTCCATGGGTTTCTCTTCGGATGGGTTATGTAAGCGTGGATGTGGTTTGAGTGCTACTTTCCTCCATGTCATCTGGGAATGCCGGGAGGTGGCTGCGTATTGGACTCGGTGCATGCTGTAATGGAGTGTGCTCTGCTGCCTGAGGCCCGGAGATGTCTGTTGAATGTGTGGGAGCCGAATGATTACAACGTTGCTCAGGCCCGGTGGGCGGCCCTTGGGAACATGATCGCAAAGAGAGACATTGCGCAGTTGTGGGGTTCCCAACGGCCCCCCACCGTGTCAGTATGGAAGGAGAACATGGACTGGTGTATGTTTAGAGAGAAGACTGTGTATTTAGCTAGGGGCAAGCCTGGGGCGTGGACTAGAATCTGGGGCCAATGGAACGCCTATCGAGGAAACATATGTACCCCCCTGTTTGAGGAGAATCCGGACATTTCCCTATCCCCCTGATCCGACATTCCTGGTGTAGTCTACTCTCTTTCCTGATTTTTGACTTCCCCACTGACTCCCCCCGACCATCTCTATTGCTTGCTTGCTTAGTTGTTTATCTTGTATTGAAGGTCCTTGAGATTTCTTCGTTTTTTTCTCTTTTTTCTTTTCTATAAAAAACAAAAAACAATTATATCCTGATTTCATCCTGTGTTGCTGAGAATTGTATCCTGTGTTATTGCCGGACCTCTAGGAGATCGGTCGCAGTCCTGTGCTATTCAATGATTGCTTTTCTGTGCTCTAGCGGCCGGCCAATGTGGTTGTAGGCCCATGGTTGTAATCATATTTAAATTGCACAATAAAGTTAAAAAAAAAAAAACTTATTTAACAGACACATCAACCTCATTTAGTAGGAAAGAAAAAGACATGGTAAAAACGGAATGGTTAGTCTTTCTGTGCCCACAATAAGCGAGAAAGTGTCCCTTTTTAGGTGATTGATGTCAAGAAGAATAAGAAGAGGATGCTATCAAAAACTGTTGCAAAATAGACTTTAATTTGTAACTAAGGGAAATGATTTTCAAACTAAGATGTTGGTCTAAAAAACTCATGCTAATATTGAGAGGGAAGACATTTTTTACAACTTGAATTCCAATGTCACCGGAAGAACCAAAATAGCTGAAACTGCAAACTTCTACGGAATGTCCAACCATAAATCACACCATGAAGATTTATGATTAAGCTACAATGAAAGACTCACAAAAACATCACATAAAAAGTTCAAAAGCTCCATGTAATAACATCAGTAAATATTTGATTACAATTCTAAATCTAAAGAGACCCACATAAGCGTTTTTAGGGAAACTGAACAAATCAGAAGAATTGTTCTCATGGACCGTGAGTGGTATCGGCAAAACAATCGTCTAGCTGGAAGAGAATCAGTACATAGAATTACCAGATCAACATTTGAACTTCAATATGAAACAAGAGAATTGTTCCTCAAGGCAAATAAAATTCAAGAAATTGAGGGGGACACAACATTTTACATGCTTAATGAGACACATTGAACCCCAGTTCTAAATTGTTTAAAATGATCTACCTTTGATACCAATTATATTGACAAGTGACTCTGTTTTGGAGAACCATAGCAAAATACATGGGCATTATTTGAAAACGAAACCTGTGTTATATTCCAATATTGTTCAAAAGCCCAAGATACAATTGATCCTGCACAAATATAAGCTGAGGGAGGGTTCCTTTTGGCGAGTTGAAGGGCAGTTTAAAAATTCAATTGTAGTTTTACAGCCCAAGCAAATAAATCCAACTTTCCCTGTCTACTAACTAACCTGATGCCCATGAAGACAGCAATGAACAAGTTAAAGAGTTCCAAGGATGCCAGGAAAATCTTTAAACAGTTCAAAGGGTATGAGAAAATTCTTTGAAGTGATGCTGCAGAAGAAGTTCCATGCTGCTTCACAAGCAGAAAGCCTCTGAGAAGATGAACTCAGAGTTTGGCTTGAAAAAAGTCTTACTTAGAAAGCCAGGACCATAGATAAAGAGTAGAGACTAAGCAGAGGCTATCTCATCAACAGAGAGGAAATCTAATCACCTGAGCACTCCGTAAGTGTGGCTTTTATAGACACTGGGATTCTTAAATACTGCATTAGGACACTGATTTCCTACATCCTTAGTTACTGCAGTAGATCCTTGAATCATAGCTTCCTCCAGATTGGTAGAGGATCCTCAAAAAACCCTGTAGCCTGCCACTCACACAGATGAGGTCTACTGTCACAGGTCTTGGGGTGAGCACATGGGAAAAGGATTGGCTATGCTGGTGTTGGTTGGATGCTAGATAGACGGCACACATGTGGCAGTCATAATCCTGAGTAGCAAGACTACTGTCAAGCCAGTGCAGAGGACAACCTTAGTGTCAATGCCTTGACTAAGGGGTGAGGAGGCGGCCAATAAAGCCAAAGACCAAAAAGGTGGATGGAAACTTGAATTGGGCATCTTTGGCAAGCTATGACCCATGGGTCACCTGGCAGGATATACTAACCTTCTTTGCAGAATCCAATGGGAGTGATGCCCTCATCTGTCTCTGACTACTTCTACCAATAACCACATACACATGAATATGAGGGCCAGTGGTAGAAATATGGAAAGGTGAATAGGATAGGAGAGAATACAGAGACATCAGTCTCTCCTGTTGATCAAGCCTTCCTGCAGGATGCAGTGGATATCTACAAGGCAGAGTGATGCCTTAAGTGACGTTTACCATTGAATTTTCTATGCTTAACTGCAATGGAAAATGGATAAATCTTAGCAATACATTTGCAATAACTGTGTATCCAAGTCCTTGTACTTTTGATGTGGAGCTTGTTATTCCTGAAACCTAAACACACAAGAATGAGTACTTCTAAAGTATATTCACAGACATTTCTCCCTATCACTTGAATAAATGCATAAAGTGTTCCCATGAGGCACAGGGTCAAGACGAATTTGCATATGTCCAGGTCTAAACTGGGGTGGCATGGTGAGAAAAAGAATGATGGATTTAACCCAGATCTCTTGACAGGGGGATGAATGTTTTGATTTGTTCTGCATTCCGTACATTAATTTTGTGTCTTTTGCTTTCTCTCCCTAAATGCACTGGGTATGCCCAGACGTGGATCCCGGGCTCATTGTGCCACTGGATTTAAGCTATCCTGGCTGATGAGGGGTGAAACCCTGAAACCGGTTCTAGGATGCTTGTTTCCGGTGCGTGGAGGAACTGGCTTGGCAGTTCGGGCTGGACTGTTTCCATGAGGCACAGGGTCAAAGCTGATTTGCACATGGCCAGGTCTAAACGGGTGGCATGGTGAGCAAAAGAATGATGGATTTAACCCATATGCCTTGACTGGGGGGTGAATGTTTTGATTTGTTCTGCATTCCATCCATCAATTGTGTGTCTTTTGCTTCCTCGCCCTAAGTGTGCCCAGACGTGGGCCTGGCTTGGCAGTTCGGGCTGGACTGTTTCCATGAGGCACAGGGTCAAAGCTGATTTGCACATGGCCAGGTCTAAACGGGTGGCATGGTGAGCAAAAGAATGATGGATTTAACCCATATGTCTTGACTGGGGGGTGAATGTTTTGATTTGTTCTGCATTCCATCCATCAATTGTGTGTCTTTTGCTTCCTCGCCCTAAGTGTGCAGGGTGTGCCCAGACGTGGGCCTGGGCTCACTGTGCCACTGGATTCAAGCTATCCTGGCTAAGGAGGGGTGGAACCCCTAAACTGGTCCTAGGATGCTTGTTTCCGGTCCATGAAGGACCTGGCTTGGCAGTTGGGGCGGACTGTTTCCATGAGGCACAGGGTCAAGACTGACTTGCATATCGCCAGGTCTAACTGGGGTGGCACAGTGAGCAAAAGAATGATGGATTTAACCCATATCTCTTGACTGGAGGTGAATGTTTTGATTTGTTCTGCATTCTGTCCATCAGTTGAGTATATTTTGTTAAACATTATCACTATGCATTCTGTGTGGGAGATGAGGTATAGTTTCTTGTAGAGCTGCAAAGTAACCAACAATGGAACAACAGCGGAAATGTTTAAATGGGACCCAGCACGTGTTTCACAGCATTTTGCCTTTTCCTCAGTCCCTGTAGAGTGACTTATCCTGCAAGTTGTTTTTGGTCCTGATCTCCCCACTTAGCTTCACTAGTCTACTGATGTGAGGTGAGCCTTAATTGCAAGTTCATTGTATGTTTTGGTTGAGAGTGGCCATCAGGGGCAGGGAAGAAAGATTAACAAAAACTGCCACCCTCCTGGATCAAAGAAAATAAATGACTCAGGTCAGGAATAAAGAGGCGCAGCAACAACTATGAGGCAGAACAGTTCCTGTTCTGATTGTGGCTCCTGCTAGAGCATGGTAGTCCTGTGAGGGATGTAAGATTTCTGGATATTCAAAGACCATTGTCCTGTTGGATTATTTATTTATTCATTTATTTGGTGATTTTATACAACCCCCAACCCCATTGTGACAATCTTCCAAATAATTTATGTTAAACCTAATTCTATACTTTACTAGGCACACTGATATTTTTAATCAGGTTCTACAATTAATCTAAGCCATATGTTCCTAGCCAAATAATGATGACTATATAAATCTGTGATGCTGCACCCTGATTTGCATACCATGTTCTCTTCAATAGGAGAGACTCCGCCCACCAACATTTTCAGTCACCTTGCTGACCATTTCACTTACAGGTTCTCAAGTTAGGATTAAGACTATAGACAGTTTTGAAGATGTACACATTACCATAGCCCATGACATGTTGCATTTGCCCACAATGAGAGCACAGTACATATTACACACAACCAGCAGATGTCCAATAATCTTAACCAGGGTTTAATTGGACTTTCAACAGCATTTTAAATGGAAGAATATAATCAAAACCCATTATTTACAGCCCCAGCTTGAAATAGGCATCCTTACGCAGCACATATTAGACAGAATCTTCATTTTTTTTTTTGTAAATATCTTTTTATTGCAGCAATGATGGATAATTACACAGTACAATTTATGCCATTCCCCTTGATGTTCAGTGTGAGTTCCGCTCCCACTCCCCAGTATCACACAGCCATTCAGCTCGCACCCCGGAGGTCGAGCGGCGAAGTCGTAGGTACCTAGGAAACTGCGTTAGAACATTCTGTGCGTGGCTACAGCCAACAAGTGGATGGGAAACGGCAACGCTGCTTTTCGGACCTAACACTCCCTCTCCTCTATCCCAAGTCCAGTTGAGGCCAAGAGTTCCTGTGCAACTCCCTTGAACATACCCCCCTCCCCTTCCCCTAAACTCCCTCAACTTTTCCTACCCCGCCATCCCCGTCCAGGATTCCCCCCCCCAACTTTCCCTGCCCCCTACCCAGCCCCCCCACCCCCCCAGGCGTGCCAGAGTATCACCTAATTGAACTCTCAACCTTGTCACCAAGATCAGACCCGAAGCATGGTACCAGGATCCGTCTGCAATCATCCGTACAACATCTCGATGGACAGAATCTTCATATGTTCATATTCGCAGTTCATCATTTTAGTCATATAGTTGGCAAAATACAGCCAGTGTCATGCCTTTTCCGAATGCCTCACAACATCTTTGGGGCATGTTGAGCTGTGGTTGCAGCTCTGCTAGTGTATTTTGGAACTCCTGGGCTGCGGCAGTGAGTTTTCCTAAGACACAAGCATCCGCCATTTCCGTAGAAGTCCACTCGCGTTGTTTCGCTCCCTGCTGGTGTGCACGGGTGTATTTTTCATGAATGCATCCTCTTATGTCATTTTAAAAGTGCTGAAATAACACTGAAGCTGACCTTTTATTAATACACTATGTGGCTGCTTTTCGCTACAAATTTTCAGTTTTTTTCTTTTCTGCATCTTCTTCAGCTCCACCAGTCATAATGTCTATATACCTCCTCACAACACTTTCTTATATATGTTGTTCTGTTTTGTATTCCTCCTTCATTCCTATCACTTCAAAGTATTGAATTAAGTGGTTAAGTGACTTTTTTGCTCCTTGTGTGATAAATATATACTGAATCTGATACCTTCATAGGCTGTCTTCACTTTGCAGACTATTGTTTTTTACTCTATTCACCAGTATACGCTTGCATTCCTTTAGCATAGTATATGGGCAAGCTTTGACCACTCCAAAAGATCACATGTTGCCCTCTACATTACGCTAAGATGGCCAGTGATCTTCTTGCAACCTCTGAACCCACTTCATCTGGCACAAAACCAAAAAGGGAAAACAATGATCCTCCATCACCCATTATGGCATCTCATAACCCTGTTTTAGACACTATACTTGATAAGGTGAGGAGGCTGAAACACTTCTTGAATGCCACTAATGAAAAATGTCAACAAATTGAAGATCAATGGATTGCTATGGAAACTAAGCTGTTTGATATGGGCCAATGCAGGAGATCCACAAACTCAAATTGCATACAGAGGACCTTGAAAACAGAAACAAACAACACTCTTTGTTTATATGGCCTACTGGAGATTTGGAAGGTACCAACCCACTTGAAGAAATTCCTGTCCAAACTCTTAGACCTTCCACAAATCTGCCTTTGAACCTCCAACTGGCACATCGCCTTGGTCGACTTCAACCTCATTCTACACGTCCTAGAGGCATTAAAATGTTATTTTTAGAATTCACAGACCTGATGCATGTTTTGAGGGTAGTGAAAAAAACCCATTGCAATATCTGGTCTGGCAACAATATCTATATATCTCCAGATCTCTCCAATGCTACTAACGCTAGGAGGAAAGAATTTCATGCTCTATGGCCTCATATGCGACAATTAAACATTCGCTACCAGATGGGGAGGTAGAGCCTTCTCTACAGTCGCCCCCGTCTCTGGAATGCACTCCCTTTGGAACTTAAGTCTCTATCTTCACTGCCCCTCTTTAAAAAGGCCCTGAAAACATAGTGTTTTAAGAAAGCCTACCAGTAATCAGCTCCTGGGACTTATAACCAATATTGAGCTAGGCGCCTTGATGCCCTTTGGGGCTTAGTCTGCGCGTTATAAATTTTCTTTCATTTCATTTCATTTCATTTCGTTATGGCATTCTACATCCATGTCTATGTAAAATTACTCACAAATCATCACATGATCTTTTAAAGATCCTTATAAACTGAAATTATTGATCCAAAGTATGTTGTCTCAATCTATGGATAATAATCTTCAGCACTCTTACCAATTCTGTCTACTTATATGTTTCCTTTACTTCTTCTCTTTTATTTTCTTCAAGCTGTATGGCTGTCTTTACTATATTCTATTTTATAATTCCCTGCTGCTGTTCTTGTTCTTGGGCTGTCACGTCCCATGCTCACTTCCTATGCTCTTTGTTTCAGATATGGATTTTGTCTTTGATCTGTATCTTGATCTCTATCAGCCTGATTCATCAAGCCGAAATCGGCTTGCAAAGGGCCAGATTCTGAGAATCTGGCCCTTTGCGAGCGCTATTTTTGCATTTGGGATTCATCATCCCAAATGCAAAAATCGGTAATAGCGATTTCGCTATTTTGCGAGGAATTACATGTAAGGAATCTCTATTTGAGATTCCTTAAATGCAATTCATCATCCATTTAAAATTTGCGAATTTGCAATTTCGGCCCGCTATTTACCGCAAGGTCAAACCTCGTGGTAAATAGCGAAAACTCAGGAAAATGCTTTTAAAAGCATTTTTCTGAGTTGCATGTTGCACACACACATGTCCTTTGGACATGTGTGTGCGCAACACCTGTTTAAATTAGCATTTAAGGGGTGCTACAGGGTGTCCTTTGGACACCCCTGGCACCCTTTAAATCGCTATCTTATTTGCGATTAGCTAATTGCTAATCGCAAATAAGGAATACTCCCCATTCATTCCTATGGGCCTTTTGGCCCATAGGAATGAATGGGGAGTTATTCCTTATTTGCGATTAGCAATTTGCTGATCGCAAATAAGGAATCTGTAGGAATCGCAAAAAATGTTTCTATTCCTACATGAATCCCGTTTTGCGAGTCTGGAATAGCGATTCCTTATGATTCGCTATTTCAGACTCGCAAAACCTCCCAATGATGAATCAGGCTGATGATTCCTTTGTCTTTTGCTCTCTCCATTATATCACTCTCTTTCTTGTTTATTGATGAGTGCTTTTTTCCGTTAGTCTGTTATTATGTTTGTATTTCCTACATGTTACGTGGTTGTTAGTATATGGTGTCTTTTTATCTTCTTTTATGTTTCTGCAGCTTGTCATCCATGTTCTTGTCTCCCTCCTCCCAATCCCCAATATGTTTAGCATTGTCTCATGGAACGTTCGTGGTCTAGTGCTTTGAAAAGCGGAACCACTGGGCCCGTTGTGTTGTACATTAGGCTGGCATGTCAACTCTAGACTACGTTAATTAGTCAATCAGTGAAAACACAAATACTAATACAGAATAAGTATAAACAGTTTATTGTTATCTTATTAATATTCTTATATATTTTTTGTGGATTTTTTTAAACTCATGTATAGATAAAGATAAATATATTAACAATCTTAATACTAAATTGTGAACCACATGTATTCTCTCCCTTTGACAGATGGTACATTTCATATGCTATCATGAATCTGTGTTTCAAGTAGCGAGATTGTCATAATTTCAATACATTTGTATACAAATTATTTTTTTCTTTTTTCAACTTTAGTCAAAAGAAGTGTATATTAAAACCCATAAATCACGTGAAAATGTATGCACAGAGACTGGCGACTTGATGACAAACAACATGTTTTGGCTAGGCCTTCGTCAGGACTCCTTCACAGTGGTTACTAAACAAGAAGAAAACATGATTATAGTCTAGAGTTTAGATGCCCATTTGGATAGATCAAAAAATATATACTAGGGACCCAATTGATAAAGGGATATAGTCTGAGGTTTCTTTCCTTGAGTCAATATCAGACAACTACAGTTTATAACAGTTACATGCAGTTAAAAATTAGACTTACAACATTGTCAAAGACAAAGTCCCCATATTATCAGGGTGAAGTATAAAGAGATAGAAACAAAGAAAAAAAGGAGAGCGAAAAAATCATTAGTTAAAGTTGTCAATGATCAGAACCAAACTTTCCAACATCAGAAAATAGAGTGAATAAAATTGATAGATATCTCCTATCTACCTTGTATGTTAGTAGTGTTGCATTAGATTTATTTTTTGCCTAGCGCACCTTCACATACTTTATCCGGTTAAGAATACGGTTGACACCTTACAGAATATTAAGGCCTACCTGGTAGGTGTCTAGTTAGCACTGTCCTCGAGTAATATGAGACATATAATGTCTCTATCCTGGATATGTGGTGGCTGTATTAATAGAGGCAATATTTTGACAACTGATGGTTCTGTTAAGTTACGAGTTCTAATATTATTACATACAAGCTCTATTTTATTTGAGGTTTAATAACTTCTTTTTATGCCACTATATAGATATCATTGCGATGCAGCTGCAGGTACACCTCGTCAAGATGCTATCAGTATTTCTTCCTACCTAGGTAACAATTTAAGGGACAAGAGGATAAATCAAATACCACTCACCAAGAGAGTGGCTAAGGGTATGATTGTAGACATGCATATTTTGTTACAAAAGATTTGGATACAGGCAAAGTCTATTGCTTGCGATAAAGACCTATACCTGCTGTATGTCTAATTGCCTTTCAACGGGTGTTCAGAATCTTCCTGCCAAGTGGTTGCAAAATATTGATATATGCAATACTTAGGTGTCAAACACAAAGGTTACCTGAGGGGTTAAACAAATGTATTTGTAATTTATGTACAACATGCAAACCTCCTAATGAGCTCAAGACAGAATATATACTAACACTGATACTGACCACTATCCTGATGGCGTTAGGTTAAACTTTGCATGAATGCGGTATATTTTTCCATGGGTCAGGATAAGTTCTCTATTTAGGTCATGATCATATGTCGATACTGTAAGAGAGGGAGAGAGGATAATTGTATTTCTAATATTGTAAACGAGAGACCGTTGCATTGTGTTATTCCTCATTATGACTGTCATGACAATGCATAAACTAGTCGTGGTAATACAAAAACTACATATAGGTGTTGAACCGCATGTCCCCCCATACAATTGCAGAACTTCATAGCTAAATAGCTCAATCAGTAAGGTAATTCCTTTATTTCTTTGTCCGGTTTTTAAAAAGCCGTGTTATACGACAACCCCAATTGTGTATATTTGCGCGTCACATCCTAAAATAAAACCCCTCTTTTTTGAAGACCGTACACAGTAGCACCCATCTTTCTAAGGATGCATGCGCCGGGTTAAATTGATCTGACTGCACTTTTATAAATATATTGGGACCCCATTGGTCAATGGTATTCTAGGTGGGTCACTACTTGCTCTTTACTAAATGGTCACATAATAAAAGAGACAAGATTTCTGCGTCCCAATATAATGTGCATGTACTCTTCTCTATCTCTGCTCACGTTGCCTCTCAAGATCATTATTACTAAGTTAGAAGGCCCATTACGATGTAAACTAACACCATGGCTGCTTATTACCGCTTACCTATATTTTCTTTCATCCGTGCTCTCTGCATTCCCAACGCCGAAACAGAGTGAAAAGCATGGTACTTGCTTTTAAAGCCCATCCTCACCTGTCTTTACTTAGTGGTGTCATAATTCCGGGCCGTGTTCTACAAAAGGGTACTATGTACCTAGATAATTGGGCGCCATCTTAGAGTTCCTCAACTGCACTAGTTTCAATAGTAGTTTAGACTAAATGCAAGGGATTATTCTACAATGGACACTTTCGGTTGCTCATGATTATTAAGAACAAACCCTACTTTAGTTAAGCAATTTTAAACCTATCGGTTATGTTTGTAATAATTACGGACCGTATTGTACTAGAAAATACTTCGAAGCTGGTAAAATAGGCACCATATTAGAGTTCCTTGAATGCACTAATTTGAATCAAAGTTAAAACTAAATGAAAGGGATTAATCTACGATGTACAATATCGGTTGTTCATGATTAATAAAAACAACCTCCACTTTAGTTACACATTTTTAAAACCCATCAGTTATTCATATTGATGCTGCCAATATAGCTTTATTTTTGATTACAATATTATTTTTAGGAAAGCTCTGTCGTGCACAATATATCCATAGAGCCCTAATCACTATAGTCTAATGGTCCTGTATTTTGTATTAATGCCATTGAACATCAAAATATGAGTATATTAAGTACTGTTACAAGGTATAGGAACAGCTGTTATGAAGTACTTCACACTGGGTGAGTATATAATAAACCTAAATCTCTTTGATCTAGTATAGAGTGCACCCTCTTGTCTTTGGTCTCATAGTCCTATGTTATTCACTGATATGCAAGGTTATGGGATCAATTAGATGTTATATTTTATGGCTTGTTTCCCATGGTATTTCCTGGTTGAGACCCTTTACTGCTGTCCCAAAATAAAAATCCAGTACACCTCTCTCAATTTTCTGATCCTTTCAGTAGTGGTGCCTGGTTTTTGTAAATCTTTTCCAGATATACCATTGCATGTCTTCTGATGCACGGATTTTCTCAATATAATGTTGTACCATAGGGGCTGAGGTTTTCCTCGTTCTTTGTTCTGTTTGATCTATGTTCATTTAGCCTCGTATTTAGGGATCTTCCAGTCTCTCCTACATATCCCAATTTACATCGGCATATTAATAAATAGACCACATCAGCTGATTTACAGTTGTTGAGGCTAGTAGAAGATGTGCAATGGCCATTAAAATGTAAGGATGATGAATCAATGGCAGTTGCACAGGATTTACAGGTGGTACATTTAAAATTCCCTACTACTGGTCTGCTACCTTGAATGCTCCTCTGGAGGAACCTATTTGTTGTTTTCATCCTTGAGCGGACCACATGGTCCTTTAAGTTTTTATTGCACCAGTACGCAAAAAGAGGCCTGGGTATTACACTTGTCTCCTTAGACTTGCAAATGTTAAGGATTTGCCAGCTTGAGCACACTGCCTGACGTATTCTCTCATTTATCATGGAGTGGCGTGTTACAAAAACTAATGATGATCACTTTTGGCTTTGGTGTTAGTGAGCAAATGCTTTCTATTATAAAAATGGGCTGTTTTGTAGGAGTCCCGAACAATCTTTTTTTGGATAGCCCCTGGCAAGAAATGTGTCTTTCATGGCAACTGCTTTTAAGTCGAAGTCTTAAATGTTTGTACAATTACGCCTTGTTAGATTTAGGGTTCTCTAGTTGGCACAGGTAGGTACTTGTGACAAATAGGGACCCTTGCCTCTAGTATGGTAAGGGGGTACACTCCTAAAATAACCCCTGCTCACCCCCTTGGTAGTTTGGCACGAGCAGACAGGCTTATCTCAGAGGCAGTGTGTAAAGCATTTGTGAACACATACAGTAATCAAGTGACAACACTACAGATAGACACCACACAAGTTGAATATTAAAAATAAGTATTCTTTATAAAGATTTAACACAAGACCACAAACAACAAAAATCCACAATACTGTACTTAAAATGGTAGGTTTAGCTTAGTTCTCTTTAGTTCTTAAAATGCAACACTTTGAGTCAATGTACCTTAAGATGCGACACACAGGGCAACGATGGAACTGCGGCAAAGATCTGGTGCAAAGAAATAAAGACGTCAAGTTCTTCCTGACGTGGCACGCTTCTCCAATGTTGCGAGAAGTCTCGACTCTATGCGTCAGATGCAGTGGCAACACCCTTGTTCAGTGATGTGATGACAGTGGCTTTGGCGATGACACTCTTCTCCGTGGATGCGAGATGCTGCCGCTCGACGCGACAACTTCAGCGGCGACACCCTTGTTCAGTGATGCGACAACAGTGGCTCCGACGGCGGCACGCTTCTCTGTGGATGCGAGACGCTTTTCTTGATGCGGCGCAATGCAACTGCTACAGCGGTGACATCCACGATGCGACGGCAGCTGCTGCAATGGAGACACTCTTCTTCCTCGTTGTGAGACGATTCTCTTGATGAGGTGCAATGCGTCAGCTGCAGCGGTGACATCCTTGATGCTGCGACGGTGACACTCTTCTTCAGGGTTTCAGGACGTTTCTTGAGATGCGGTGAATGCGTCAGCTACAGTGGCGACATCCATGATGCGACGGCAGCGGCTGCGACGGTGACACTCTTCTCCCTCTTGAGTCACGCTTCCAGCTCTTTGCGACAAGCAGTCCCCCAGAAGGCACAAAACAGCAGCAGGCACTTTCAAATAACTCTGGGGAGCTGGGCGTTGAAGTCTGTTGTCCCTGAGACTTCAGCAGGAGGCAAGCTCTTCTCTCAAGCCCTTGGAGATCCTTCACAAGTTGAAATAAAGTGCACAGAAAGTCCTTTCTCCTTTCTTTGGCAGTCAGGCAACCACTGCAGCACTTCAGGCACTTCAGCTTAGGGATAGTTTCTCCTCAGTTTATCAGGTTCCTCACCTCAGCAAAGGTTTCTTCTTGTAGTCGAAAAGTGATCTACATTTTTGGGATAAGGGTCCCAATACTAATACCCCAAAATCCTTTGTCCTCTGAGGGCATAGGGGCTTTTGCCTAGTCTGAACCAGTTCTGGAGCACTATGTTTCCATGACTCCTTCCTTCCTTTAACTGTGTAAGGCAGAAAGAAACATCAGACGCCCCACAGGAGGTGGAGCCAGCATTGTGGAGGGAAGGCACAGCCCTGGAGCACTCTGTTGACATGACTCCTTCTCTCCTTTCACAGTGCAGGGCGGAGACATCAAATGCTCTGCAGGAGGTGGAGCCAGCATTGTAGAGGGAAGGTACAGCCCTATTAAGGTCCCAAGTGCAAATCCTCCCTCCCATCTGGATGGAGATCTCTATATTCACCACTGGGCTGACTCATCCTGTCTCCTGGAATCCCCCAGCCCTGTCACTCAAACTCCAGACAAGAAATACACAACCTAGCAGAGGCAGGCTTGGATAGTTAGACAAGAAAATACCTTCTTCCTGAAAGTGGTATTTTCAAACACAGAATGTTAAAACCAACTTCACTAAAAGATGCATTTTATCATTCTGAGTTCAGGCATGCTAAACTTGAATTTCTACCATGTTTCCTGACTCAGTTAGGATTATAAGATGTAATAATCTAACTGCCCATTCTGGCCTATGGAGAACTGGTAGCCTTGCAATAGTGAAAAGCAAAAATGGCTGTAATTCACTATTAGGACATGCCACACACACCAGGGCAGGTCCTACCTTATACTTACAATGCACCCTGCCCTTCGGCCTACCATAGGGGTGTCTGATATAAAGGAAAGGGAAGGTTTAGGGACTGGCAAGTGGGTGAACTTGCCCAGTCAGCATGGCAGTACCAGACTGCACACAGGCTCTGCAATGACAGGCCTTAGACACATTTTACAAGGCTGCTTCTGTGGGTGGCACAACCAGTGCTGCAAGCCCACCAGCAGCATTTGGATTTACAAGCCTTGGGCACACTCAGTGCACTGTACTAGGGTCTGACCAGTAAACCAAACCAGCCAATCAAGGAATCACTAATCCATACATCAATTTACAATAGGGAGAGCATATGCACTTTAGCCTTGATCAGCAGTGGTAAAGTGCCCAGAGTCATAAAACCAACAAAAACAGGTCAGACAAAATGCAGAAGGAAGGCAAAAAGTTCAGGGATGATCCTGCAAAAAGGGCCAAGTCCAACACAACCCCCTTCCAGCCAAAACGCAGAGGAGACCAATCACTACCTTGATGGGCTTCCCTGCTTTGGGCGATAGAACCTGGACCTGGCCCGCAACTGCAGGAGCATATTCCAGTTCTACGCCAATCTGAACCCAGTATGTGGTTGATTTTTGGTCTGCACTCACTAGTAGTGTTCACCAATCACTGTACATGAGTCACAAATGCAAGTCCAAAATCCCACCGCTGCCACTAATGTTAGATTTGGGGGACTCTAGTTAGCACAGGTAGGTACATGTGCCAAACAGGGACCCTTGCCTCTAGACAGGGTAAGGGGGTACACTCCTAAAATAACCCCTGCTCACCCCCTTGGTAGTTTGGCACGAGCAGACAGGCTTATCTCAGAGGCAGTGTGTAAAGCATTTGTGAACACATACAGTAATCAAGTGACAACACTACAGATAGACACCACACAAGTTGAATATTAAAAATAAGTATTCTTTATAAAGATTTAACACAAGACCACAAACAACAAAAATCCACAATACTGTACTTAAAATGGTAGGTTTAGCTTAGTTCTCTTTAGTTCTTAAAATGCAACACTTTGAGTCAATGTACCTTAAGATGCGACACACAGGGCAACGATGGAACTGCGGCAAAGAGCCGGTGCAAAGAAATAAAGACGCCAAGTTCTTCCTTATGTGGCACGCTTCTCCGATGTTGCGAGAAGTCTCGACTCGATGCGTCAGCTGCAGTGGCGACACCCTTGTTCAGTGATGTGATGACAGTGGCTTTGGCGGTGACACTCTTCTCCGTGGATGCGAGACGCTGCCGCTCGACGCGACAACTTCAGCGGCGACATCCTTGTTCAGTGATGCGACAACGGCGGCACGCTTCTCTGTGGATGCGAGACGCTTTTCTTGATGCGGCGCAATGCAACTGCTACAGCGGTGACATCCACGATGCGATGGCAGCGGCTGCAATGGAGACACTCTTCTTCCTCGTTGTGAGACGATTCTCTTGATGAGGTGCAATGCGTCAGCTGCAGCGGTGAAATCCTTGATGCTACGACGGTGACACTCTTCTTCAGGGTTTCAGGACGTTTCTTGAGTTGCGGTGAATGCGTCAGCTACAGTGGCGACATCCATGATGCGACGGCAGCGGCTGCGACGGTGACACTCTTCTCCCTCTTGAGTCACGCTTCCAGCTCTTTGCGACAAGCAGTCCCCCAGAAGGCACAAAACAGCAGCAGGCACTTTCAAATAACTCTGGGGAGCTGGGCGTTGAAGTCTGTTGTCCCTGAGACTTCAGCAGGAGGCAAGCTCTTCTCTCAAGCCCTTGGAGATCCTTCACAAGTTGAAATAAAGTGCACACAAAGTCCTTTCTTTGGCAGTCAGGCAACCACTACAGGCCAATCCCCCAAGCAGCACTTCAGCTTAGGGATAGTTTCTCCTCAGTTTCTTCAGGTTCTTCACCTCAGCAAAGGTTTCTTCTTGTAGTTGAAAAGTGATCTACATTTTTGGGATAAGGGTCCCAATACTAATACCCCAAAATCCTTTGTCCTCTGAGGGCATAGGGGCTTTTGCCTAGTCTGAACCAGTTCTGGAGCACTGTGTTTCCATGACTCCTTCCTTCCTTTAACAGTGTAAGGCAGAAAGAAACATCAGACGCCCCACAGGAGGTGGAGCCAGCATTGTGGAGGGAAGGCACAGCCCTGGAGCACTCTGTTGACATGACTCCTTCTCTCCTTTCACAGTGCAGGGCGGAGACATCAGATGCACTGCAGGAGGTGGAGCCTGCATTGTAGAGGGAAGGTACAGCCCTATTAAGGTCCCAAGTGCAAATCCTCCCTCCCATCTGGATGGAGATCTCTATATTCACCACTGGGCTGACTCATCCTGTCTCCTGGAATCCCCCAGCCCTGTCACTCAAACTCCAGACAAGAAATACACAACCTAGCAGAGGCAGGCTTGGATAGTTAGACAAGAAAATACCTTCTTCCTGAAAGTGGTATTTTCAAACACAGAATGTTAAAACCAACTTCACTAAAAGATGCATTTTATCATTCTGAGTTCAGGCATGCTAAACTTGAATTTCTACCATGTTTCCTGACTCAGTTAGGATTATAAGATGTAATAATCTAACTGCCCATTCTGGCCTATGGAGAACTGGTAGCCTTGCAATATTGAAAAGCGAAAATGGCTGTAATTCACTATTAGGACATGCCACACACACCAGGGCAGGTGGGGAATACCAGGACGGGTTCCCTAAGCAAGCGCTTAGATGCCTGCGATGTGGGTAATTTGCGCTATATAAAAACATGTACATTTACATTTACATTTACTTACAATGCACCCTGCCCTTCGGCCTACCATAGGGGTGTCTGATATAAAGGAAAGGGAAGGTTTAGGGACTGGCAAGTGGGTGAACTTGCCCAGTCAGCATGGCAGTACCAGACTGCACACAGGCTCTGCAATGGCAGGCCTTAGGCACATTTTACAAGGCTGCTTCTGTGGGTGGCACAACCAGTGCTGCAAGCCCACCAGCAGCATTTGGATTTACAAGCCTTGGGCACACTCAGTGCACTGTACTAGGGTCTGACCAGTAAATCAAACCAGCCAATCAAGGAATCACTAATCCATACATCAATTTACAATAGGGAGAGCATATGCACTTTAGCCTTGATCAGCAGTGGTAAAGTGCCCAGAGTCATAAAACCAACAAAAATAGGTCAGACAAAATGCAGAAGGAAGGCAAAAAGTTCAGGAATGATCCTGCAAAAAGGGCCAAGTCCAACACAACCCCCTTCCAGCCAAAACGCAGGGGAGACCAATCACTACCTTGATGGGCTTCCCTGCTTGGGGCGATGGAAAACGGATGCGGGCATGCACTGCAGGGACACCCTCCAGTTCTACGCACGTAGTTCCACAAAACAAACACACAAAAAAAACCTCAGGCCCAACTAGGCTACCCCACCAGTACTCTCTAGTTGTCCATGACTAGGACCAGGCCTTAGGCCACCCAGATACCACTGGTTCTTGCCAATCCAAAGAGTGGGGGGTAGTAACCCCTGGCTTACAATAGCCATTCTCCACTCCCCTTCTCAGTGTAGTTCCAAACTACCACTGATCCTTCAACCTAGGGTCCGCACCCTCAGGCTGACCAGAGGTCATGGGCAAGAGTGCCCCACTCTACCTGTACGTCTGAGGTTGCATACTCTCCCAGAAGAAGCACCCTTCAGAACACAACTCTCCCACCCGTTTAGGACCTCTCTCTATCAACTGGTCTACCACCTGGGATCCACATTCACCGGATGCACAGGGTCAGAGGAGAGGTACTCCCTCCGTCTGCACCCCCTTACAGAGTTCTGCACCCTCCCACTGTAGAACAGGGTCCCTCTACTTAAGGTAGGCCCCGCCTGCTCTCAGGGTAGTATTACAACACTCAGCCAAGGACCCAAAAGATCCTTGCTAGGCCTGTACTACCCCTTTTGGGAAACACAGGGTCTCTTCACTTAAGATGAACCCCACCTGTGTTCACAGGGGTACCCCTAGAAGGCAAAACCGGCCAGGACACTGATTACAGTCACCCTGCCGTACAGGACAGGCAAACACCTGAACCTGGCTCTCCAACCTAGGGACGCTACCCTTTGGTCAGATGCCTGGCGTAGCAGGACTTCACAAGTGTGTCACCTAACTAATGTCAAGGACAATGATTATAGTTGCCCTTCCGCCCAGGACAGGTAAACACCTGAACCTGGCTCCCCAACCCAGGGACACTACCCTTTGGTCAGATGCCCGGCGAACCAGGACTTCACGGGGGTGACACATAACTAATGTGTTGTGTGACAGTCTGCCTTTCGCAGATCTCACAACCTCCTGTCCAACTGACAGTGTGTGCAGATCCACCAGGACAGAAGTGGCGCCACCATGGCCAATCATTGGCAACACAGCCCTTCCAGCTGGCCCCTGATCCACTGGTTCCCACTGGGGACTCTTTCCCCCCTTAATTAATTAATTAATTAATTGTGGGTTTGTAATGCACTAGAATCGACTCCCAAAGGAGTATCTCTGTGCAATAAACCGCTGGGGAACCCATCCTGGCTTTCCCTGTGAGATGGTCCCTACTGGGTATCTCCAAGGTGAAACCAGGCATCCCCAGCGTATGTGGGGGGGCGTTGTGGAGATGAGGCAAGCTAATGCCCAGAGTTGCAGAGTGTGATCCCTGGTTAGAGTAGGCACCGAGTTGAGAATTATTGAGTCCGCTGACCCTGGTCCACGACCCTGCCGCGTCGGGAATTGAACCCTGGTCCCAGGCCGTCCTCTGCTCTCGGGTCTGCTGCCTCTAACCAGTGAGCCACACCACTCCACACCCCTCCATCTGGACTTCTGCACCCTCCCAACTGGAGCGGTACCGCCAGACACCAGATCTACTGGAGCCCTGCTTACAGAGGTTCCACGTTGTCTACACACTGGTAGATCCTCCTCTAATGGTCTACAAGTACAGCCTAGGCTCCCAACCTGGTGTTCCCTAAAGAAACCATCCAGGTCCTGAGACAGGGTTTCAGGCACATGGAGACACGCATCCCCACGCACTCCTTCTCCTTAGAGACAGGATGTGGGCCCCTACACCGGGACCTAGCTGGGCTACTCTAAACCTCTTCCACCACTCTGGGCTGGAAGACACCTCAGCCACTCCTTTTGAAATCACTCCCCAATGCAAGCTTATTTTAGAGAACTCACACCCAATCAACCAGCAAGCTCCTTATTTCAGAGAACTCACACCAAAGTATTCAGCAAGCTCCCTATTTCAGAGAACTCACACTCACTCGTCCAGTGGAACACACCATTCATCCACACACACCCTCTCCCTGACCGGTGAGACAGTATCTACTGCCTCTGAATCTCAACCTCCACCCCTCTTACTGAGCACCAGGTAGCACACTCTGGGAATGAGGCAGGGAATACATGCACTGGACACACTTTAGCTGCCACCACTGGATCCCACCCTTACTGGTGAATCCCGAAAACTCACACTGCACTTAGGGGATAATCTACCCTCCCTAGCTAGTGACTCCATACCAATTAAGTCCCCACTGTAGGCCAACCCAAGTACTAGGACAGTGGCTCAAGGGCAGTCTCTCCTCCAGATTCTCTGATTTCTGTCCTTGGCAGGACACCCAACTCACAGTGCACAAGAAACACATTTCCAAAGAAATGACATTTAGAACCAACTTAGAAACAATAATCCCTTTCCATGTGACTATCTAAAGTGCAGAGTTTTGTATTGAAGCCAGTTGTCGCTGTGGTACTGCACAAACACAAGTCCTTATCCCACCGCTGCCACTAATGTTAGAAATGGGATCTTTGGTTGGCTGAGGCTTTCGCCAAAGCCAGGCAGAGACCACCACTCTAGTTATGGCAAGGGAGTTACACTCCAAAGATAACCCCTGCTCACCCCCTTGGTAGCATGGCACCAGCAGTAAGGCTTATCCCAGAGGCAATGTGTAAAGCATTTGCGCATGCACACAACAGCAAGAACATCACAGGCACACTACAAAAGGACTCCACACAAGGTTATATCAAAAATAGCCCTTGTATTCTCAAAACACGTTAGAATAGTAAACACATAATGTACACTGTGCCAACTGGCACGGGGCAATATTTACATGGGATTATGTACACCAGACAGGGCCATATGGACCACTGTCAGAACCATCACAAAGTGAACTAGGTAAAAGTAAAATAGATCCTAACACGTACAAGTAAAATAGGTCATAAAATGTACAACCAGTAAACACTGGTAATCACTGTACTTTGCAACAGTCTGTGACATAAACTACATTATGCACAGTATCCCACAAGTTTAAATACATTAGACTCTAACCACCTAAGTATAACTCACACTAGGGGCGTAAATCACGCAGGGAAGTATAATCTCCCTAACACAAACCAAAATAAGTAAAACAACCTCATAATCATAAATCATATTTAGAGGCATCAAATAGGGTGCGTAAAACATACTATTCAAAATACATTTCCTAATACCAAAAGCATTAGCACATAAATTACATTAGGGCCTGGCGCCCTATAAATGCAACAATCCCCCTGCCCAACTGGCCATATCAAATAGGGGGCTCAAATGCCCTATGTCCATAAAGTCAGGGCTGCTCCCTAAGCAGCGAAAGTCAAGGGTGCGTCACTGCGCAAAACCTAAACGTTGCAGCTGCCCACTACTTGCTGGGCAGCTGAGAAAAATAACCTGGGGGCCTAAACGATGCAGCTGGCACTAAGTGCTGCCCAGCTGTGGAAGGCCTGGCACCTCTGTGCCACTTCTGTCCCTCTCAGGGACTTTCACTCAAATTGCACCTAAACGGTGCAGCTGCCCACTACTTGCTGGGCAGCTGTAGATAATCAGAGTGCGGCATGGGTTCTCATTGGTCCTCAGAACGAATGTGCCACACGTTGGAGCCCTCTAGGCTCTGAAATCCACTAGGCCCCAGGGAGCACACTGGCTCCATAAATAATGAGGCCCCTTAAGGGAAAGAACTTGCCCTTGGACAATAGAGCATTGGCCCCTCAGGGCCCGGGTACACAAGTAAACAATTGTGGGAGCCACTTGGGCTCTAGAAGTCAAATATGCCCCTGCTCTGGAACTCTCGGGCTCGGGAAATACTGGGGGCCTGAAACTTCCCCTAGACTACTCGGCTCTCTAAGTAACACCAGTGCCCAATCGTTAGAGCGGTCCGCTGACAGACGGAACCGCTCTGATGCTGTGCCTCGCACTGGCACCGCCAACAGGATCTGTTCCCTCGGGGAGCGGGAGCGGGATGCAACTATGTCCACTGCCCAGCCCTTACTCACCGGGCTCAGGCGCAGGGGACTCCTCTGCTCTGGATGCGCAGGGGGGGCAGGCAATGGCAATGTGCCTCGCTCTCCTCTCCGCAGGACATAGGCGGCAGCGCTTGCGGGGCTCTCTCACCTCATGAGAGCCCCGCCTTCTCTCTATGCGCCCGTCTTCACCCGGTCCCCCATCTTGGGACCGGGACTTTGCAGATGGAGCCTGGGAGACTCTGGGACTTCCTTCTCCGCCCGCACTTCCAGTCCACACGTGCCACTTCCATCCAGCGGCCCCGCCCACAGTCAGGCGGGCCTACCCCTGATGGATAGGCTCCCTCGGGTTTAACACTGTGGACAAAGTTGCGGGGTGGGCACCCGTGCACAAAAATATTCAATAAAAGGGCAAAGTCACGGGGTGGGCACCCGTGCATCAATCAAAGTAACACACCACGACAAAGCGGGGTGGGCACCTGCAAAAGCCCACAAGGAAGGGGGAATCCCTACAACGGTGATTCCCTCGGCAAGGGCTGCAGCGCCGTGCTGGTCAGCCCCCAGGCTCTCCCTCGCTGCGGAAAGTTTCAAAAGAAGAATCAAGCGCTCCTCAGGCGCTGAAAGGCTATAGCAAGCCTTGGCTAAAGCAAAAATAAAGAGCAACAGGTCCCAAACAATCCATCAGGCATCCAGGGGCAGGGCAGGGCCCAGGGAGGCAAGCCTTCCCCTGGGCCCTAGCAGCAGCACGCCCCTGATAGATTCAAGTAGCAAAACCAGAACATTGTGATGGGGTGACATCCCTTCTTTTATACACAACACTCCCTTTGTGACACAGCACAGGGCTAGGAGGGAACCAGTTACAACTGGTTCAGGAGCACTTGAGCATTTTGTTTTGCTCAGCTCCTCTCCTCTATTCACAGGACAAGCCAGGGACATCAGACACACCACAGGGGATGGAGCCAGCATTGTGGAGGGAAGGCTCAGCCCTAATCAGGTCCCAGGTGCGACTCCTCCCTCCCATCTACATGCAGATCTCCCTATTCACCACCGGGCAGACCCATACTGGCTCCTGGAGCCAAGCACACCAGCCAGCCCCTGTCACTCACAAGCCAGACAGTCAATTCACATTAACTGCACACAGAAATGCCAACTTCTAAAAGCGGCACTTCTACACTAGTCACAATAAATCTGCGCCCACCGTCGCGCAGCATTTAACCTCATGAGTTCGCACATACCAAAGTCGCCCCTGCACTCCTCTCACATCATGAACTCCCATGGACACTCATATCTCCCATACATTTCTAAAGGAGGGCAAGTCAATATCACCACACACACTCAGAGAGCGCACACACTTTACACTGGGCCACAGTGCTAAAGTGCGCAGAGACCAGAAATCACTACCACTGTGTCATATTAAAAGGCAAAAAGTTCAGGGGTGAACCTGCCAAAAGGGCCAATTCCAACAGATACATTTACTGACAGGAAATCCAAATGTAAATTCAATGCTGATAGATCCAATTAAGCATTTCCATCTGTCATCATCACTCGTCCATTATTTGATGTCTGGAAAACAAGTAATCCTGATACGTTTGAATTAAACATTTTCACAACTATTCATTGTACATAGGGGCTGATTGCGATGGCAGTCGGACAACCAGGAACTAAACGACCAACAGGTAGTTGGTGGTTTTTCCAAACTGCCATCTGACCCCCTTATAGGCGGTCAAAAACATTCCTTTTGCCATTGAGGCTTGTACTGTGGCCTGGAAAAGGGCTGCAGCACAAGCCCCAGTGGCAAAAGGCATGTTAACAAACATCCCTATTGTAGGGACTCGGATCGTACTGAGCCCGTCGGAAGCGTCAGTCGGTCACTCCGACCTATGCGGTTCAACCAACCGCATCATAATGTGGCGGTCAGACCACTCAGCTGGATGTCGGTAAGATCGCACTAACAGCCTATCCATGGCAGTCCTACTGACATCCTAATCAGGACCCATGTCTAGAATAGATTATATTTTGGTAGCTAAACCCTTAATTCCCTCCATCCAATCCTCAGAAATTGGCTCCATTTTTATTTCATACAATGCACCTGTTTTCTTTTCTTTTGAGTTATCTCTAAATAATTGTCTAAAACTGGTAGCTGGTAATTTAACAATTTTCTTTTTAAATCAGACAATAGTTTTCTTACAGAAGCTACTGCTTTCATTAATGAATTCTTAACATTTACCCAACCCTTCAAAACATTTATTCCTAACAATTGGGATGATTTTAAAGCCTCTTTCAGTTCTTTCACCATAGCGTATTCAGCTAAAAAGAAAAATTGAACTAATGCCAAATATATAGCATTATGACAGCAAATTAAAACAATAGAGTATACCTATTTTACCTCCAAATTCTCTTCTGTTTTATACAATGTATTCAAAGGTAAGTCTGCTCTTAACCAGATAGCCACTATTGATGCTTGTAATAGCCTTCTTAAAGTCAAACCAAAATATCATGGAGGTCAAAACAAAGCAGGCAAGATGTTGGCTAATTATTTAAAAATGTAATTTAAATATAAAAATATTGGACCCTTTGAAATAAATGTAATAACAAACTTTCATCTTTAGATGCTGAAATTTCTAAAATGTTCCAAGAGTATTACAAATCATTAGATTCAGATGATCCTAATCATTTAGAACATGTTATACATATTCTCTAATACTCTCCCGAAGCCATCCTCCATACCTGACAAATCTGAATTATTAGAGGCTGATATACAACTTCAGGAGATTATCCACGCAATTCATTCCCTTAAGAAAGCTAAAGTCCCTGGATATTTTTTATATTGAACTGTTTTCTTCTTTTTCTTCTGAACTCAAAGGCCACTGGCTCCTTTCTAGAAGCATTAATTGTAATTATTTCCAAATCCGACAAAGAACATACCCTTTTAAAACTATCGTTCTATCTCATTTTTGCCAGCATTTTGGCATCCTGCCTTGAGAATATTGTTCCTTCACTTGTCAAATCTGAACAATCTGGTTTTGTTAAGGGTAGACTTGGTGATAATGCTAGGCGGTTTTCAAATATTCTTGCATTTGGTAAGAAATATCATTCTCGAATAGCGGCATTATCTCTTGATGCCGAAAAGGCTTTTGACCGCATTAATTGGGAATTTATGTTTACCAGTTTATGTTGGTTTGGTTTTGCCCATTATTTTATTTCATTTATAAAATTATTATACTCTGGTGCTCGTGCCAGTATTTTTCATAAATAGACATTTTTCCCCTTACTTTCATTTACATAGAGGTACTAGACCAGTTTTCCCCTCTCCTATTTTTTCCAGAGTTTTATATAGCGCGTACTCAACCCAAATCGGCTTTACATAGCACCAGTTGCATTACATGAGGACTAAGCATGGGCGAATTTTGCGAATCTCGCGTTTGCGAATTTTGCGGATTTGCGAACTCGCAATTCGCAAAATCCGCGAATTCTCGCGAATTTGCGGATTTTTTTTGTGTGTTCGCGCGGGTTTCTGCCAGTTCGCGAGGGTTTTGTACAATTTCGCAAACGCGAACTTACCTGTCGGGTCGCAAGTTTTGCGAACTTGTTGTTTCTACGTGTCCAGCCTGTTTGGGACACTCTTCTTCATCACTGCCACTCTCTGTCACCACTGCCACTCTCTGACTACTCATGCCACCCTCTGGCCCACCCATGCCACCCTCTGTTTCATCACAGCACTCTCTGGTTGTCCAGTCAGTGTACATTATTGTGGCAAAGCAAAGCACACCTTCCCTGCCTCAAGTGACCTGAATTAATTTGGGGCTGATTAATGTGTCACAGAATATTTTTTTAGCTGGCACCTGCTTCCTTAGTGCTTCCTGATTAGTGATCTTTTGCACTTGCTAAGTGCTTTCATTGTTGCAAAATTAGTTACAACACCTGCCCTGCCCCAACTGACGATAATGAATTAGGGGCTGATTAATGGATTTGAACTTCCAGCCTGGCTCCTGCTTGTCTCCCTTAGCTGTAATTCAGGACCTTTGTGGCATATGTGTAACTATTCTGAGGTTCAGAGCAGGGTCACATAATAGTTGCAAGTAGGCAACTGAACTCTGGAGGGGCCCCTCAGGAAGCACTACAGGAAATGGCTACTAATGATGAGCCTGAACTTTTGAACCTGGTAAGTAGTTTCAGTTTTGCTAAGATCGTATTTCTGCAATTTAGCGCTTATTCGCGGGGCGCGAAGTTGTACTGGGAAGCCGCAAACTCACGCGAACAGTGCGAGCAAGCCATAAAATCCGCTGCTCGCGGATTTGCGGATTTTGCGGGAGATTCGCGAATCTCGCGGATTGCGAATTTACCGAAAATCCGCAAAATCCGCGAGCGAAACGGATTTTCCGCCCATGCTTAATGAGGACACATTAATTTTTGTTAGGCACGGGGAGATTAAGTGATTTGCCCAGAATCACAGGATGTTAAGCGTCATTGCCGAGACTCGAACTCGGTTCCCCAGATTCGAGGTCGACCGCCCTAGACGTTTGGCCAACTCCTCTCCCCTCTTTGCTTTTTATTCTCTGTCTCAAACTTTTTCTTAAACGTATTTGCTGTAACACACTGATATAAGGTTTTAAACATAATTCCCTTGAAACCAAGTTATCACCTTATGCTGGTGATATTTTAATATATGTCTAACTCTCTCTCCTCTTTAACAGGAATCAAATTACATTCTAATGTCTCTGGTTATAACTCACATTTTTCTAAAACAAATTCTTCCATTAAATTCCTCTTGTTGCCAATACCTGTTTGCTGATACTAATTCTACTTGGTGCCCTTCTAAAATAAAGTACCTTGGTATTTGGTTTTCTTCTACTATTCAAAACATAATCTGTTTCACTTTTAATACTCTAAAATTTAAAATCCAGAAATTAATTTCATCATGGCTTCCTTTACATCTTTCTTGGTGGGGTAGATTAGATACTATTAAGATGATTATTGTACCAGTGTCTCCAGTGGGTACTCAACTCCTCTTGACACTAACCATCATCGACCTATATCAAGGCTTTCTTTTCCAGCCAAACTGGTGGAAAGAGTTAAGAGTTCACATCGGTCGTCATTTATTGAACTGAATGATCATTTGGATTTGGGGCTTGAGATAGTAGAAGTATGTGGCTGCAATATAATTGGTATGCTTCTCAAAGGGGAGTTTGCCATCCACAAGAATGCCTAGATTACAGGTGGAACTGACAGGGTAAGGGCACCAACCTATTCTGACGAGCCACCATTCAGAATACCAAATGGATTTCTTCTGACCAAAGAAGAGCACCCCTGTCTAGAGTAGACTCCATTGAACTTTAGACAGTTGGGGGGGGCGCCTGTGCATCAATTTTTGTGACTTTTGGTAGTGCAGGAGTCTGGTCCATATTTACAAGGCAGCACTAAGCCAATGTTTTTGGCTTAATACTGCCTTGTAAATTTCGTTCCCTTTAACACAATTTTCTGCATTAAAGGGGCATGCAATGGGTGTTGCTGGGGGCATTCCCAGCAACATGCATGGCTTTTTGACACAGCCCCTGATTTACTACAAATCACAACTCTGAGGCAGCACCAAAAAGTTACGCCTCACCAGGGGAGGTGTAAGGAAGGCAGAATGAGGAGAAATATCTTTATTTTTCCTTGTTTTCCTTTTTCTCATAGTAAGTGGAAAAAGACGCTTGTGCAAAGCAGTCTGCGTTGGTTCACAGCAGCCCATTGTGCGCCAGCACAGGGGAAAAGAACAAGAATGCACCATATCTGATAGATACAGCACATTCCTCCCCTTTTCTTTTGCTATAGGGCAGCGCAGCAGGAAGGCCTGCGGCACTGCCCTATGGGAAAAACTCATAACTGAATCCTTGGAGTACATCCAGTTGGCCACAGCTTCCATGAAGTATTACCTTTTTCCTGGGAATCTTTGTAATCAGATGAGACAGTACAGACAATTTGCATATTGATAGTGTACATCAGGCCCGGCTCTAGGATTTTTTCTTTGGGAGGGGCGTAAAGAAACATGCGTGGGCCATAAAGATGAATTGGTACTAGTCAAAAAACAACTAAATATTTCAGAGATCTGATATTTTAAGTATTGTAATCTGTTCTTCTTTGACATTTTTGACACAATAATTCATCACCCAAGGAGCTACATACTTTGCTTTCTCTGATGTGCTTCCGGGTTTGGGGAAGGGGAGGGGCACTGCGTGTCAGAACTTTAAGATGCAAAACTTTAAGACTGGCCATGTGCAGCAGCAGAAATGCTGCCATACAGGGCCACTTTTCATGTTTTAAAAAAACGTTAGCAGCTCATCACTTTACAAAGCATTGCAGTTTAAAAATACGATGCAATAATGCCACAATCATAATTCAGAGAAATATACTTATATATGCATAATCTTCACTAAAAATAAAGGTTACAGGGACGTTCTAGTTAGGTTCAGGTTTTACACACACACAAAACCTAGAAATTTAGCATTTATAGTTGGAGTAATCTCAAGTAACTATAACTCCTTCCCTAAGGTAACTATAACTCATGCCCTCGCAATGCACAGTTTTCTCATCAATAATTTTACAGCAAATGTTGCAGTGATGTTATCAATGATGCCATAGAAGATGTTATGAGTGATGTAATATGTGGGGTAATTAGCACTGCATGGTGAGGGTGTGACTTTTTTGTGACTTTCTATGGTTTTCCAGATTCTATTTCCTAACTATAACGTCCCAGTAACCTTTGTTTTTTTCAGTTAAATTCCACAGCATTGTAATGCTATTTCCCTCCTCTTCTTACCTCAATGCAGTCCAGGGGCACACCTCCACAGCTTTATGCAGGCCCGTCCGAACCTCTTACATCTTTATGCAGGTCCTGCTCGCTGTCTCTTTCTTCCATTTGTTGACTGCTTCTCCACACATCTGTTCCCCATCTCCTAGGCAGCCTCCACATATTCCTTGCTCTCTTTATGCAACCCTCTAACAATCTTTGTATCTTTAAACAACGACCTAAACGAGCCCTATCATGCTGAGGCAGCTCCTGTGTACGGCAATATCCCGTCATATGCAGGTCCTGCATCCTTGCTACCCGTGCTGTCAGCCTCTAGTTACAGCAATGGTCCATCATTTAACATCTTATACAGCCCCTGCACACCTACTCTCCAGCAGAACTCCACTCCCAATATAAGGCTAAGTCTCACCTTCTATACAACACCTAAGCACCTCATGGTACAATCCATGCACAGTCATGGGTTACCTAATGACCACTCAAAGTCTCCTCAGACTGCTCATGTACACCCTCTCCTTCTAAGAACCCACCCCACCAGGGTCATGACCGAGCAGGGACAAAGTTTAACATCTATGTCACACAGTAGATTCCACTAATAGTGACCCATGTTACGGCATGTGTCTGTGCACCTTTTCCCTGAGGTTACCACCAGCATATCCCATTTCTCAAATGCACTGTGCAGTGGACTGTCCTTCTTTTATTTGACTGCTTCCCCACCCACCCTATCCCACCTGGACAGGAAAAGAGAGAGTAAGAAAAACTGTTAAATTGGCTTCTTCTGACTGCAGCTGTTGTGTAAGTATATTTGTCAGCACGCTGTCATCGTTTTTGCCAAGGAGCCTTACTTTTTGCTTCACAGTATTGTATTTTATGTCTGGTTAAAAAAGATAGTGTTTTGCATCTCTTTTAATGTGACATGTAAGATTTTCACACATACTCATTCATTCTGTCATTGCCACAATGTGAAAGTCATGCAGATTAACTTGTTAACTTAGTTACCGAATAGCTATTAAGCTCTATGGTACATACTTATCTACTTCACTTGATGTTCTCTCCTCACTTAGCCAAGTCCAATGTTTGTCCCATATCCCCAAGGTTTTTTTTCAAATTTCTCTGGACAGCCCCTTCTTTTATATACAACCCTGTCTGCTGCCATTGACCAGTCCACAAAGTAGGTTCTTTTTCTCAGTGTGTGTTGGTGATGGGCAGCCCCATCATTGTTCTATATCTATCTTTGCCAGTGGAACTTCAGCTTCCTACCAACTTACTCTAAGTATTTATCTAAAACCAAGCCACTGAGTGTGTTGGGGGAGGGTATGTGGGTAAAGGTACCCTCTTACCCCCAGTCTTATGAGCACATATAGTTATTAGTTAACCCAAATTTCCATAACTAAACTCTTGTATAATCCACTCTGGAAACGTTTCATTTTGGACATAGGAAAAATAGATCTTGTGGGTTATTCTCTGGAGTGTATGCCAATACTTCCTCTTGTAACCATATGTCTGTTGGGCCTGCATATTTCTTCCATCTGGCTTTCAGGCAATACTAGGCTTTTTTGTCTGAGATATTGTTTTTTTTGCCCATTCCATCCTTTTGTAGCCTTACCTCAAGTAATGACATTTCTTGCATTCCTGTTACTCCCCTTGATGCAAGAAGTAACAGCATATTTTAACCTAAAGTATTTAGTTGTCTGGATGTTTTGTAATTTGTATTTGGCATGCAGTTGTGTAAATGGTACTAAGCATGTGCCAAAAGAACTATTCATAAAAGAAGCTTTATTCACTCATGAAAATAATATTGCTGTGCCCTCTGCTTAACACATAGAAAGCATATCTGCTCAGACTAGACAATGCTACACAGTCTGCTACATAGCTTTGTTTAGCCACTCATTTAATACAAAGATTTCAACAGTATTTAAGTGTACAATGAGTGAACACTATGAACCTTAAAACTCATATCTCAAAGATACTGAAATACAGCCGTTAAGGTGCTTTAAAAAACGTAATAGTGTTATAAAAATGCTTAGCTAATTCTGAATGTTCATCAATATTACACAACACAAAATCTTGTGTAATTTGAGTCTTTTTCTGTTGTTATATTATACTTTTTCTTATTTGTTTCAGCAGTATATATTTTGCTCCTTATCTCCCTTACATGTTGTAGTATGCAACTGTAACTTTAACACCCATTGAAAGTTTTGTTTTTAGCTTAAAATAAATATGTAACTACTTGTTTTTTTATGTGGATTCTTCTACCTCATACTTTAACCCCAAGCATTCCCATTAGTCAACCAAGACACAACTATTTTATCAGCCTCATAAGAATGAAATCCTGACATGACCCTGCTGGGAATCAAGAAAAGTGTCCTGCAGGTTACACAGAGGTCCTGGTTCAATGAATAATTGTATCACTTGCAACC
This sequence comes from Lissotriton vulgaris, assembly GCF_964263255.1. NCBI lineage: Eukaryota > Metazoa > Chordata > Amphibia > Caudata > Salamandridae > Lissotriton > Lissotriton vulgaris. Next base: position 1,531,005,332 of record NC_141685.1, on the reverse strand, counting down.
ATACATATGAATGTTGTGTAAATTAATGTAATTAATCATAGAATATTCTTTCATTGATGCAATGATAGGATGCAACATTTCTTTGATTACATATTTCTATCAATTTATTTTTACGTAATTAGACCTGGCCCTTTTTGCTGGTTTATTCCCAAACTTTTGGCATTCTGCCTCCTTATTTTCTGACCCTGTTTTTGTTGGCTATAGGACTCTGGGCACTTTACCACTGTTGATCATTGCTAAAGGGCATACACTGTCTTTGAAAATTGTGATTTACTAGTAAGTCCCTAGTAATGTGCACTGTGTGTGCCCAGGGCTGGTAAATTAAATGCTACTAGTGGGCCTGCAGGACAGGTTGTTACACCCACATGAGTAGCCCTGTAAAAGTGTCTCAAACCTGCCACTGCAGTGTTTGCGAGCGTAGTTTTAAACTGACATGTCGACCTGGCAAGTGCATCCACTTACCAGACCCTAAACTTCCCTTTTCTTACATGTATGACACTCCTCAGTTAGGCTCAAGGTACCCCCATTGGCAGGGGGCAGAGTATGTGAAATGTAGTACATGTAGATATGTGTATCACATGTCCTGATAGTGAAATAGCGTGCATTTTGTTTTTCACTCTTGAAAGGCGGTCTGTCCCATAGGTTAACATATGAACTGCCTTGTAACATCTTAGAAGTGTAAATTTCCATTGGGACAAGATAAAGAAATTGAGTTTAGGCTCTCTGAACTCAGAATTTACTAACACACCTTTTAGTAGAGGCGGTTTTTAAATTGAGTGTTTGAAAATGCCATTTTTAGAAAGTGAAAGACACAATTGATGGACGGAATGCAGACCAAATCATAAAATTCACCCCCAGTCAAGACAGCGGGGCTAAATTCCTTATTCTTTTGCTCACTATGCCACCCCAGTTTAGACCTGCCAATATGCAAATCAGTCTTGACCGTGTGCTTCATGGGAACTGCCAAGCCAGGTCCTCTCTGGACCGGAAACAAGCATCCTAGGACCGGTTTCGGGATTTCACCTCTCATCAGCTAGGATAGCTTGAATCCAGTGGCACAGTGAGCCCCAGACCCACGTCTGGGCATACCCGGCGCACTTAGGGCAAGAAACCAAAAGACACAATTGATTTTGTGTGCCTCTGCCTGTTTGTGTATTCACCGTCTGGTTTAAGATTGACAGTAGCTGAGGATGTGCATTCACTGTAGACAGTTAAAAGGAGGTTGAGGTGTGTCCTGCCTTTTCTGATGACTGACAGGCTGAATAGGCCTTTTTGCATTTAGAATGGTGGGAGGAGTTTTACTAGCACCTGAATAAGCTGTGTCTGCTCTGAACAATGCTGTCGCCACCTCCTGGAGTGAAGCTGGATCAGGGAGGACACAACAAAGACTACAAAGAGAAAATAGGGTATAAATATTAGACCTAAAACCCCAGAACTTTAGTACACTTCTGGGATCAAGAGGAACCTCTGCCAAGGAGAAGAGCTATGAGGAGGAGACTGACCCTTTGCTGTGTGTTGCTTTGCTGGGTTGGACTGCAATTGCTGCTTCTCCCAAGGAGAAGACAGACTGGACTTTGTTGTAAACCTGCATAAGAAAAATCTCCCAGAGCTTGTGTGTGCTGGCCTCCTTTTCTAAAGTCTCAGAAACAGAAAGACTTCATCCGCAGCTTTCTTGAACTTCACTGGTGGGAGTTCTGACTTGCCAGGAGGTGCCAGTTCCAATTTCGGGCCTCTGGAGGTTGTCACTGCTACAGGAAGCTACCAAGAACTGAAGATCTGAAGAATATCAACGATTCAACCTCATTGCAGCTGAATTTTCAGATGCAGCACCACTCTACAGGAGAACTTCCTGGCTCACAGCCCTGTGCGGATGAAAAATCAATGCAGCGCCTGTCAGCGGCTTGAGAAACCACCGTACATTGAGTCCTGTGTACTGATCTCCAATGCTGATGGCAGGCAAGTAGAATCGATGCATCGCCGGTTTGCGATTGGAGAAATTTACGTAGCACCTAGTTCGCTGAATAGCCTCTAGCGGATCCGGATTTTCGTACATCGCCCCTGTGTGCTAAATATGCAACAATGCTGGGGCCGCAGTAAGAAATTGTTGCACCACCTCCTCTCCAGTGAGGAACCGACGCATCACCTCCTATGCGTGGCAATAAGGAACCGACACATCACTTACCCTGGAGCAAGGAACAGACACATCACCTTCCCTACGTGTAAGGAACCAAAACATCAGCTTCCCTTCAGCTGTTTTTGTTTGAGATCTTGACATATCCCAAGTACTTTGTGCTGTAAGTGACACATCCATAGTTTCCTATGGACAGAACTGTTTTTACCTTTTAAAAGTCATATTTTGATATCTGTATGTTGGATTTTTGTTATTTTGGTCTTGTCTGATTTAGACAAAAATATTTTATTTTTCTAAACTGGTGTGGTGTCCATTTGTGGTGTTTTCACTGTGTTATTGTGGGTTATATGCAAATGCTTTACACATTGCCTCTGTAGTTTAGCCTTACTGTTCTGTGCCAAGCGACCACAGGGTGAGCAAAGGCAAAATTAGGTGGGTACTTCTCTCATCCTGACTAGAAAGAAGTGTCCCTACTTGGACAGGGTGCAAGACATTGCCAACCAGATACCCCCATTTCTAACATTGGCAGCAAGCGGTGAGGATAGAACTTGCATTTGTACTTGACCCACAGTAATTAGTGTACACACTACTTCATAGTGCAGACCATTAACCAACCACATACTGTTTTTACTTTTTATGTTCTCTCTTTGCCGTCTGGATTTTTGTTGATACTTGGACTGTAGATAGTTGTTTCAAATGTGAGGCCTTGACAGAATGGAAGGTAACCACTGGTACCTGCATTGTCATGTGTTCTATACAGGGCCCATTGTGGTTTTACCTATGTTAGCCTAACTGTGCATGACACAGGCCACATTAGCTGTGTACACGTTACTTTATAAACATATTTTGCTTATGTGCCACATTTCATTTTCACATAGAACCTGCAGGTATTTTCTCGTTCTGCTCTTCCCTAGAATTTAGTCTGAACAGCATACAAGGTCAAACAACAATGTCCCTTGTTATTTTGTTCTGGTCAGGCACTTGCACCTAGACACATCACAGAAATGCAGCTGTTGTTTATGAACATTTAAACCTTGTCACAAAGGTACGCACAGCAATGTAATACAAACAGAGAGACAGATATTTTCTGAGAGAAGATCACGGCTGTGTCTGAGATGTAGAACATCCATCTGTGTATTCTAAGGTGTGGGGTCTGCTGCTAAACCCAGGGCCATATTATCAAGAAAGGGCGATACATTATTGCCGCTTTTATTGGCAGGAAACTGCCAATAAAGCGGCGATAATGGGCTTGATAATATGCCCTTGTGAATTCTCATAGAAGCCCAGATTCTGGTGTTAACCTGGGCTTCTTTGGGAATTCACAAGGGCATATTATCAAGCCCATCATCGCTGCTTTAGCAGCAGTTTCCTGCCGATAAAAGCGACGATAATGTATTACCCTTTCTTGAAAATATGGCCCCCAGAGATCTTTGCTGTATAATCAGTTTGCTTCTGTAGAAGGGGAGTGGGTTCGGCTATTCTGTCTTATAATATGTCAGGTCTTTTCATAATATATGGTTTATTGACAATGCTGATGGTATTTTTGTTAGGGAGTTGTTTTCTGATTGTGGCATGTATACTGCATTCTAGAGCACAATAGTTTAAATTAATATTTCAAACTTCCTTCAAATATCTGTCATATCTTACTGTGGACAAGTACGAGTGAGTGAACGGAAGGAGGTGTCCTGTTACGCGATCCCTGAGAGGGTTGAGAATGTTGTATTCTGGGGTGTCAATTCACTTGTCTCTCTGGATATGAAAAGGAGGGCAAGGGAGACACTGTAACTAGTCAGACTTGGCCTCACGGTATGGTGACTTAGGCCCACATGCATCATCCCGTGATTTTGCGAGTTCTAAAGTGCAAAAAATAGCGATTCGCATTTTAGAATTCGCAAAACGGGATGCATGATTATTTTCGGTAAATTTATGCGATTCGGTAAAAATCGTAATTTTTACCGAATCGCATAAATTACCGAAATACATTTTGCGAATTCGCTATTCCCATTGGTTCCTAGGGGCCAAAAGGCCCATAGGAAGCAATGGGAAGGCATTAGCAAATTGCGATTTTCACTTTGAAAATCACAATTTTTAATGCATTTCATGGGTGCAGGGGGGGGTCCAAAGGACCCCCCATGCACCCCTGAAATGTATTTTTCGCATCACACACACATGTCCTAAGGGCATGTGTGTCCGTAACATGAATGTTGAAAAAAAATGAATTTTCAGCGTTTTAAACACTTTTTGCAAATTTACCGAGTGGTTCAACCACTCGGTTAATTTGACCCCCTAATTGCGATTTCGCAATTTTAAAAGTAATCATGCATTGCTTTTAAGAAATCGCAAATTTGCGATTTCTTTAAAGCAATCGCAATTTTAGAAATCGCAAAAATTTTGCGATTTCTAAAATTGCTTGATGCATCCAAAAAAGCATTTTTGGAATCGCAAACAGCCGATTTTAAGGAATCGCACCGTTTGCGACTCCAAAAATGCTTGATGCATGTGGGCCTTAGTCCCTAACTACTAATGTTCTATGGTCCCACGTATAGTTCTGTTCCTGAGCAGAATCCCTGCAAAATGGTCCCACCAATGTATGGTCTGGTACTTATTTGCAGGAACCCTGAGTTGTGCTTGTGCTTGTCTACAATACACTCACACCATTCTGCAGGGATATCCATGGTGCTTGGGACTTATCCTCCACAGTTTTTAGGACCCACCTAGTTCTGTTGGTTTTACAAGGTTAAAAGTTAAAAGGTTTGAGGGGCGTGGCTCAGGCGCCGTGTGAGATGGCCGCACTGGGACGCCTTCTAAAGCTGAGAGCTGTTTTTTGCAGACCTTCTTGCCTACAACACATCGCACCATGCGTCGGAACCGGCGCTGCTCCTGGTGAGACACTTCCATAACGTAAGCGCGTCGCACTTAACGATATAACTGCCGTCTCATACTTCAATGCAGCCGCCATTTTGTTAATGCGCATTTTCTACCCGCGATTTCGCATCTGCGCATAATATCCTCTGAAGTCCTGCCTTTAATTTTTGTCTCTGGATATGGGAACAGGATTCCGTTTTGCCACAATATCTGCAATAATTGCTCCAGGACATTGGATTTCTTGCCTCATAGCATGATTTGTAACTCTGCCCGGCTGTCCAGCCTCATCTCTTCAGGAAGTCCGCCATTTTAGGAAGGACTTCCCTCATGTTTTTCATTAGGTGACAGGTTTTCTACTCACACTGCTCTTGCTTTGAATACAATTTTTACAGTGTGCTCACCTTTATTTCTTCTTCCTATGAAACTGGAACTTTGAGTTTTATCCATAATTTCTACGGTTCATTCATCTATGTCTCCTGTGCGTTCTAATACTACCATCTACATGTGGAGCATTTTTCTTTCTCAATATATGCCTTATCTGGTTTTGCCTTAAGATTGATTTGCCTCTGGATGCTACATTTTGAACAATCCTTCTGCTGAGCCTTGTCATATTTTTATTGTGTTTTCTGCACCTTGAAGATTTATGTCTATGAGCAAACTGCGCCATCCGAAGTTTGTTTTTGTTCCCTCCAAGCCTATTTCTTCAACACCATCTTCTTTGTCCTCAAAGTCAGGCTCTTCGTCTCTTATAGGGCAAATGGCGAGTGTTGCATCCAATCGCTCCTCTATGACACAATCCATTTCAAATAAATCATCTCCTCCTGCTACGTCTTCCAAGCGTTTAAAGCATTATCTTCCTTCTCCTGATAAACCGTTGTTGCCTAAATCTATGGAACTGATCTTAGAGGATATTCGTGCTTTGCGCCCATTTGTAGAAGAAACTAATAGCAGGATACAATTTCTTGAGGAGAAGTGGTCTACTATGGATAACAGACTATCGTCTATGGAGCAGCAAGTTTCAGAAATACAGGATAATTCACAACTCATCGCTTCCTTGGGAACATCGATACTTGCCCTTCAACAACACACTGAGGACTTAGAAAATAGGAATAGGAGGAACAATCTACGTATTTACGGTCTGCCGGAGTCCTTGGAAGGTGATGATCCTGTAGCATTCTTCACCTCCTTTCTTCCAAAACTCCTAGACATGCCGGCTACGACCTCTCTTAGCATCCAGAGAGCACCTAGGCTTGGTCCTCGGTCATCATCTGCGTCCACTTCATCAAAACCACGAGGCGTCATCATTCTTTTCTTGAAATTCACAGATCTTCTGTGTCTGCAGCCAGATCTAAACGTCAAGTTTCCTGGTTAGGTCAAAGAGTATTTCTGTATCAGGATGTATCTAACGCCACTGCAACTAGACGAAAAGAATTTTTGAACCTTCGTGCCCCTTTATGATCTTTGGGTGCTAGATTTGGTTTATTTCATCCTTGCATCTTCAAAGTCACCCATCACAATCAAACCTGGACCTTTCAAGACCCGGCTGAGCTCAAAAACTTTATTCACATTCAAACTGCTAACACTATGGCTATATCTACTTCTGCTAATGGATGATTATCTAACCTTCTTACCTCTTACAGGATTTGGGCTGTTGCCTTATATCGACTTGATTTAACGCTGTTTCGGTTCTTGTTGCTTCTTCATTAGTCATGTTACATCTTTCCTAGAGAGACTATATGTTCTCACGTCATTTAATATTGATATTGTTATATTTTTGCTTTCTTCATGTGTCGTGCAGATTGTAGTTAGGTTGTACGTCTCCTAATGTATTGTCTTTTTCCTTTTTCTTTACAGATGCATTGATGTGTCTCCTCTCAGCTCAGATACTCCCTTTCCTTAGTTCCTTGTCCTGATGCGGTTGGACTCCCGTTGTCGGCTGGTTCGTCTTGTTGAGTGTCTCCACTCCCTCGATGTTGCCTTCTTCTATGTTCCCCTCAGGTATGTTAATTTCAGTCGTCCTTTCTGGATATGTACTGTCTCTTCTTATTCTTTCCTTTTTTTTCCTTTTCTATTTTTCCTTTTTCCTTCTTCTTTACTCATCATGTTTATATCTCTACTTCTTTTATTTTTTTTCATTGTTATTATTGTTAACTCTTCTATTATTGCAAACGTTGTTTCTTCTTATTTTCTAATGTTTTTACGTTCAGAGTAATTTCTTGGAATGTTAAAGGTTTTGTCAGTCCAATTAAAAGACAGAGAATCCTTTCTCATCTAGCGTCCTATAACCCCGATATTGTACTTTTGCAAGAAACCCACCTCACGGAAGCTGAATCACTTAGACTAAAGAGAGGTTGGGTGGGTATGGTTATATTTTCTCCTTCTATGAATAAAAAAAATGGTGTTGTCATTTTATGTCATAAAAAATTGAAATGTAAGGTCTTATTGCAAGAAAATGACGCAGATGGTAGATGGGTAGTTGCTAAAATGTTAATCAATTCTGTTCCGTTAACTGTTTTTAATGTTTATGGTCCTACACAACCTGATTGTTCTTTTTGGCCTTTGCTTACGCAAAAATGTATCCAATTTCGTGATGATCTCTTTATTCTGGGTGGTGATTGCAACCAAGTTGTAGATCCTTTTTTGGATCGCAAGTCTACTGTTTGTTTCATTCCCAGTAAAACCCATAAACACTTCCTTGACACTATTTCTCAATCGCATCTCACTGATTCCTGGAGACTTTCTTATCCAGATACTCTTGATTACTCTTTTTTCTCTCCTCATGCTTCCCTGTCTCGCCTTGATTACATTTTTCTGTCTCAATCTTTATCTCAAAATTTACTTTCCTCCTCTATTGAGCCTATTGTTATTTCTGACCATGCTCCAATTCTGACTGATTTTGATTTAGTCCCTTCACATCCAAAATCTTCCCGTTGGTGCTTTAACAATTCTCTTCTTATTGACCCTTTATTTTCCTCCTCTTTTCGCTCCTTTGTTAATGACTTTTTTCTTCTTAACTCTGATCCTAACATTTCACCTCATATTCTTTGGGACTCTTTTAAAGCTACTGCCCATGGTTTCATTATTGATTTTGTTTCTAAGAAGAAAAAACGGTTTCTTCAGGAACGGAAAACAGTATTGGCTCATATTAAGCTTTTGGAACTTGAATTTTATACATCTTCACAAAAATCCATATCCCCAGATTTGATATGAGCCAACCTTGAGTTATACCAAGTTGCTACGGCTAATGCCTCTTCAATACTCCTCCGTAGCAGCGCGCATTACTATGGAGGTCACAACAAAGCAGGAAAACTTTTAGCAAACTGTCTTAAATTGCGTAAAAACGCACACCTATTGACTCAATATATTCCTCCGATAATTCACTTCTATATAAAGATCAGGAAATTCTTAATGAATGTAAACTTTTTTATCAAGCCCTTTACACACCAGAATCTCCTCCTACACCTTCTCTCACTCAATCCTATTTCGACAGACTTACTTCCCCTTCCACCTCTCATCTTAATTTTCCTGATCTTGATAGTGATCTTTCCCTTGACAAACTTTCCAAAGCCTTATCTACCCTTACTAAAGGGAAAACCCCTGGTCCTGAAGGTTTTTCTGTTGAATTCTATCTCCATTTTTCTGATCTACTACTTCCTAAACTTTTAATTCTTTTTAATTCATTTTACTCAGCTGGTAAGGCAGATGGCACTTTTCAAGAGGCTACTATTTGCCTCATTCCTAAAGAGGGTCATGACCTTCAATTTTGTAAAAATTATCATCCGATTTGCTTAGTCAATGTTGATTATAAGTTATTTGTGAAGCTACTTGCTCTGTGTCTAGTTCCCATCATGCCCCATCTTATCGGGAAAGAAAAATGTGGTTTTATCAAGGGTAGACTCACTTCGGATAATTCTCGTCTCTTTCTCAATGTCTTTAGCAAAGTCTCTTCTCTTTCTATTCCCTTGGCTGCTATCTCTGTTGACGCGGAGAAGGCATTTGATAGAGTAGATTGGTCCTTTTTGTTTTCGTTGTTATGCTGGCATGGTTTTGGTCCTAAATGAATTTAATGTATTTCCCTGTTGTACTCGGCCCCTAAAGCTTCGGTCTTGGTGAATGGTCAAGTCTCATCTTCTTTTCCTCTTTAACGTGGTGTTCGTCAAGGTTGTCCTTTATCTCCCCTTCTCTTTGTTCTAGCCCTTGAACCTTTTCTGACTGCTATCCGTTCCAACAATCTCATTTCCGGTTTCCCTTATGATGATCATCAATTGAAACTATCTGCGTATGCAGATGATATCCTCCTATTCATTTCTGATCCTGAGATGTCCGTTCCACCCTTACTTCTTGAATTTTATTCCTTTTCACAGGTTTCTGGATACAAGATAAACTCGGATAAGACTGAAATTCTCCCTCTCATGAAATTTTGTCTGCCACATTCCTTCTCTTCCACTGGATTTGTTTGGAATAAGTCGAAAATTAAATATCTAGGTATATGGTTCTCCATCTCCATTGCCTCTTCCATTAAATTTAATATGTCTGCTGCCCTAGCTCGCATTGATAAATCACTCTCATCTTGGAATCCTCTTTTTCTGTACTGGTGGAGTCGGCTAGATTCGATTCGGATGATGATTTCTCCTATTTTAATTTATAACCTTTCTATGCTTCCTGTTCACATTCCTTCTCTCTATTTTACACGTTTTGACTCATGCCTCTCTAAATTTCTCTGGCAGAATAAAAAATCCAGAATTGCCTTATCTTTTCTTCGAAAATCAAGACTTAATGGTGGTGTAAACTTCCCGGATGTTCGCCTTTATCAAGAGTCTTTCTCTTTACGTTATGATTCTAGATAGCTTACTTTAGACATCTCCCCATTTACTCCTCTTTGGATTGATATTGAACGCACCTTCTTACTTCCTTTCTCCTTCAAAGAGGTTATATGTTTTTCTGCTAAATCTTCTTTCACTGCCTTACCTCTCTTTAAACATACCTGCTCGCTTTTGAAACCTTTGATGCATCCCACTATCGTTTCTCGTGAATCTTTTCTGGACTCCCCTGTTTGGTATAATTCACTGATCCTCCTTAATAATATTTATTTATTTTATTAATAGGCTTGTATAGCGCTAGACTCGACTCCCGGAGGAGTATCTCTGCGCTTAGTTCACCAACAGGCAGAAGACACAGTGCTTTCAAGATCTGAATAAGAAAGAGACGCTGGAATTAAAACAGAAAGGTCTTCAATAATTTCCTGAAAGCTAAATAATTAGTACATAGCCTGAGGGTAGCAGGCAGTTTGTTCCAGAGACTGGGACTCAAAAATGAGAGAGCTCTACCGCCTAATCTCGTCCTTCTGATGGACGGAACCTGTAGCAAACATTGATTACTAGAGTGAAGGGTGCGTACAGGATTATAGGGAACAAACTTCTCAGCCAGGTACAGAGGGCCTGAACCATAGATACTCTTATGAACAATACAACAGGTCTTAAATTTTACCCGTTGTCGAATCGGTAACCAATGAAGCTTTTCCAGGAGAGGACGGGAGGGAGTTCTGGGCGGGGCATTAAGAACTAACCTTGCAGCGGTGTTCTGAACCACCTGGAATCTACTTAGTAAGTTGCCATTTGCTGATATTAGCCTATAATAGACCTATATTATGGAAAGCTTGGAGGTTAAAAGGTATTTTATGGGTTAAGCAACTTTTTGATGGATCATCACCCTGCTCCTTTCGCACTTTCAATCCTTATTTCATTGCCCTCATTCCTATTTACTTAAATTTACCATTCTTATGATGCTTATTCTTGATGTTTACTATTCCCTTCCTTCCTCTTCTTGAAATGTTGTACAGAATCCTCTTCTCAAAATACTTTTTACTCTTCCCAAATGTTCCCTTATCTATAAATTATTTTCAGCCCCCAATCCAGATTGCTCTAAATCCAAACTGGAAACTTCCTGGGAATCGGATTTGGGTTGTTAATGGTCTATCGTTTTTTGGGACAAACTTTAGTCTAGATCTTTAAAAATCTCCCGCTCTGCTTCTCTCACTCAATCTATGTTTTTCTTTTATCATAGACTCTATCTTACACCTGCCTCTCTTGCTCGTTTCTCTTCCCCTTTGAACTCTAACTGTTGGACTTGTGGCTCTTCTAACGCTGATTTCTTTCACCTTCTTTTTCTTTGTCCTTCGGTTTCCGTATTTTGGGTGAAGATTTGGTCTTACATTTCTCACATATTTACAATCTCCACTCCTTATTCTATTCCTCTTCTATTTGCTGGAAGCCTCTTTGACTCATTAGATCTCCCTCCACACGAACATGGCCTCTTTGACCTCATACTTGCTTTGGATTTTTAACATATCTCCTTTAACTGGTAGACACTCACAAAACTTTCTATACAACATTGGTGAAATACCCTATGTCATTTTCATAGACTTGATATTGCATTTGCCTCCTCATGCAAACCTTTTAAAGATAGGGACCTTTTTTGGTTGCCTCTAACTACTTATCTGGATAACATTGTTTTGCGCAATATTTCTCAGGTTTCCTCAGAAAAATTTAAAATGCCTTGAATGTTATTCGTCTCTGTTTTTCATTATTTACCATGTTTAGCTTTGTTATATAATTACTAATTGGACAACTTATTATTGCTCGTTTAAAGTATATATTTAACCTGTTTGCTCTCCCCCTTCCTCTCCTTCCTCTTTCCCTTCCTCTCCCAGAAAATCCACAAACTGCTTTTCTTCTTTTCTTCAAGATGTTAGCCAATGTTATTGCTATACTGTTAAACTTGATGTGTGTTTATAATTTGCTGATGTCTTTATTCATTAATCAATTTATCAATAAAGCTTTTCAAACATAAAAAAAGTTAAAAGGTTTATACCCTCTTTTATGCTGCCTTTTTGAATCATTTGCTTATTGATAATGGCTGTTGCCATAGCGGCGAATTGCTGCCCAGCGGTTACTCAATACTTACTTCAGAATGGTGTCCCTAATGTAGGGTTTCCTGTAGTTCTTATGATTGAGGCAGATGCAGAGATACTGCTCAATGTTTTTTATTCCTGGGTTGCTTTCCCGACTGTCAACGCTAATGGTAATATGTTTCATGCTTATACTGATGCTGCAGCACCGACCGCTTATCATCCTTATGCAATTCTAGTGATTCCTCTTACGGTCTGGGAACAGCAGAATTTGGTTTAATGATGCCCTTCCCCATGTCCACAGCATTGTTCGTACAGGCCCCTTAAATACAGACAGGGCCACATGGCCTACTCTTGCAGGCTTTACACATTACCCGAATTTGGCTGCTCGAACTTTGGCAGACACGTGTGTTATATGAACAAGTTGTTCATTTATATAGACGTTTGATACAATTTGCATCCCTGCCTTTCTCATGGGTCCAGCTAGGGTGGGTGCACCTGCTTAGGCACAACAAGCTGCAGGACTTTTATAAGTCCAGTAATGGTGAATTTGGTTATGGGCAACTGCCCACCTAATTGTTAGGACATTCTATTTTGGATTGCCCAGATAATTGATCAACTTGATGCTGTGTTTCCCCTTACAGGTCCACAGGAAAAACTTACAATTTTAACGATGTGTTTACTTAACAGTCTGGTTCCCCCTTTAGCTGACTGCAACACCTGGGGAACCGATTTTGCTACTGTGTATACTATCTAGTATGGCACTCCTTCAATAGGCGTTCTGCCCTTGATTTGGCGGTGCAACCTGTTGGAAATTTTCCGGTTGTCTCTGAAATTATTATTTCTAATGTTAAAGGTGAAGCAGCTTCTTTGGCGATATGCCAGAGACTTGCCATGGTGGTCATTGCAGACCTTGAGTGTGAGTTGCCTATTATCATTTTACAGGTGTATATGTCCTTAGGACGTAATAGTTTGGGGACCAGACCTTCTGTTTTATCCATTATAAAACCAGGCTCTGTCAAATATGCTCGCCCTGCCTGTGCTTTTCCAAAGAAAACATGGGACAAATCTAAACAACACCAACAAAAGTATGCAACTACTAATGAACAGTGGTGTAATGCTTACGTATATTGGCGCCACTCAGGAGAATAACACATGTATTTGTACAAAAACACACTTATTTGGAAGACAGTGCTGTAAGGTGAGGAGAACCACCAACCTTCCCAAAATAGTGGCCAAAGCCAACAAAATATGCAAAGAAATCCTCAGTACACGTCATAGGTGTACAACAATTTGTGCACAATATAAGCACAAATTATACACAGGTTATTTCAATTCTTATTTTCTTTCTTTATTTTTTTCAGGTTCCAAGACCCGTTTCTCACCCCTCGACACGCTTTTACTTTAGAGGGACATAAGAGATATTCTGGTCACGAATTTTGGTGAAAGAGATAACAAAAGTAACGTAATATGTATTACGGTGTGTATGGAAAAATCTGCCAGATGATTCTAACGAGGGCTGACATGTCTGCTTACTGAACAGGCTTGGCAAACAAGATGATAGATGTCACGTTGTTTGAAATTGTGCATTTGGAATGAGATCATACGTTTACTCATATAGAACATGTTAAATTTTCATGTAAAGATATTACACATTGAGACATCCCTGGTATTACTATTTTTAGAGCTCAAGATTTGGGGACAGAATAGGATACCTCAGAAACATGGACGGCCTAATTGACGTCGCGCAAGATACTGAATCCCTTTGTTGGTTGGAATTATCACCACAAGTCAGATTGTGTGTGGGATTTGAGTACCAGAGAGTGGGCAGCCCTTTTCATGGTCTGCTAACTAGTGGTTGTTCTTACTTTACAGAGGTCTATATCAAAAAGGACATAGGTATTTATTGAGTTTCCACAAATTCACGTTTTGGGGTTACGTAGGTGGATACTGTTGTCACTCTTCCGTCATCACTTGGATGCACCTTATAGATGTTTGCCTGACTTTCAGTAGTCACAGGATAGGCTTTATGTGACTCACTATATTTTGATAATGGCTTTCTAATGGAGGTAAAGCAGCAGTCTTGGAATGATACTTAGGTTTAATGTCACTTTCTTGTCAATCTTATTTTGCTACATTACCACATTAAGTATGTGGGATCTTTTATCTTATGATATAGTTTGTTGTTCATGGTTTTAGGCATTCCATTTGGCTCATGCTCTGCATTGTCCACCCTGTGCATGCTAATACGTGTCTACTTGGAGGTATTTTTCCACTTCTGACACAGGGATATTTTAGAATAATATTATTGACACCTGAGAACTTTGTAAGGTGTTACATTTTCCTGTGTTTTGTTTGTGTTTATGCAGCCTTGAGAAAGTTGTGGGACGATTTCCCTTTGTAAGCAACAAAACACGTGTTGGCTGCCTGAAGCAAGACCAAAAAAATAAAGAAAGAAAATAAGAATTGAAGTAACCTGTGTATGATTTGTGCTCATATCGTGCACTTAACAATTTGTTGCTACACCTATGACGTGTGCTGAGGATTTCTTTGAACACCAACAAAAGGGTGGCCCTCGTGGTGGCACGCCACCCCCGGAATTCTCTAAATGATGTTACGATTTCCATGACCATTCTAAAATTAAAACTCCTGATCACTTTCATGTTCCTGATACTCGTTCTCCTCATTCCTTTAAGGACTCATCTGAACAGCAGCATGACAGAGAAGGACACTCTGATCGTAGGCAAGGAGAGTATGTGCTACCTAAATGAGATACACAATGCTGTTTTGGCGTGAAAATCAAGAATAAGGATGAACCACCTCCTTATAAGCCCCCTTTTCAGAAAAAGAAAGTTGCAGCCTTAACAGCTATATATGCTCTAGATGGTGAGAACACTTCTCCTAGACAGGGGTTGGCCGGTGACTCTCCTCGACAGCACAGCAGAAATTACCACAGTGAGCGAAACACTCTGCCAGCTTCTGGAGACGAGAGCAACTGAAACACCCATTATTAGCCAGGCTAGCTTGAATCTAGTTTGGCTGATGAGGGGTGTTACCCGATACCAGTCCCAGGATTCTTGTTTTCTGTCCATGGAGGGCCAGGGCTTGGCAGTTCGGGCAAGGACTGTTCCGATGAGGAGCAGGGTCAAAACTGATTTGCATATGGCTGGGCCCAAACTGGGGTGGTGTAGTGAGCAAAAGTATGATGTATTTAACCCAGATCTCTTGACTGGGGGTGAATGTTTGATTCATTCAGCATTCCGTCCATCATTTGTTGCCACAGCACATGCCACACATAAAGACACATGTCTACCTTTTACTTACACAGCACCTTGCCAAGAGAGCTACCTAGGACTACCTCGAGGATGACCTATCTGTAATAAAAAGAGATTAAGGCTCAGCAAGTCGTTTTAAAATCTAAGTCAATGTGGCAGCAAACTGTGCATGCATGCCCTGCAGTAGCAGACCTGAGACAGGTTTGAAAACCTACGTCTGAGACGAGCACAAATAATGCACACCTAGTAGTAGCATTAATTTACAGACCCTGGGCATATTGTATACCACTTTACAAGGGACTTCCAGGTAAATCAAATATAATAAACAGGTGTAACCGAATCATACCATGTTTAGATGAGAGAGCAAATGCATATTAGCACTGATTAGCAGTGGTAAAGTGCGCAGAGTCCTAAAGCCAACAAAAAGGGCAAAAAAATAGGCAGAGGAAGGCAAAATGTTTGGGGATAACCCTGCAAAAAGGGCCAGGTCTAACACAGCTATAAATGTAGCTAATAATATTGTTAAAGAAAACAGAGATGTACGAATTTTATGATCGTATTCATCTAAACTTCCCATTTAAAAATCTGAGTGCTTAAATTACACGGTGTTATGAAAGTACTATTTTATCGCAACGAACTTGGCAGACTTTCCAGCCCTCAGTGCTTGCAATGAATGCCATTTGGTCACCTCTCGAAGAAGACAAGATCAGCCACAAACGAGTTCCAATTGTTTAAATGCAGATGAGCCAGAGAGCGTGAGTCGCCTGGGACAGAACGCACATCTTGCTGACATAAAGAGCTGTCTTCTATCACTTGTTACGGCGAATACATCTTCCAGGCCATGAAATGCCCTTTGGGTTCTCCCCTCTCTCTGATGTTCCGCCATTTCTCTCCGGAACCTACAGAGACGGATGAGCTCCCACCACACGTACAAGTGAAAGAAAACATTGCTTTCTCTGCGGCGGCAGATGACATCCATCTTGGAGAGAATGGATTCGACCTTGTCACTTGGACCTCAGTAATTAATGTGCATGCTTCTGTGGGGGAGTCCGCCTGTGTGGACTTGTGAACCGGAAGCTGTTTCTTAGTTCCCACTGCCTTGCACTTGTTGTGGTAGGAGGCTGACTACAGGAGCCCCACACTGACTGATTCTTAAACCAGCATAGCAGTCTCAAAGAGACTTTTAAGCATTCACCTAATCCCCTGTTTTCATTATAATCTTCGTGTGTTTGACATGTTATTATTGCGAAACTACTTAACGAATGCAAAGTTTTAGGCCAATTTTACAGTCGGAGGAATTCTGTTTATGTATATTTTTACAGTTTGAAATAGCTG
Source organism: Lissotriton vulgaris (assembly GCF_964263255.1). NCBI lineage: Eukaryota > Metazoa > Chordata > Amphibia > Caudata > Salamandridae > Lissotriton > Lissotriton vulgaris. The sequence goes on along the minus strand of NC_141685.1, from coordinate 1,530,988,819 downwards.
GGCAGATGCGCTATACTATTTACTTTATTTAGACAACATTTATAATAACTTATAGTGCTTCACATCGGACCATTGCTTCCGAGCAACAAATGTTGCTAAATACACACATACACACTGCGCTTTTGTTGATTCTCTGCGATGTAAATAAAAGTGTTGATATTACACAATATAATGTTATTTAATTTAGCAACCTTAAAAGAAGGAAAGGCTACGTTGTCATTCATTTAAACTCTTTACCCTCAACCATGGATGATTCCATATGAAAACCACGTCCTTATTATGACCATGCAAAAGGCCAAAAGAGGGCTCCAGATTGCAACAGATGGTATAACAAGCATTAGTAAAGCCCATCGATCTCATTCATGAAACCTGTTGATTTTGTCAATGCTTTTTCTGTGTTGGGCAGCCGCAGCAAATGTAAACGCATCTGCGTTGGCCATCTTGAAACAGGCCTGTAAAACAAAATAAAGATCATTCAAAGATGGTGGCCAAGGATGTGTGTGCATCTGTGGTGGCCATGTGTTTTGTTTTATTTAAACATAACCTGTTCAAAATGCCTTTGGAGTATGCACACATATCTGTGCAAGCTGTCTTTGAATTTATTTTTATTAAAAATTAAACAAAACCCATTGAGAGATCCTCACTGCACATACATGCTCACACTCTATTGGAAAGTGACCACCTTGTAAAGTTAAGAGAACTATTTTAAGATGGTTGCTTGCTTTCAGGGGGTGACAATAAAGTTAAAAAAAAGTTCAAATAATGAACAAACGAGTGGGTGTAGGGGGCAAGAGAACGCTGGGTAGTGGTGGGAAAGATGAGAAGAGAAGTAGAGGAGGCGACCGAGTAGAGAGAAAGAGAAGAAAACCGTTCCTCCCTGGCATGAGGTTTGTTGCTAGCAGTGGAAGGATGTACAAATCATCCAATCAAAACACTGCATGATCAAAATGCTCCTGGGCAGGCCAAACACAAGCATGAAAAGGAATGCCATTGATTCAGGAGCAGGGAAGTGAGACAGATAACAAAGGTATCCAAATATGAGCAAAAGGCTGACCCAAAGACCACTCTAAGTATATGATGTGTATTGGAAAAAACTGGTCTTGCCCACAGACTACTAAAGCTATCTGCAGCTGAGACCTAAAAATGGCTTTACTGCTTAGGAAGAGGCAGTGCTAGAACGTGTTGAGTCTGCTCATACATAATATTTTGACATTCTAAGATGATTCACCTCAAGAGTATATTTTATCCAAGTAACTAATGCTTAGTTTAGCTTAATTGCTTCCGTTTTTTTCTAAGCCACAGGTATCTTAGGAGGAGACAAGAGATGCATGGTTAAAGGAAGGCAATCATTTCCAGTGGAATTGCTGAATCTGGAAGAGATTCCTAGGAATAATTTTATCAACTGCAGTTATAGTATGGTGGCAGAAATTCATCTAGCTGATTTTTCTCCAAATGAAGCATTTCCTGCAGAAATTGGAAGGTTTCCTAGTACCATGCACCATTAAATCAGACTTGGATCTTATTGTAACCAACTCCAAGTACAGACATGATTTTCTACAGGAATCAGGTTAGTCTAACTATGATAAAAAGTCAGGTTCCAGCACAGTGATTTGAGAAATGTCAGTTAGGTTGCAAAGTATCAGCAAGAACTGACAATCATGTTAGTCAGCATGACGTCGGACCACCCACCCCTTCAGAGTCTGAAGGGGTGGGCGGTCCAACGTCATGTTGATTGACATGATTGTCACCAGGGGCAGCAGGCAGCACCACAAGTGTGCAAGAGTGGGGACGGAGGGGGAATTTTTAGCCCTTGCCCACTCATGCGCACTTGTATTTTTCACAGGCTTGCACATGCCCATTAGGAGCCCCTCGGTCTCCTAATGGGCGTGCGGCGGGCAAGTAGTAGCTGTGCCCTAAGCCAATCCTGGCGCTGCTGGCAGCGCTAGGCAGGCTGAGAGAGGCAGGCTGCCAGTCAACTCCAGGACCGTTCGCTAAGGCGCCAAGCCAGGGGAGCAGAGGTGGCGTGGACCAGCTAAGGTAAGTTTTACTTTAATATTTGATTCCTGGCATCCACCCCCGCGCGACCACCCCCCCCCCCCGCTTAGGAGTGCAATTCCGAGGCATTCCTGCGCTACAGGTTATGTTGCTGAGCTGCCGGGGTGGCGGCCAGTCCAAGGGTGTGATGGTGACGGGGCACCCTCTGCGCTCCGTCACTGAGGCAGGCCTGGCCGTCCACAATGTTCAACTTGACATAAAAAAACGATATCATAAGGTACAGCACAAGAAGCGAATGAAAAGCTATAAAGAGATACAATATGCAAACTTGATAAACTTTTTTTAAAAACAATCAAGAAGTGGTTATAAACAAGTCGGACAGGGTTGGAAATATAGTGATGTGGCCCAAAGCGGAATATCTAAAGGAAGCCCATCGCCAACTACACAATTTGGAATGTTGTGAAAGAACGAACATTAATGAATACACTACTGCAAAAGAAACTTTAAAGAAGGACTTTTACCAGTGGAAAAGAGAAGGACTAATATCAAGTGAAGAATTTAAGTTCCTACATAATGATCATCTGGGACTCCCCACAATTTGCTTTGTACGAAAGTCCACAAAAACGTAACACCCATACCAGGTAGACCAATAATCTCAGCCATGAAAAGTGTTCTCCCGTGGCCCCCGCTCATTTTTCCCGCCGCTGCGTCCCTGCGGCCCCACCCGCCTACCATCCCATTTGCTGCCCCGCTCTAGCCTCCTAGCTGCTCCTCCCTCCCACATCCCCTCATATGGAAGCTGCGCAGCGGTGAAAGGAGCGACCTATGACCCTGCTCGCAGGCAGGTTGCTCCCCACGCTGCTGCATGGCTCTCCTGCATTGTTTTTGCCTAATCTTGTATTTTTCCCCTGTGCCTAACTTGCTTTTTTGCCCAGACTTGTTTTTATTCCCCTGTGCCTGTACTTGCTTTCTTGCCCAGACCTGTTTTTATTCCTCTGTGCCTGTACTTGCTTTCTTGCCCAGACTTGTTTTTATTCCCCTGTGCCTGTACTTGCTTTCTTGCCCAGACTTGTATTTATTCCCCTGTGCCTGAACTTGCTTTCTTGCCCAGGCTTGTTTTTATTTCCCTGTGCCTAACTTGCTTTCTTGCCCAGACTTGTTTTTATTCCTCTGTGCCTGTACTTGTTTTTTTGCCTAAACTTGTATTTCCTTCCTGTGCCCAGTTCTCCCGCGGCCCCCGCTCATTTTTTCCACCGCTGCGTCCGTGCGGCCCCATCCTTCTGCAATCCCATTTGCCACCCTCTCCCGCCTCCCAGCTGCTCCTCCCTCCCACATCCCCTCATGTGGAAGCCAAGCAGCGGTGAAAGGAGCGACCTATAACCCTGCTCGCAGGCAGGTCGCTCCCCACGCTGCTGCACGGCTCTGCCTGCATTGTTTTTGCCTAATCTTATATTTTTCCCCTGTGCCTAACTTGCTTTCTTGGCCAGACTTGTTTTTATTCCCCTGTGCCTGCACTTGCCTTCTTGCCCAGACTTGTTTTTATACCCCTGTGCCTGTACTTGCTTTCTTGCCCAGACTTGTTTTTATTTCTCTGTGCCTAACTTGCTTTCTTGCCCAGACTTGTTTTTATTCCTCTGTGCCTGTACTTGTTTTTTTGCCTAAACTTGTTTTTCCTTCCTGTGCCCAGTTCTCCCGCGCCCCCGCCCATTTTCCCACCGCTGCGTCCCATTCAGCCCGCCCACCTGCAATCCCATTCGCGCCCCGCTCCCGCCTCCCAGCTTCTCCTCCCTCCCACATCCCCTCATATGGAAGCCGCTACGCGGCCGCGCTCAGCGGACACGCTGCTGGCGCACCGCTGGCGCACCTAAGGCAAGCCCGTCTGTGCCGTCCATGCCTGGACCGAGCCCAGCGCCAGGACCCCTGGACACAACGAATGCCACGACACCCGACACCACTACGATGCCTGAACCCTCTACGCACTCAACACTGGACGATCACACACCTGCTTACTGGCTGCCAGAAGCGCACCCACGGAGCTTTCACCTGCCGGCACTGCAGCTTCACAAGCATCCGCCCCACCATGCTGCCGACCAGGAAAGAACCCAACCACCTCAGATGCATCCTTCTCAACACCCGCTCCGCCCGAAAACATGCAGTTGAACTCTGGGACCTACTTGAATCAACCTCCCCTGACGTCTCCTTCCTGATGGAGTCCTGGCTGAACCCCGCCTCGGCACCCGACATTGCCATAGCCGTCCCGGAAGGCTACATGATCACCCGCAAGTACTGCACCAACAGAGCAGGAGGAGGAATCGCCATCGTCCACAGGAACACTCTCAGAGTCTCGACAAACACCAGCGACACCCTCATCACCGCCGAAGACCTGCACTTCCAGATCCACAGCGACCCCAACACCACCCTCAGAGGAACCCTCATCTACAGACCGCCCGGACCCCGACCACAGTTCAGCGACTCCATCGCTGACTTCGTCAGCACACACGCCCTCGCCTCCACGGACTACATCCTCCTCGGGGAACTGAGCTTCCACCTCGAGAACAATGACGATACCAACTCCACCACCCTGATCGACAACCTAGCCAACCTCGGACTCAGACAACTCGTCACAACACCCACCCCCTCCGCTGGTCACACGCTTGACCCCATCTTCTTCGCAAGACCCCACATCTCCTTTAACCATACCACCGAACTCCACTGGACCGATCACCGCTGCATCCACTTCACCTTCAAGAAACCCACCACGCACCACGCACCCAACAGATGCCTCATCGCTGCTGGAGCAAAGTCACCGAAGACAAGCTAACCACCACCCTCGCCCAGAGCCCACCCGCAGACCATAACGACCCCGACACCACCGCCCGCAACCTCAGACAGTGGATCAATGACTGCGCCAACACCCTCACCCCGATCAAGAAACCCTCAAACAATCATACCAACAAAAAAGCCAGCTGGTTTACTGAAGACCTCCCGGCCTCCAAGCAAACCTGCCGAAAGCTGGAGAAGATCTGGCTCTGTGAACGAACACCGGACAGCCACGCCGCCCACAAGAATGCCACCCGCAGACACCATCACCTCATTAGATCCGCCAAAAGGGCCTCCTTTAAAGATTGCCTAGACAGCAACGCGCACAACAGCAAAGAGCTCTTCAACATCGCGAAGGAACTCTCCAACCCCAGCTCCAACACCAACGACGTCCTACCCTTGCAAGACCTGTGCGACTCACTGGCCACCTTCTTCCACCTCAAAATCACAGACATCCATGACAGTTTCGACGCCACGACTGCCCCGACAACCACTGAGACCTCCGCCCCCACGACCACCATCCGCACCAACAGCCTGCTCTACTTGAACAACATCAACGACGATGACACCATCAAGATCATGAACATCATCCACTCCGGATCTCCGTCAAATCCATGCCCACACCACATCTTCAACAAAGCCAGCACATCCATTGCACCCCATCTCCGGAAAGTCATCAACACCTCCTTCGAGACAGCAACCTTCCCGGAGAGCTGGAAGTACGCTGAGATCAACGCCTTACTCAAGAAACCCAAGGCAGACCCCAAGGACCTCAAGAACCAGCCCATCTCCCTGCTCCCGTTCCCGGCATAGGTCATCGAGAAGGCCATCAATGAACAACTGACCCAATTCTTCAAGGAGAACAGCATCCTGGACCCTTCCCAGTCCGGGTTCTGCAGCAACCACAGCCCCAAGACTGCCCTCATCGCCACCACCGATGACATCAAGTTTCCTCTGGACAACAGAGAAACGGCGGCCCTCATCCTCCTGGACCTGTCAGCCGCCTTTAACATGGTCAGTCACCACACACTACGAACACGCCTCCGCAATGCTGGGATCCAAGAGAAGGCCCTGGACTGGACCACCTCCTTCCTCTCCGGCAGCACACAGAGCGTCTGCCTTACCCCCTTCCGCTCCGAAGCCACCGAGATCATCTGCTGCGTACCCCAGGCTCATCCCTCAGCCCAACTCTGTTTAACATCTACATGGCACCGCACGCCCACGTCGCCCATCGGCAAGACCTCAACATCCTCTCCTACGCTGATGACACCCAGCTGATACTCTCCCTCACCAAGGACCCCCACACCGCCAAAACCAACCTTCATGAAGGAATGAAGGCCATTGCTGAATGGATGAGAAACAGCCGACTGAAGCTGAACTCAGACAAGACGGAGGTCTTCAACCTCGGATCCAACCCTTCGGCCTGGGATGACTCCTGGTGGCCGACCGCACTGGGAACCGCTCCAACACCCACCGACCACGCACGCAACCTAGTGGTCATCCTCGACACCACCCTCTCCATGACTAAATGGGTCAATCCCGCTCCACCTCCTGCTTCAAAACCCTCCGCTTGCTCCGTGGGATCTACAAGTGGATCCCCATTGAAACGAGAAGAACAGTCACCCAGGCCCTTGTCAGCAGCAGGTTGGACTATGGAAACGCCCTCTACGCAGGAGCCTCGGGCAAACTCCTGAGACGGCTCAAACCTGCACTGGCTCCCGGTCAACAAGAGGATAACCTTCAAGATCCTCACCCACGCACACAAGGCACTCCACAACACTGGACCAACATACCTCAACAGATGACTCAGCTTCTACACCCCCACCCGCCAGCTCTGCTCCACCGGCCTCGCCCTCGCCCTCTCCCTCGCTACAGTCCCCCGCTTCTGAAGAGCGACCTCAGGTGGCAGATCGTTCTCCCACCTCGCCGCCAAGACCTGGATTACCCTCCCCATCCACCTACGGCAGACCCAAGACCTGCTGACCTTCAGAAAACTCCTCAAGACCTAGCTTTTCGAGCAGTAGCAGCATTCCCCACCCTAGCGCCTTGAGACCCTCACGGGTGAGTAGTGCGCTTTACAAATGATATGATATGATTGATTGATTGATTGGGTGATTCAAAAACTTCAGGTGGCCCAAAACGCCGCAGCTAGAGTCCTCACGGGAACCAAAGCACGGAGCTCGGCGAAACCTGCCCTCAAAAGCCTACACTGGCTCCCAGTGAAGGAGCGCATCACATTCAAGACGCTCTGCATAGCGCACAAAATCCTGCATGATAAGGGCCCCCCAATACTCAGATCCCTGATGAAACCACACAAATCTAACAAACACCTACGATCTGATTCACTTGCCCTGGCCTCCATCCCTAGAATAAAAAAGGCAAGATCTGGCGGCCGCAGGTTCGCCTATAACGCGCCAAAGCACTGGAACTCCCTCCCACTAGCCATGAGGAGTGATCAGAATCTACTATCCTTCCGAAAAAAATTAAAAACCTGGCTCTTTCCCTAAACACCTTCCTGCACTGACCCCTTTTGGAATAAACTAGGTCCTCTTAGCGCTGGGATGCCCAAGGGTAGCTATGCGCTCTACAAATCCACTTCCAAATTCCAAATTCCAAATTCCAAAAAATTCCAAACATATTGTGCAGTATGTTGACTTCTTTCTGCAAGATCTAGTCAAAGGGCTTCCAACCTATGTCAAGGACACAGGACTATTTGGGAAAAAAGTGAGTGAAATTGAATGGACAGATGACCTCATGCTCATCACTTTGGACGTTGAATCGCTATATACTAGCATCGAACATCAAACAGGTCTCAGAGCGGTGAAACATTTCTTGGACACCAGAGATATTATTTATTACAAGCACAACAAAAGCTGTTAGACCTAATTGAAAGGTGCCTATAGAATAATTACTTCTTATTCGGTAACAATCTGTTTTAATAGCTTAGGGGTGTTGCGATTGGCACCTGTTTCTCCCCCAGCTACGCCTGCTTGCATGTAGGCTGGTGGGAGGAACAGGCCCTCAGAACAGAGCACGCTGAAATGTATTCTCTACACGTCAAATATTGGTTGACTTTTATCGACGATGTATTTGTGGTATGGCAAAGAGACCAAGAAAATGCTCTTAAATTCATCAATGACATTAACATTAATACTGCCAACCTCAAATTTACATCCAATATCAGTAAAACCAAGATTGAATTTTTGCATGTGATGGAACAAAGAGGAAACAAAAAAATGTTGTGTACCCCTGGTTAAGTTAATTCACCATAACTGTAACATGTATTAATCGTGTGGTTTTGAAATTAACCAACATAGAATAGAATGCACCTACACAAATACATGTGGGATACTAAATTGTATGTAATGGCCAAGTGTAATTTACTAATTTGTTATGCATCTCGTCATAAAAAGTACGCATTTGTCATAATCTAATCGGAAATTACATGAATGTGCTTTCTGTTTGTTTATTTGTGGCATAAATAATGAAGACTGGTAAGTAAATTCACACCTATGTGTTGTTGAAAGCTAGGTAAATACTAACTGGGATACTATTAGAAGGGGGAGGTAAACAGAAGGGCTTTATTTCTCAAATCTACATTTATTTGTGTTTGTTTTTATAATAGTTCCCAAATTGAGGTCTAAGAAAATGGAAGTTGAGTGTGACTCTGAGGTGGTGATCTAAGCGCGCATGCGCTAAGAAGAAGAACGAGCTGCCTGTGCCTGTGTAGAATGGGTAAAGGACAGTGTGGCCTGCCACTTGGAACAGATGCCAACTTTTTCTAATGTCAGCATATTGAACGTGGGAATAGGGCATCGAATAACGAATTTAAGGACACAACGGAAGAAGCATGACATGAAAAATGGGCTTACTATTTTTTTTCAATTATAACGATGACTCTGCGGAAATTGAACAGTAAGGGGATGAGGTGATGCTCATCCACCCCTTAATTGACCTATAACGGACACTCCAGGACCCTAGAGTTACGAATTTTAGATAGATAAGAAAGTGAAAAAGGGTATAAAAGAGGACTTATTGGATGATGAAATTAGCATGCTTTTCGATCTAATCTTTGCACCTGAGATGCTATCGGACTGCGCAATTTTCCTATGGCGCAGGGATTTGAAATTTTCTGAACTTTAACTTTTGAATGGGTGCGGAGTCCTATGTGAGGGGAACATCAAGAGAGATAGAGAGGTGTTCTTTGTGAGCTATTCTGTCTTACGCTGATGTCTGAGTTTCTACATTTTGATAATATTGATCTTTTCTTATTTTCTGAACTGCCATGCTTATAAATGAATGTTTTTGAATTTAAAATTTTTCTTTCAGGTTATTAATGCATAATTGAGAGGGGGCGTGGCCAGCAGCATGCAGGGCTAGACGTGTCTCCCGGGAGCTCCCGGCCGACATCTAAATATCCGACAATTTGCACGTCTCCACTGGCCAAAAATCACTTATCAGCTGTCGGAGGACGCCTGAAGAGGGACGAACGAGGCAAGGCTCAAAACCGAACAGTCTAGAGGGTGTTTAGCCGACCCTGGCGCGGAGCCTGTAGTGAAGGGGTAACGGCCGGGCAAGATGGCGGCTCTGTGACCGGACCGGGGCAGAGCGCCGCATCCCGTGAGGCGCTGGAGACTACCAGTGTGTGCTGTGGCGCCATCCGAAACTGACACCAGCCAAACCCGGAGAGCCACACGAGCCCGGGAGCCTGCAGGTCCGCCCGCCGGGCGAAGTGTCGGAACGCAGCGGAGGCGCCCAGGTACGGGTCAGCTGCAGGGAAGCGGAGCGCGGAGGAGCTGGTGCCCGGAGGAGCGTGTTGTGAGGCTACCTCGACTGGACCGGTGAGAGACGCCGGGCCGCAAGTGGAGCGGACCGGGCGCTGTGGGTGTCGCTGGGACTCGAGGCACACCTATCCAACATGGCGGCCGCTTCACCAGACTGACGACCGGCGAGGACCCCGGCGGGAGGAGGGACTTCCCTGCCCACACCGGCAACAGCGGAGAAGCGGAGGAGGCACGCTGGTCACGGCCGGAGCAGGGGAGCAGCGGACACCGGGAGCCCTACTTCACCAAGATGGCGGCTGCGACCTCGGACGCACTCGGTGAGTGAGCGGGGTGAGGAGAGGCGGCCCTGCGCACCCAGCTGCACAGAGACAGGTGGTGGGGTGAGTTTACCCAGCAACGGGGGGAGACTGTGGCAGTTACCCTCAGCCACCCCCCCGCCCCCACCACTCCTCCCGCCCTCACTACTGACCCACGGAGGGGAGCGACCAGGCAACACCGGCGCCACACACCGGCAACCACGCAAACCTGAGAGAGGCGCCCCATGACCGCTCTGAGGCCGCACTGCTGCGCAGATCAGTGGTACTGAGGGGACCGGCCCGGCAAAGAAGCAGGGGTGGTGCAGCGCAGGTTGGAGAGCAGGGGAGACGGGACTTTCACGCTGCGCTGTCGAAGGATCCTGAAGGAGGGCTGAGGCCGCAACCAGCGACGGTGTGGACGGGGGCCCCAGTAGGAACCTTGCTGGATGTGCCTCTGCATTGCCTCTGCATTGGGAGGGCCCACCACAGCGGCCTCTGAGGGGCGACGCGACACACCGCATTGAGCGGCACCGAAGCGAAGTGGGTCAGGCAGAGCGGAGGGTCACTTCGGGACACACGGCCGGAGTACCCGCTACCAGATCGGCGGGGAAGGCGAGGAGCACTCAGAGTGAGGCGATAACGGGGGGGGTTGCCACGTGACGGATTGGCACTGGAGACTCGACACACGGAGGGCAGTGCCTGGACACCCTAGATCCCTGTTGGGCCCACAACGAGGGGGCTCTGCACACATCCTTCATAGCTGGACTCGCCACTGACTCAGTGAGGATGGGGAAGAGAGACCTCCCACCCAAACATCCTAAACAAGGCACTCTGGAGCTCTTCGCGGCGCCAAGGACACCCAGGGACAACTCGGGCGCGGCTGCGGAGGGGGCAACTGACACGGACAGGTTGCTGGCAGCGATCCAGGCATCGAGATCGGATATCCAGGAATCCTGGGCGCTGAAGTCACACTCCTGCGCCAAGATTTCAAGAATCTCTCTGCCAGGGTATCTGAAACGGAAACACGCATTGGAGAGGCTGAGGACTCGATAACCACCCTTCGGAGGGAAATGGCGGAGCTCCAGGCGTCGCACAAACAGTTGCTCTGGAAGGTGGATGACGCCGAAAACAGGGCGAGACGGAACAACCTCCGATTCGTAGGATTTAGAGAGGGGATCGAGGGGAACAATATGGCAGCCTTCCTGCACAAGTGGCTCACGGACACCTTCCCTGGAGCCCGTTTTTCTTCCTGCTTTGTAATCGAAAGGGCGCACAGGGCGCTCCTTGCGAAACCTCCGGAGGGCGCGAGGCCCAGGCCAGTGATCGCGCGATTCCTGAACTTCGCGGACAGAGACTTAATTTTGCGGGAAGCGAGGAAAATGGGCGAAATCCGAGTTGAGAACACCAACATAATGATTTTTCCGGACTATAGTCAGGAGGTCCAGAAGCAGCGGCACTCCTTTGACTCGGTGAAAGTCAAATTGAGATCATTGAACATTACGTATATGCTGCTCTTCCCTGCAAAACTTAAAGTCATCTACAAGGACAAGGCGCACTTCTTCAGCCATCCGGAGGATGCATGGCAATGGCTGGAGGAGAGACCGATCCTTAACAGTCGGGAAACAGCAGGGAGAGAGGAGCTGGTGAGGGTGGCACAGGACAAGGCGCGGTGGGGCTCGCCAAAACAGCAGAGGAGGAGATCCCGGAGACTCTACTCGAGATACACAGGCACCCCGTACCATTCACGCACATCGGCGGGATCCAGGAGGGGGAGATCGGAGTCACCCGGGACGTCGAGGACGGCCCACAGAACTCAGGAGGGGCCACGGGACCAGGCACGCTCGGAAGGGGAAGGAGAACACCTCAGGGACTCGGATGTGGGGGACGAGGCGTCAGACACTGATCAACGCTCCTTACACCCACTGGAAACAGAGAACAGGCTGTTGGAACAGGACGTATCCGACAAACACTGCAGCACAGTACCGACAACACAAGACTCACATTCGTGAACCTGGAAGAAGTGGATGATCGGATTGTTGGCCGGGACGCGGCCATGACACGCAAGTGACCAGCACCCTTTTAGTTGTTGTTTCTCCTTTCCTTTCGTTGAATCTTTTTGTGTTCTCAGGAACAGTTTACTTGTTAGCAACAACGGTTCTTTACAATTTGGACAAGAGCCCAGGAGTGGTGCATACCCTTGTCGGGGGTAAAAGCCCGACGGGGGGGATACAGCACGGGCCACTATAAGAGGCTCTAGCGGGCCATAGTTCTATAGAGGGAGGGAGTGGGGGGGGGTGACAGACCGACTTCTACTAACAGCTTGGACCTTGATGGGAACGAGTCTGGAAGGGGAGAGAGGTGGGGAGGGGGGTGGGAGAGGGCACGGGGGAATTTCACCAAGTTGGGGAAGTTGGGGAGGGAGTTGGGCAAGGAATGGCGCGAAGAGGCACAACCTGAGGAATGGAAGTCAACATTGTCACGCACAGCCGCTAAGGTCGCCTATTGACCTCCAGAAGACCTACACAGTATGGCAGGTACACTAACAAACACAGATGGGAGACACAAGGGGATCTCCATTATGACTTGGAATGTTAATGGCCTGGGCTCCAAAATAAAGAGGGGATTAGTTAATTCATACATAAAGAGGACCGCCCCGGACCTCATCCTCCTGCAAGAAACTCACCTTAGGGCGGGAAAATGCACATTCATAGCGAGGGGTAGATACAAAGTCTTGGTTCACGCGGGCTACACGTCAGGCGCTAGGGGAGCGGCAATACTCATTAACAAAACACACCCCTTCACCGTAGCGCGCACATGGAGCGATACACAGGGTACGTATGTGGGAGTGCAGGGAGTGTGGTGCAGACAACGCATCACAGTCATCTCAGTATATGCCCCTCCAAAACTCCAACCACGCACACTTAGGGAGGTAGCGTCCATCTTACTAGAAACGGCGGACACGATGCAAATAGTGGGGGGAGACTTCAACGATGTCATGTCGGAAGACTTAGATCGTTCAGGGGCAACACGCAGAGGGGGGACACAAACCGCCCTTGCGAAATACGTGGCGGACATGGGACTCACAGACGCATGGCGATGGCGACACCCGACACAAGAGACATTCTCCTTTTACTCAGGGGCCCACAAAACCTTTTCCAGGCTGGATTATATTTTTGTTGCAAGACAGTACCTATCAGAGGGGGACGAGCTCACGTACAAGGCTAGGGGAATATCGGATCACTCCCCCCTATATGCACTATTAGGGAAGAACACCGAAAGGCGTGAGACGGAATGGCGCCTGGCAGCCTGGGATATTCAATCCCCGGAAATAGTGCGGGGTCTGAGGGCAGACATAAAAGTGTACGTAGCGGAGAACAAGGGCTCAGTGGAATCTAACATTACTTTCTGGGAGGCCATGAAACCGGTGGTGCGAGATAGGGTTAGAGGGAGGCTGCGAGACGAACGCAGCAAACAGCACAGGGAGGCAGCAGCGTTAGAACTGGAAATCCTGACCCTGGAAAGACGCTACCTTGTAAACCGAGAGGAAGGTATACTGCGGCAGCTGCAGGACAAACAGAAGGAGTATAGGGAACTGGTCTCTAATGAGGCGAAGACGCAGGCCCTGGCAACGCTACACCGCCTGTATGATGTAGGCGACAAGTCAGGCAAGCTCCTGGCGTGGCTCAGTAGGAAAGAACAAGCCGCGAGATGGGTGGAAAGAATCAGAAAGGATGGGGGAGGCCTGGAAACTACCGATAGGGGCATAGCAGAAGCTTTCGCGCTACACTATGAGAACTTCTACAGAGGCCGGGACCTCGGGTCAGTGGACGAGGCCCTACTTTATATGGAAAATCTAGATATCCCAGTACTGGATGAGGAACTCAGCACCCCTTTGGAGGCGGGAATCACACTGGAGGAGATCTCCACAGCCATCAATAAATTAAAAACGGGGAAAACACCGGGGCCCAACGGGTTCCCGGTGGAATTCTTTAAAAAGACAGCCGACCTATTGACGCCTCATCTGTTGGCGCTCTATGTTGAAGCATTCGGACTAGGGAGACTCCCTCGAGACCTAGCATTAGCAACCATAGTGCCGATATACAAACAGGGCAAGCCGGAGGACGATTGTGCCTCATACCGCCCCATCTCCCTCTTAAATATGGAGGTCAAAGTACTGGCCACAATTCTAGCGGCGCGCCTACGGACGGTGGTCCCAGACCTTATACACACAGACCAGTCCGGATTTTTGCCGGACAGAGCGACAAAACTCAATCTCCGACGGACCCATAATTGGCTCCAAGAAATACAGGATAGAAAGGAACCGCATTGGTTCCTGTCCTTGGACGCTGAAAAAGCGTTCGATGCGGTACATTGGCCCTTTCTCATGGCGGTGTTGCGTCGGTTTGGCTTTGGCCCACACTTCCAGAAATGGATAGGGTTGCTCTACGCGGCACCGAAGGCGCGGGTACGAGTGAATGGGTGCCTATCACGCGAATTCCGGGTGGAGAGGGGCACCAGACAAGGATGCCCGCTGTCCCCCCTCCTTTTCACTCTCACTATAGAGATACTGGCGGCCAAAATTCGTCAGAACCCAGAGATCCATGGCTTCAGGTGTACCGAGTCGGGGGATACTCAGGAAAAGGTCTTGTTGTATGCAGACGATGTACTGTTGTATATCACGAACCCCGAGGTCTCCGTAGGGAAGTTGTTCAGAGAGTTGGAAGACTTTGGGGCACTGGCCGGCCACACCATCAACTGGCATAAATCGGTCTTGTATACACCACAGGGAGCAGTACAGGGAGTACCGCTACCGGACCGTCTACTCACCACCACCAAGGGGTTCCAGTACCTTGGGGTATATGTCACTTTGGACAAAAAGCTCTCGTTCCAGAAAAATGTGGAACGGATACTGAAGGAGGCAGTAGAGGATATGACAAGATGGAGACAGTTGCCGCTCACCCTACTGGGAAGGGCGGCGATGTATAAGATGATTACCCTGCCCAAATTCCTCTACGCACTTCAAAATGAGTACTATCCGCTGCCGACTAATACTATCACTAGAATTCACGCAGACCTGCGGTCATACATATGGTTAGGCAAACAACCACGCATTGCGCTCCGGACACTCCAAAGACATCAATATAGTGGGGGGATCTCCTTACCGAACCTGGAGGCATACTACTGGGCGGAACACCTGACCCCCATTAATGACTGGCTGCACGCACCAGCGGACCACCCAACATATGCACTAGAGAGGCATAAATTGTCCGCACACAATATACTCCACTATCTATATGGGGGAAAGGCGGAGAGAACACTCTTGCCGGCGACTCGGATTACGATTAGAGCATGGTCCCGAGCTACTAAATCCACGGGATGGGAGGGAAGGCCAACACGTCAGACACCACTGTGGCATTGCAAATGGTTCACGGAACTCCGTAAACTGAAAGGCTTCCAAAGGTGGGATGACATAGGGATCTCCACTATTGGGGACGTGATTAGCAAAGGTGAGCTGAAGACTTTCGCGATGCTGCAGGCAGAGTTCGGATTACACCACACACAACGATACAAACACCTACAGCTAGCACATGCCTGGCAGGCACAGCAGATATCACTACAGGACATACCGGAATATGCACCTTTGGAAGGGAGACTCCTGCAGGAACAGATGGTACACCAG
Organism: Lissotriton vulgaris; assembly: GCF_964263255.1. Taxonomy (NCBI): domain Eukaryota; kingdom Metazoa; phylum Chordata; class Amphibia; order Caudata; family Salamandridae; genus Lissotriton; species Lissotriton vulgaris. The sequence goes on along the minus strand of NC_141685.1, from coordinate 1,530,973,244 downwards.
GCAGTGTCGCTTACATATAAAACCCTCACAAACAACATGTTGGGTAATTTGGCGAAACTCAGAGGTACATGGGAGGCGGAAGTGGGGCAGCTGGAGGACTTAGACTGGGAGCTAATACTGATGCATCCCCGAGAAGTCGCTATTAAGTCACGGTTGAGGCTGATCCAATTAAATGTGCTACACAGGACATACTTCGACCGGAGGCGTCTCCACAAGATGGGTAGGATAGCGGACGCCACGTGTCTTAGATGCAATACTGAACAGGGAGATTTCTACCACACCATATGGTCCTGTGTGCAAATTCAAACGTATTGGTCTCACATCTTCACAGAATTGGGGGAGGTGTTGGGAACAGAGCTACCACTAGACCCGAAACTGGCGTTATTGGGAATGGTGACCGAAGTGGACCTGCCGCGCCCACACATCATTTTCCTGGTGTTGGCGCTGGTGGTGGCAAAGAGGGACATAGCGAAATACTGGGGGGTGGCGGAGCGGCCAGAGATTGAGGAATGGAGGAGAGGTCTGGACCTCTATATGGCAGCAGAACGAGTGACATACAAAGCTAGAGGCTGTCCAAAAAAGTTCCGAAGGATATGGAGCAAATGGAGACAATACCATGGCCTAGAGGCAGGGCACACAGGAGGCAACCCGTAGAGGGGCAGCGGGCGGGGTGGGCGGGAGGGACCACCTGATAACGACGAGTATCCATACAGAACTGAGACGGTGATTCCCTTAGAGACTCCTTGTATAAGAGATGCTATATTGTGTTATGGGAGTGAGGACAAGCACTACTACACTAGACACGAAGGGAACCGGCGGACTGGTGACGCATTGTATGATGAACTTGGGAGCGGTCTATCACCCCTTGTGGGGGACGTGCTATTTGTTTGTTGGGGGTGGTGGGGGATGGGGGGGGGGTGTTGTGGGAGAAAAAGACAAAAGCAGGATCATGGGGTTCCAGGCGGAACGCGTAACACTGGAAACATGTGCACACTACTGGAATACCTAGGTGTTGCCGCCCGGCCTCCGGGTTGTGGGCATGACGGCTGTGGACAAATACATTGATGTAAGTTTGACATATTGGGATGGGCGTGTCACAACTGTATTCTTTTCATACCTGCACAAAAATAAAGTTTAAAAAAAAAAATTAATGCATAATTGAATTTTTCTTGAAATAAAACATAGAGGTCATGCTAGGAGATTTTATCTCTAAAAAAATATTAAATACATGGAGAATTAAGCAGGTCTTGTTATCCTTTAGTTAACATTTACTTGCAGATCCAATGGTGGGGTGTTTTAAATGTTTTCTTTAAATCAAAAGCATGGTATTAAAATTAAACTGCAGATGTAAATAATGTATAGTATTTTAGTTTTAGACACTCTGCTATAATCCAGCAGCTCTCCTTTGGTCTTCACTGAATCCTCGGAGCAGAGTAAATGTGTTTATGAGGGACTTGCAGTGTTATGGGCCCACTGATGAGTAAAATGTGAATAGCTCCCTGGGTTAAGGTGATGGTTTATAGAAAATGTCTGGAGCCACGCTGGAACAGATGTTATGGTGTTTGTAGCTGGAGGGCAGTTGGAAACAACACTACATCTCAAAGCCACAGCAGGAAATTCAACACTACACGCTAGTAGCGCACACCCCAAACATTTAATAACAAGCATTCGAAATGCAATAGGTGTCGGATTTATTTGAGTTAGAGCTAATGGCATTGTAAATGGCAATGTCTTTTAGCCATGTGTTATGGAGTGTATGCGTGTGGTGTGTAGTGGAATTATGTGGGTTGGATTGGAATTGTAGCAATGGTGGCATGCTGTGCTTTAGATGAATATGTTTAAAAGCAAAGTGCACCATACTGCAATTGCTACAATAGTTAATTGTGGATGCGTTAACAATTTATGTGTGCACTGATGGCTGGTGGTGTGTGTGCCTGGTGGAACCGTGAACTGATGGCTAGTGGTGTGTGTGCCTGGTGAAAGTGTGCACTGACGGCTGGTGGTGAGTGTGCCTGGTGAAATCATGCACTGATGGCTGGTGTTGTGTGTGCCTGGTGAAAGTGTGCACTGATGGCTGGTGGTGTGTGTGTGTTTGGTGAAAGCGTGCACTGACGTCTGGTTGTGTGTGCCTGGTGGAAGCCTGCACTGACGGCTGGTGGTGTTTGTGCACGGTGAAAGCATGCACTGATGGCTGGTGGTGTTTGTGCCCGGTGAAAGCGTGCACTGACGGCTGGTGGTGTTTGTGCCCGGTGAAAGCATGCACTGACGGATGGTGGTGTGTGTGTGTGGTTGTGTGTGTGGTGGTGAGTGTGTGGTGGTGTGTGTGTGGTGGTGAGAGTGTGGTGGTGAGATTGTGTGTGTGTGTGGTGTGTGTGTTGTGTGTGTGGTGGACTCTGGTGCGCGTAACAGAAACCAATAGGCCATAGGCGGAGCTATGCGACCGCCTATGGCCTATTGCGTATTGCCTATTGGCCTTCCCAGCACACACGGGAAGGCCAATGAAAATGGACCTTGGAAATCCACAGGCACGAGCTAAGTGGAATTTCAAGGTCTATTTTCAAAACGCCAGGAATAGGACTCTCGTTGCGCGACACTGCAATGCACAGTGCACGCAGAGCCCGAGCCCTAAACAGGTTGACTGCAACCCCCGCATTCACCATACACTTTTCTGCTGATTTCAAGATTGCTTCTAACTTCTTTTAGGAGTCAAGCAGTGCTTAATTTGAGCCTGTGGTTTCCAGTACTGAGCACTGGCACTTAATCACCAACATCTGCAGTTTTCACGAGCACCAATTAAGGACACATTCACATTAATGTATGGTAGACATAGGTAGATTAAGTGATTTGCCGAGTATCACATTATGAGCCGACTGAGGGAACTCAAACCTGGTTCAGCTCTCTCCATTATGCCACATCCTCACCCCACTTTCATGGTTAGTAGTTAGTTCTGTTTTAGGCGGCGCTAACAGTAGAAAAAGGCTGGGGCAAGCTGCTCCTGGTAAGAGCCCAACAATTTTTATTTTTACAAATGAACCACTGGAGTCAAGGTTTGTGTACATTGACCTATTCTTTATCCTCTTTGAGCTGTCATGCTCATGCAATATTCATCAGTACATAAAATCTTGAAAGGTTAATGAAAGGTTAACACACGTTTTCTTTTCTAAAAATGATTTTAGCCTATACGAAGGCTTTTTTTAAATAGAAGTTAAAAGAGAGTAGATGGTAAGTTGATTTTTATTTGCACATCAATTCTCTGAAAAAAAAGTCATCTTGCAGAACTAGGCGTACATGTGCCATTTGTGCTAATTTCTGCCATATGGCGAACTTGACTAAGACTGACCCTGCTGTTTAACAGCTGTAAACGTGACTTCACATAAATCTTCCCATAGAAGATGACGGAGCAATTTTGCTTATGTGTTGTTGTAAAACGTAATCGTCATGTTTTACCTTTTTTCATGAATGCATGCTCTCCCCTATGTTTTTATTATTGTTTTATTTAACAATTATAGCACCCATGGGCTGGGCAATTCCCCAAAATGATGCATCACAGGATAGCTTTGCTTACATGAAGCCTCGAGATAAATGCCTTGTGCAAAGGCGTCATTATAGTGGTTAAACTGATAACTTTATTGCAAAGGAGCACAGGGGTGGTTTGGCTTCACAATTCGCAGTACTGATTTGCATTATATCAAATGCCAGAGGACGCTGTACATTTCCAGTACAGTCAGCATCTTACAGTAGTACAGGTTTCTTTGGCCCATTCCGTTACTCGTTTTCCCTTTCAAAGAATACTTCCTAGAAAAGGTAAAGCGCGCCTTTCAGCCTCTATTTTCGGTTGGGGTAAACTTGGCATCTACTGTGTGCATGTTTTAATTAATAAGAACCTCGTCCCACCCTTTACGAAAGTGTCCGCTGACAGCCGGAAGATTGAGAGAAAAAATACAGCACTGAGGAAGGTGACCTATCCAGACCTTTCTGACATAGACTTTCATAGATTGATGGTTTACACTGATTAATCGTCCGTTTCTGAAGATGGCTTTTAAGACACGTCTATGCAGCGCAGCCTTATGGGCGCGTCTTTCTGCCATTTGTGACTGCTGACCTCGGGCACTCACTGCAATCAGTCACCTTGTCCTTATTGCGTGTTCTGGTAAAAAACAGCACTCACGGGAAGGCCAATGACAATGGACCTTGGAAATCCACACGCAGGAGCTATGTGGAATTTCAAGATCCATTTTCAAAACGCCGGGAATAGGACTCTCGCTACGCGACACTGCATGCGCAGTGTACGCAGAGCCCGAGCCCTAAAAAGTATCCCATAGGGATACTTTTGAGATAAAAAAGGATTTGTAGCACGGAGATGGAATTTGATAAATGGTCAAAGGAGGCGATGATGTGATTTAAGAAAAGGGGGTATGACACAAGCACTCTTAATAATGCCGAAAAACGAGCAAGAACCAGATCAAGGCAGTCTCTTATGACACCTAGTAAACACAACACTAAAGTTACCCAAGGATCCCTCCCATCAACCAAAAGATGAAAGATGAGTTATCCCCAGACTGCAAGCAAGAGATGAAAGTATCCCCATAATTAAGAAAAACTGGCCCATCGTACTTACGGCTGGAGTGCTGGCACCCAGACTTCCCACAGCACCCACCTTTACCTGTAGGAAAGCAATCTCAAGGAGATCACAACTAGTTAAAAGCAGCCCTGAACTTAATACGAATAACATGTGGCTCAAGCCCAGAAAAGGATTTTAAATATTCTCTACATGTAGGACTTGCAAATTAGGAGTCATCACAACGCACTACTCCACTCCATTCAGCCCGGGAGAGACTGCCATAAGATGCAGTTTCAATTGCCGTACCGAATTTGCATTGTAGGTACTGACATGCACCTGTGGCCTAAAGAACATAGGCAGTACCAAGTTACTTGCATTCGAAAAATATATAAAGCATAAACTTATACCATTAATTTACCTCTCTTTAAAATTCTTTCCTCCTTCCGTCGACATACATCCAACTCCTCTGAAGGGAACATAATGTTTTATATATTACAATATATACTTTAACTTTATGTTCTCTCTGAGGAAATGGACGATAAACTGAAGATGAATCCGACGATCGCAAACTTTATCTTGCTCACAGTTTGGTCACCCGTAATTAAATCACTGAAACAAAACTAATCATCCTACGGGTGTGGTTTATATACGTTTTGGGTATTCAAGTCACTATGGAACCAATTTAGTGCTCCTCCCTTTTTTTTGTCACGTTTTTCTGTTGACACAAGCTCACATTTCCACTGTTTAACTTGCACACGTGTTTTTGTAAACGTGAAACCTGTTAAACAGTTTTAGTTTCTTTTTATATCCTCATACATATTCAGTCTTTCTTTTTCTTTTAATTCTTTCTCTCTTTTATTATACGAGTATTAAATTAAATACCTTTGTATTTATTTTTTAAAACAAGTATATTTATTGGTTACTGTGTACAGTTTCTGTCCATAATTTTAATACACTTCCCCACCCAAAAGCTCTATTATCCTTATTTTTTTTAAAAGGTGTAATTCGATTTTTTTTATTTATTAGAGTAATAAAATGAATACGTTATTGTTGATGTGCAAGTTCCTTCCCTTATACACAGTTGATTGCCACATCTCTGAACATCTGGAGGTACCTGGTGGGCTAGTTGGCCCCCAGGGACCCACAGGATTGAGGAGGAGTTAATTCTCTCACTTAAAACGTGCCACAAGGCGTGTTTGCAGACATGTCACCTCAGGCCATGTCCCCTTACTTCCCCACTGTGCCCGGTTGCGGGTTTTAAGTTAGGGAATTAACTCTCTTTCAATACTGAGGGTCCCTGAGGGCCAAATACCCCAACAGGTATCTCCAGTATGTGCCAGGCAGCTGCGTTGCAGACAGGTGTTCAGAGGCCACAACCCTTTTTACACAGCTCCGTGGCACGTATTGGGGGTATCTAGTGGGATAGTTTGTCCCTAGGGACCCTCTAAAATCAGCCGAACTACGAATTCTGATGTACTCACCTGTACCACTTCAGGAAACTCTTGAAAACCTGGGTATTTCAGCAATCCGACTCCTCGGTTTTCACAGCCATCTGATTCATTCATCACTACGTTTCCTTTTTCTGCACGCTCAGCGCCAAGATGCTCCTTCCGGAGCGATAGCCGCGCTTTACAAAATCCTATAAATATCAAATATCAAATATCAAATTATCAGGAGATACCTCGGTGCTGTATCTTTGAGCCTAGTACTGATCCTGAAAAGTAATTCTAACCGTACTTACCAGTAACTTGAATTTCCTTCAATAGGCTAACATTGACTGGTTTCACTTGGAAATTCTTCTAAGGGTGGAGTTTTTGAACTTTAAAATATTCACCTAAAATCATTCGAACAACGAATTCCGATTTACTCACCTGTTATCAGGAGAGTACCCAGTGCTGCATCTTTTAGCCCAGTACTGACCCTGAAAAGTAATTCTAAGCGTTCTTACCAGTAACTTGTATTTCTTTCCATACAAATCCATTGTCTGGTTTTCACAAGAAAAGTTTCTAAGCATCGATTTTCACAAACTACAAATATTCCTTAAAAATCACCTATATAACTTAGACGCATTCTTTAACTGTTTACAGGAGATGCACCAGTGCTAGATGCAGGATACACAGCTGAGTAAGAAAAAGTATAGATTAGACTACTTACCTGCTTAGCGAATTTCCTCCTGTAGGATAACATTGGTGATTTTATGTGAAAATGTTTCTAAGTGTCAAGTTTTGAAATACAATAATATTCCTTAAAAATCACTACTGTAACCAAAACGATTTTACCCAACTGTTTACAGGAGATGAATCTAGGATCCAGTCCTGTGGTTAGAAAAGTAATCCATAAAGTAACTAATTGCATTTTACTAGAAATTCCCATTGAGCTCAATGTTGTATTGTGTTTGAAATTGTGTTGCCCATTGTAACAACTGTAACTACTGTACTTAAATATTCTATTGCCTATTTGCAAAGTATTTAAACTAAAGTAATTCATTCTGAGAAAGTATATTTTGTAATCTAATGTATAAGGTAATTTAAAAAATAAAATATCGAAAAATAAATAGTTTTAAAAAGTGTAGTAAATCAGTATAATTTTTTTTTTTTAAATTGTCATTTACAACACCTTTGAAATTCACCGAAAAAATCATAGGTTTCAGACATGTTATAGTTAGGAATTAGCATTTAAAAAACCTTTGAAATTCACTGAAAAAACCATAGGTTTCAGACATGTTATCGTTCGGAATTAGTATTTAAAAAACCTTAGAAATTCACTGAAAAAACCATAGGTATTATGGGGTGTCATAGTTAGCTGGACATTTCACTGGTACAAAACCATTGAAACTCCTCTGTTATAGTTATTTTTGCTATCCACTACTGATGATGTCACATATTACATCATTCATGACATGGTCAGTGAAATCATTGATGACATCACTGATGACATCTCAAATGATATCACTGATGACATCACTGATAACATCATCCAGTGAATGTGGTTTGGTTCGTTATTTAAATATGTATTATATATATAGCAATCTGCATTGAAGAATGAGTGGATATATGAATATAAATATCTGGATGGAGGATTTAGTAGCAGTGTGATTGACTGTTTACTTGACTAATTTATAGTATCAGCAGAGGATTGCAGGCGCGCGAGTTATAGTTAGCAGAACTAACTATAGCGGGGGAATTTCAATGGTTTTGTACAAGTGAAATGTTCAGCTAACTATAACACCACTAAAACCTATGGCTTTTTCAGTGAATATATATATATATATATATAGATAGTCCTACATATGAATGTTGAAGCCTATAAAGAACTTTACAGCAAAGGACACCTGTATAATCTACTATTTGGGGGTCACTGTGAACCTGAATAAAGAATTGGTACTCACCTTTGCAGTTTTAAGACAAAATGACAATTACAACATTAAAACGTATAAAGATAGAACTGTCCCCTTTAATTCTGGAAGTATCAGGACTTGGTCCCTTCTAAGTGTCTAAGGAGTTACGTTGTATAAGACTCTCAACTAACCCACTGATTCAGCTGATGGCATTTGATGAAGAGTTGTGATACTTGAAACGCGTAATGCCTTACTCTTTTAAAATAAAGCTTTTTTGACAAGTATTGCTGGTGTGGCCTGGAGTACGTCGCGAATGCAGGGTGTTTCCGTGTGGATATATATATATATATATATATATATATATATATATATATATATATATATATATATATATATATATATATATATATATTACCTACTGGCGGTCGCCAGTAGGTATATATAGTTAGGATTTTTTTCCTATGGGATTTTTGAAAATTCTATGTCAAATAACTTTGGCGTTTATGGACGGAATTGGCTGGAATTTTCAGGAAAATGGCACATTTTGTTTCCGAGCAGCCCCTGAAAATTTGGGGGGGTTTCGTCAAGGGGGGGCCGAGAAAAAAGGGGGGTCCCAAAACGCGTTTTTAACATTGAGTTTTCCATAGGGCGATTGGACTCACTTTTAGCTCGAACGGCTGAATGGATTTACACGAAACTTGGCAAAATTGTAGATATGGTTTGCCCGACGTGCCTTTGCTATGTCTCAATATATGTGCTCCAGTGGATTTTGAGAAATTAACATTTTAAAAAACAGATATATCTGTGACAGCGCTCCGGTTAGCGCTCCGGTTCGCATACCTGACGCGTAACGGAACTTCGCGAAGCGAAGCTGATTGGCTCTCCGGTGTCTGTCAACATTCTAAACAGTCTGGACCGGCCGCCATCTTGTCTCTCGGTAGGATCGAGAGACAAGAGGAGGAGAAAAACGAAGGGTGAATTTAATGAAAGGGGGCAAGGTAGACCCCTCTTGACCCCCTAGGAATGATGTTGGGGTTATTAAAGGGTGTCGTGGGGCAAATAAAAAAAATTAGATTTTTCGCGGTAGAAGCGCTTCCCGGTACGCGAACCGGGTCGCTCACCGGTAACGTAACGGGAGTTCGCCATTTTGTGTTTCGTTTGAATTAAATCACAAGATGGAGGAAAAACAATGTGGGAAATGGGTATAAGGGGGCACGGGAGACGTATCCTGACCCCTTAGATTTTTTGAGGGTGGCTGAGGAGGCTCATATATGTTGGAATTAAAAAAAAAATTGAATTTTTCGTGCGGTTAGCTGCCGGTACGCGAACCGGGTAGCGAACCGGGAAGCGAACATAAGTGAAAATTAGTGAAAAAAGGTACATTCGAAATTTGGAAAGACTAATTATAGTTAAGGTAGCTCTGAAAAGAGCTCTTGTGTTCTGTGTAAGTTCTAGGTACTTATAAGTAGGTACCAATACACAGTCTCAAATTTTGTATGAAAACTCTGTTGCCCTCACCTGAGAAGTGCACACCATCTCCTCTGTAGATATCTTGCATGTAGTAACGCAAGTTATTGTTGTAGATGGCGCCCATTCCATGGTCTCTCATATAAGCTGAAACAGACTTATTTACATGCTTCCTCGCTTTCTCAATTTGTGGACAAAATTGATTGGACCACCTCCATTTCTGTCTTTGGCATATATTGGAATATACCAAGGCAGTTTGAGGGAAAAGTGTCATCAATTGCTCAAAGGTGTCCTTTAAGAGCATTTCCAGACCTACCCCAGTCAAAGTGCCCAAATGATTTCCTCCACAGTGCACTATTATGAGGTCAGGGTTTGGCAAATGCAAAAAGGTTTTCACCAATGGTATCAATTGGTGACATCTCAATCCTCTTTGCCCAATCCATTTGATATCCACATTTTGAAAATTGAGGTTGTGTAAATTTCTGTTATCAGCATACCTGTGAGCCCAGTGGATATAGCTATGTCCAAGAATCCAGACAGAAAACATGGCGAGAGGAGGTTCTGCTGCAGTCAGATGAAGTGTGGGAATGAAATGGCAGTTGAAACAGTAGGAGTTTGTATAGAAAAAAAACTGTGGAGTTTCAGTGCTAATGGTTCATTAGCAATGATTGGTGGATTTCCATTGCTGAAAACAGAAAGTTAGGGTGCATGGATGTGTTCTTTGAAAGATGTAATTTGAATGGTTAATAAAAAATGATTTTATGAAAGATTGCAGTGGATTAGCAGGTGTACTGAGAGTTCAGAGTTCATTTGAAACATTGTTGTGTGAACTTGTAAACATGAGAGGTCTGGCAGGAGGTAGTTGCTATGGAAAAAGGGCAGAAAGGGCAGAGGGGGAAGGGTGTTGATTTGAAAAAAGTGAGGGAAGAGTTTTGATTGGCTGACATGAGAGATATGTGTGATGAATATCAGCATTTATGTGCCTTTCTTGGTTGCAGCCTCTGGAGTGCATACCTTTTGTTCTGCTAAAGAAAAATTGGTGTGTTTCTGAGACTGTTTTGAAATTCAAAAAGTATTTGCTAAGGTGAGATATGGTTTCTTTATTTTAGATAGAGACTAGTATGCTTTTTGGAGAAAATAAGAAAGCCAGCTGTGTATTTAAAACGATGTTTTGAGTCAAGTGTTTGCATTATGTTTTCCAAGAAGATTTTGCATTCTTTTACAAATTGTAATTGCAGATAATGTTAAGTATTAGTACTGACAAGGTGTGGTTGTACATAGGAGCTGTGCTGTGTTTTCTAATTATGATCAGAAAATCGTTTTTAAGGAAAAGGAATGCTTTTTAAATTTATAAGAATTTATTTACTTTCGAGGTGACTCTTGCAATGCGTGTTTTTTTATGGAATAGATGCATGATGCATCTGTGCTGTTTATGCCCCATGGTGCTCCACAGTGTCAATGTAAAAAGCGATGCATAAGTGGTACAAGGGCCTTCTAAATACGCCTCCATGTGTGCTTGACAATTTTAAGTCACTTGCTCCTGGTGCAAGGGCCTTGTAAATACGCCCCATGTGTGCTTGGCCATTTTAAGTGACTTCCCCCTGGTGCAAGGGCCTTGTAAATACGCCTCAATGTGTGTTTGGCCATTTCAAATCACTTCCTCCTGGTGTAAGGGCCTTGTAAATACGCCCCCATGTGTGCTTGGCAATTTTAAGTCACTTCCCCCTGGTGCAAAGGCCTCTGAGACTGTTTTTAAATTCAAAAAGCATTTGGTAAGGTGAGATATGGTTCCTTTATTTTAGAAAGAGACTAGTATGCTTTTTGGAGAAAATAAGGAAGGCAGTTGTGCATTTAAAATGATGTTTTGTGCGAAGTGTTTGCATTATATTTTCCAAAAAGCTATTGCATTCTTTTACAAATTGTAATTGTAGATAATGTTAAGTATTAGTACAGACAAGGTGTGCTTCTACATAGGAGCTGTGCTGTGTTTTCAAATTATGATCAGAAAATCGTTTTTAAGGAAAAGGAATACTTTTTAAATTTATAAGAATTTATTTACTTGCGATGTGAGTCCTGCATTGCGTCGCTTTTGTTGAATAGATGCATGATGCATCTATACTGTTTTTGTCCCATGGTGCTCCACGTTGTAAATGTTAAAAACGATGCATAAGTGGTGTATAGGCCTTGTAAATACTCTCCTATGTGTGTGCATGGCCATTTTAAGTCACTTACCCCTGGTGCAAGGGTCTTCTAAATATGCCCTCATGTGTGCTTGGCATTTTTAAATCACTTATCCCTGGTGCAAGTTCCTTGTAAATACGCCGTCATGTGTGCTTGCACATTTCAAATCACTTCCCCGTGGTGCAAGGGCCTTGTAAATACGCCTCCATGTGTGCTTGGCCATTTCAAGTCACTTCCCCCTGGTGCAAAGGCCTTGTAAATACGTCCCCATGTGTGCTTGGCCATTTTAAGTGACTTCCTCCTGGTGCAAGTGCCTTGTAAATACGTCCCCATGTGTGCTTGGGCATTTTAAGTCACTTCTCCCTGGTGCAAGGGCCTTGTAAATACGCCCTCATGTGTACTTGGCCATTTTAAGTCACTTCCCCCTGGTGAAAGGACCTTGTAATTACGGCCCCATGTGTGGTTGGCATTTTTATGTGGCTTCCCCCTGGTGCTGTGTTTTCAAATTATGATCAGAAAATCGTTTTTAAGGAAAAGGAATGCTTTTTAAATTTATAAGAATTTATTTACTTGCGATGTGACTCTTGCAATGCGTGTTTTTTATGGAATAGATGCATGATGCATCTGTGCTGTTTATGCCCCATGGTGCTCCACATTGTCAATGTCAAAAGCGGTGCATAAGTGGTGCAAGGGCCTTCTAAATACGCCTCCATGTGTGCTTGGCCATTTTAAGTCACTTCCCCCTGGTGTAAGGGCCTTGTAAATACGCCCCCATGTGTGCTTGGCAATTTCATATGACTTCCCCCTGGTGCAAGGGTCTTGTAAATACGCCCCCATGTGTGGTTGTCTATTTCAAGTCATTTCCCCCTGGTGCAAGGGCCTTGTAAATACGTCCTCATGTGTGCTTGGCCATTTAAAGTCACTTCCCCCTGGTGCAAGGGCCTTGTAAATACGCCCCCATGTGTGCTTGGCCATTTCAAGTCACTTCCCCCTGGTGCAAGGGCCTTGTAAATACGTCCTCATGTGTGCTTGGCAATTTTAAGTCACTTCCCCCTGGTGCAAGGGCCTTCTAAATATGTCCCCATGTGTGCTTGGCCATTTTAAGTCACTTCCCCTTGGTGTAAGGGCCTTGAAAATACGCCCCCATGTGTGCTTGGCAATTTCATATGACTTCCCCCTGGTGCAAGGGCGTTGTAAATATACCCCCATGTGTGCTTGGCTATTTGAAGTCACTTCCCCCTGGTGCAAGGTCCTTGTAAATATGCCCTCATGTGTGCTTGGTAATTTTAAGTCACTTCCCCCTGATGCAAGGGTCTAGTAAATATGCCTTCATGTGTGCTTGGCAATTTTAAGTCAATAACAATAACATGAACAATGTGTGTTCTGGAACAATCTCTAAATAGAAATAGAGTCTCAAAATTAGTTGAGATTAACATATAACAGAGCACAGGTCATATGTTGAAGCATTCCATTCCATTGCTATTTTCTACCAGTGAAGTAGTGTGGCTCACTGGTTAGAGGCGGCAGACCCGAGAGCAGAGGACGGCCCAGGACCAGGGTTCGAATCCCGGCGCGGCAGGTTTCTGGACCAGGGTCAGCGGACTCGATAATTCTCTCGCCTTGGTGCCCACTCTGATCAGCGATCACACTCGGCAACTCTGGGCATTAGCTTGCCTCATCTTCACTAACGGCCCCACCAGACCGCCAGGGATGCCTGGTCTCACCCTGGAGATACCCATTAAGGGACCATCTCTCAGGGAAGCCAGGAAGGGTTTCGCAGCGGTCGAAGCGCCTTGGGACCCTACGGGTAAGTAGTGCGCTATATAAATGCCAATACATTTACATACATTTACCATCAAGTATGTTGCAAAATCCTTCCATTCAATTGTTTGCTAACTGTTATTGATTTACTGTTTGGTAATAGTATTTAATAACATTTTTTAAATAAATTTCCACAGATTCAACTCAAAATATTCTTGAAAATGGAAACATGCCCTCAAGGCAAAGAAAAAAAAAAGAAGCAAAGCGACTTACACCGCACCTTAAAAAGAATTGAGATAATGGACCTTTGCAGCAGTCCTCTAGAATTAAAAGTAGTGAAGTCACCAAAAATATTCCGGGTAAGACAACAAAATATTTTTTAAGAAACATTTTCCGACGAAAAATTATCACTAGAGAACATGTTTTAGTTCAGAAGAAGAGAGCCAATTTAAACGGGAAGGAAAGGTCCCTCAAAAATGTAACTGCTAGAGCAGGAGATAACTCTGTGCATTGTAGTAGAAGGAAAAACCTGTTTAGAGACATTCGTAGACGAATGTTCCGCAACAGGATAATTGGCAATTTGTTAAAAATTTTTAAGAAAGGTCAACAGAAAGTGGCTTTTTATAAGAGAAAGAAAAATGTAGAGAAAATTATTGATCAGGCTTTCGAAATTAAGCGAAAGTTATTTATTTTGGTAATCAATAGAATTAGGAAACTAAACAAGGTAATTTATGATTTCAAATCAAATAGTAGATGGAAGAGAGTAGTTAATAGAAGTAATTTTTGTGAAGTTTTCTCAGAAGAATGGATGCATAGTTCAAGTTGTGAGGCATTTTTCAATGAGGTGAGTTACTTCCAGGACAATGATTTGGTGCATGCAGTTGACACCAGTGGTCGAGCATATGAGGTAAAAGATGGTTGTCCGGTTGAAAAAGAAAAACTTGTGTCTGCAGATGCAGAAGAGGTGTTAGGTGATGAGGTTTTAGGGAGACGTCCTAAGGGACCAGTGTACATCTGGAAGTGTAGTTCTATTTGCAGTGTGCGACAGGATTCCATCAATTTGCTTTGTGATTTTGTTCGTACATTCAATAATTAAAGTTTAAAACAGAAAATGAAGTTGCTGCAAGAATTAGATCCTTGCAGAGTGAGAGAAGTGACAGGTTTGCGTGGTCATTCACTGGCTTGTCTTTCCAGGAGAGTATGCCAGAGTGTTTTTCATCATTTCAGGATGCTAGCAGTGCATCATAATAAAGTGAGGAAATTAGTTAGAATGTTGTATTATGCTAAGAGTCCGGCAATTATGCTTAAACAATTAAGCACTGCTCTTTTGCATGGTTCTGAAGTAGATGTGAAGAATATTTGTGAAGAAATTGAGTTCTGTTACTTTGCTGGTGAAGAGAACAATGTTGACATTGACCCAGTAGAAGTAGGTAATGTGGAAGAGAGTGTACTGATTTCTAATATAGATAAGTTTCACAAGGAAATTTTCAACTTTCAGGTGAAATCAAGTGAGAGGCCTGATTTCACTTGTGTGTGTTGTCGACGGACTTATTATAAGAATCAGACTAAGTTAGTGGATTTATATGCAAAAAGTGAAATGGAAAACAATAGTGAATGGAAGGATTTTGCCAGTCCACATACTTGATGGTAGAATATCGTTTTGATTTGGGATCGGACCAACGTATGTGTACTATTGTTTAAAGAAATTAAACCAAAACCGGATGCCTGCTAGAGCGGTTTATAATAATCTGGAATTGGTTGACATTCCGTCTGAATTGAAGGATTTAAATACTTATGAATCTATTTTGATTCAAAGTGTTCATCCCTTTCAGGCTATTGTACGAATGGAGCCAAAGACAGGGAAATTGCCTCCATCAGATTTAAAGGGAAGAGTTGTTTATTTGCCTTTAGATTTGAAGAAAAACATTAATACAATTGGAGTAGAGAAAGTGGAAGAGGAACCTCTAGTTATCCTAGTTAATGGGGTTCCGACAAAGAGTAAGAAAATCTGGCACGATTTAGTGGATGTTAGGAAAGTCAAAAAGGCAACATTGTATTTGATAAAAAATAATGAGTACTACAAGAATGTATGTACTGCAGAAGAGGAAGTAAGTGAAGAAGAGGACAGCGAATTGTGTGCTGGGCAAATTGAGAAAATAGAAGCTTCTAAAAATGAAGAAATATATGAACATTATAGTGTTCATCCTTTGCATTCCAAGGAAGTCATGGGGAATGCTATTGAGTTGTTTCAAATGAAACAAGCCAAAGGGAGTCCCATTAGTGTTTGGGAGGAAAGTTTGGAAGCTCTGTGTTTTCCACAGTTATTTCCCACAGGTCGAGGAGGACGATATGATGAGCGACCTGATCAAATTCCTGCTTCTGAATACCGGACTTTACGATTGTATGCAGAAGATCCTAGGTTTCCTCAATGCATTCCCTATTTGTTTCATCTATTGTTTGAAAGTGATCTGTCTGGACTGTCTTATGCAGTGAATCACATCCTGAAAAGTGGTGTACAACTGCGAAATATCTCGGCAAGGGACTTTATGGATAAAGTCAATGTGCAAGACAGTATTTTGGATTCTCACCTGATTAATCTCATGGCATGTCAGCGTGGTACTAATGAGTATTGGTACCGTCGTCATGGTGACTTAAAATGTATGCTGAGGAACTTAGGAACTCCCACATGGTTCCTCACTCTCAGCTGTGCTGAGTATGGCTGGGAAGACTTACTTGAATTTCTACGAGAGGCAAATGGAAACATTGAAAATATTGAATTCAAGACACCCGGAGAACTGTGCTCTTTGGATCCAGTGAATGTATGCAGGTACTTCAATCATAGACTTGAAGCTATGATGTCTTTCATCACGAACAAGAAAAATCCACCTCTTGGAGAGGTGTTGGATTTCTTCTGGAGAAAGAAGTATCAAGCACGAGGTGCTCCTCATATACATATGCTACTATGGATCAAAGATGCACCCAAATTTGGTACAGATCCGGATGACTAAGTGATGAATTTCATAGAACAGTATGCTACATGTGCTGTTCCAAAGACAAACGAAGATAAAAGTCTAAGAGAACAAGTTTTACGGTTTCAAACCCATCGTTGTGGAAAGTACTGTCGTCGTAAATTCAGAAACAAGGACAAGTACTACACCAAATGTCGTTTTGCATTTCCACGATCGGTGATATCTAAAGGAAGAGTGAACAATTTGATGTCTTCGCTGCGACATAATGTGACGAGGAAATCACCCAAAAACACATACAATTTGAAAAGAAACGAAGAGTCCAAGTACATTAACGACTACAACCCAGTGATTTTGTCCATGTGGAATGCTAACATGGATATACAGTTTGTGGCTGACAACTGTATGGCTGTGGCTCGGTATGTGACATCTTACATCACAAAAAAAGAAAAGACAGAACTCAAGGATATGTGGGAGGATATTTCCCATGAAAAGAGCCTCAGTAAAAAGTTGTACAGTTTCAGTCTGAAGATGTTGTCGCATCGAGAAATCGGAGCTTATGAATGTTCTGACCGGTTATCTTCAGCAAGTCTCTATGCCAAATCTAGGAGTATCATTTGGGCGAGTCTTGGTCTTGCAGCAACGCGTAATCGAGTTCTGAAACCTGTACGGGAAATTGAGTATTTGGCGGAGAAGGAGCCAAGCAGTACAGATATTTTGAAGACCAACATGTTGGATACATATTATCCAAATAGAAGCAGTCACCTGGAGAATGTTTGTCTGTATGAGGTTCTACAAAATTACATTTTCAAGAGGAACATCAAAGAAGATATTGATAAAGGAGTGTATGCTGTAATTGGAAGTGAGGGATGTCTGGTCAAGCAAAGAAAATGTCAATTGGTAAATCATCGAAAATTGAATTGCGAATCTCCAGAAAGAAAAGAGTTTTTCTATTTAGCTCTTTTGCAACTTTTCAAGCCTTGGCGTGCAGAAGAGGAACTGCTTGGAGATTTCCTCTGTTACGAAGACTCTTTTAATGCAGCTAAGGAGTCCATAGAATGTCCTGTTTTTCCAAAATATCTAGAAATGTTGAATGCAGAAATCGAGCAGGAAGCAACAATTGCAGCTGAGATTGCTAGAGACAGTTCTCAGGACAGTCAGAGTTCTGTTTCATTGAGTCAGGATCCACTAGGAGAACCAGTTATCGAAAATGAAGCTGCCACTGCCATGATTGAAGTGGAAAGAGCCATGGCACATGCTCAGGAGGATGCTGTTAACTTAGAAGATTTGGAAAGACAACTCAACGTTGAGCAGAGGAAAATATATGACGAAGTTAGCAAACGAATTGAGCATGGATTAAGTCATAAGAAGAAAGAGTGCTCATGTACGTCGTTGAAGCCTGTCAGACTGTACGTGAGTGGAGAAGCAGGAACTGGAAAAAGTTTCCTCATTAAAACAATTTCATGTTATCTGCAGAAAAGGACTGAGTCATCGCTGTCTTGTGTTGTGACTGCTCCAACTGGTCTGGCAGCACATAATATTAAAGGTATTACTTTGCATCGGCTACTGATGCTGCCAGTGGAGCATGATAACAAATTACAATACCACAAGTTATCTGGAGATGCTTGTTGTGAAGTATCTAGAGTCCTGAAGAAGATGAAACTTCTTATCATTGACGAAGTAAGCATGGTTTCCAATGTCATGCTTGCCTTTGTGCATTTGAGAATGCAGGAAGTTCTTAAAACAGAGTATGATGTGGTATTTGGTGGCAAACACATCATTGTTTTCGGTGATCTTCTGCAGCTGACACCAGTGAAAGGACAACCAGTGTTTAAACTGCTTACGCATGAAGATACCAGGAAGTGCCTAGGGAGCATTGGCAACGTTAACATATGGTTAAACTTCAATTATGCTGAGCTGCTTGAAAATATGCGTCAGGCGAAGGATGAAGATTACAAGAATATTCTACAAGATGTTAGAATTGGGAAAGTGACCGAGCGTGGGAAAGAAGCTTTACATGCACGATTACTGTCAAATTTGTATCCAGAAGAAGACGTTCTGCCAGAGGATATTTTTCAGAAAATTACTGAGAAGAAATGTGGAACATGTTTGATGTCAACTCTTGCAGAATGTTCCATCTTCAACAACAAAATGTTGAATTTAGAATACCAAGAGATTGTGAAACTGGAAGCTATTGACAGAATAGAGCATATGGGAGCAACAATTATTTTGTCTGAGAATTTGAAATCTAAATTGGATTCATTAGAGGAGACTATATCTAAAACTGCTGGTTTTGAAAAGACTCTGAATGTGTGCTTAAATTGCCGTATCATTTTGAGAAGGAATTTACATGTTGAAAGAGGTCTGGTAAATGGATCAATGGGTAATGTTGTTGATTTTGAGAAATACAGAAATAGAGATGGAATTGAATTTTTAAAAATTAAATTTGATGGCATTGAGGAAGTACAGCTAATTGGTCGTTGCACTGCTAGGTTTTTGCTTGTAAAAGACTTATATGTTCGCCGTAAGCAGTTTCCTGTTTGCTTGGCATATGCGGTGACAATCCATAAATCACAAGGTTTAAGTGTAGACACTGCTTTAGTGAATATTGGCAGTTCTGTGTTCAAAGAGGGTATGGCTTATGTAGCATTGTCACGAGTCAGAACTTTATCGGGATTGTACTTGATTGACTGTGATGTCACAAACATTTGTGCGGATATAGATTGTGTTAAGGAATACAATAGGTTAAGAAGAGAGTATGCACCACATTTGCCTCAATATCCTTTGTTTGAGAAACGTGTGGTAGGCCGGAAACAAAGAAATATCAGTAATAGTAGGGAGGTTGTAGCAAAAAGACCAAAAGTTGATGAACCGAAAATTGTAAGCAGAAAGAAAATTAATTCTGTTGAAGATGTTGTTGGTTTTCAATTTGAAAATAGTTCTGGTGTCAACTGCTATGCTAATGTAGTGGTTAATGTTGTCTTTTCACTACAGACTTTATAAGAACAGATTGTGATGAATTCGGAACAAAGTTTATGCTGTTTGTTAAATTCTGTGTTAGAGAAATGTAGCGCTGATAGAAGAAGAGTAGAAAGTGTGTCTGAAATTCGTAATCTGTTAGACAAATGTTCAGGTCAAACGCTATTCTCTCAAAATATTCAGCAGGATTGTCAGGAGTTTTTAATGTATATGCTTGATGTATTTCAAGATGAAGGTGTAGATGTAGATTATCTGTTTGGCCTTTCTTATCAATGGCAGCATGACTGCGAGAACTGTAGGCTATCAAGTACTACTAGTGTAGACTCATAAAGATTTATATATTTAACTTTGCCTGACAGTAAATCAGTATCCTTCAATAAGCTAGTAAAAGCAGCCGATCAAAACATGGAGTGTAGTCAATGTAAGTCTGCAATGCTGTCCACGTTAATTATAAGAAGTTATGGCCAGTATGTCATTTTAATGTTCCAACGATGTAGGTCTGATGGAACTAAATTGACAACTTTAATTAATAATTTTGTGGCTTCGCAGTTGTCAATATCAGGAAGGACTTTTGTAACTCGAGCAATTATATATCATGACGGTCCATCAACAACTTCAGGACATTACACAGCTTATTTAAAATCTGGAAACGGCTGGTCATTCTGCAATGATTCTGTTTTAACTTTCAAAAAAAGATTGCCTTTCCACCTTCAAAATTCTTACCTGGTGTTTTTACAACCAAAATTTTAAGGATGGAATCTTGGGATTTGTTCTGAGGAATTTCAAGAGGTTATAATGGCTCCTACTCTATATGGCCTTGTGGATAATTGTAGTTAATAAGCTAATTCAAGCAGTAGATCAAAACAAGGAGTAGAGGAAATGTAAGTCTGCAATGCTGTCCACAAATTTAAAAAAGGCTGCTCTTTCGGCAATGATTAGAATTTGACTATGAAGCAATGTTGCCTTTTGACTTGTTTTCAGTAGTGAGAATTTAGGGTAGGTAACTGAATTATAATGATTCTAGGTGTTGTTGTAATTTAGTGTGCTGTTTTAAATTGCTTTGTATGTCTCATTTTTCTTAAAACGATAGAGCTTATCTTTCAGAAAGTGGCGGGCAGAAAATAATAACAGCACAACAGAGTATAAGCTGTTAATAGGACATCCTTTGACGTCATGGAAAGTAAGTTACTTTTGAGGAGTTCTGATTTCTAATTGATAATATTATATGGGTTTTTTAAACACAATCATTTTGATTGTGGTTTTTTTTCCCCGCTGTTATATGATGAATACCTTCAACTCACTGTTATCAGTGAAATTTGATATATTCTGAGAACAGCAAAAATAAACCATTTAATATGTTTAATTAATTCTGTACTTTGAATTGTGATTTTTAATATGTACTTATCTTGTCTCATGCTCACTCATCTTTTACTACTTTCTATCAATTTTAAAATTTGTGTTCTCTCATTCACAGATTGAAAGTATAAAAATAACACATGACTAAGTTAACGATAATTATAAGGTAAGTGTTTAGTACTCATTCTGTTACATCTCTTTTACATTTAACTTTTATTAGTTCCACTGCTTCATTTCTTTAACCCTCAGTTTCCTGCCTTTGCTACTTCCCTCATTCCTTTTTCTATTATTATTTTTACTCTACTCTTTCCACTCCTGTTCTCAGTCCCTCTTTAAACAGTATCTCTGTGTTACTCCCTCTAACTGTCTTTCTTTTAACATTATTTTCAGTTTACTTACTCTTCTTTTTAAAAAATAAAAAATGTTTTGAGTTCGCTCCCGGTTCGCGTACCGGCGCGCGAACCGGGAAGCGAACCAAAAGAAATAGAGGTTGTCAGAGTGCTAAACATTTTAGCAATTTCTTATAAAGGGGAGGTAGTTCTGAAAAGAACTTTTTTTTATTATTTTGTTGTTTTATATTTTTTTATTATTTTTCTGAACATTTTGTTTTTTTTTGTATTTTTTGAACGGTTTTATATTTTTTTTGTTTTTTTTGATGGGGGGAGAAACAAAAATGATTCATTATGAAGGGCTCAACAGGAGCAACAAAAAAAAGATAATTTATTTCTTGGGACGTTTTGCACATTTGTGATTTTCAATTGCTTTATTAATTAAGTTTATGCTGCTCTCTCTGAAGCAAATGAGTTGTCCACAAAAAATGCAAACATGCTTCACACTTGCAAATTTCATTTGAATATTTGGGACCATCTCCCTCGCCTCTGGTCCCGACACTGCCTTTTCATTGGTGGATGTACTGGCCACAGGTCGGGGGTTATCCACCAGATCACGAAGTTGTGCAGCACTGTAATTTATAGGGTGCCACCTTTCCATATGGCGATGCATTGTATAATTACCAAAACTGTATTTCTTGTCTGTTCCTCTAGACAGTTCATCTTTGCAAATCAGGCAGGTAACATACCGGGCATTTACCTTTTTTTGTTCCGGGGGTATTGAAAAAAATTGCCAAATATAACTCTCTTTAACATGGGACCTCCTAGGCTCTTCAGGTAAAAACCTTCCTGTCCCTTGCTCCTCTTCCTCTTCTTCCTCTTCTTCCTCCTCTTGTTCTAGGATGACCTGAGGAAGTGGTCCTCTCTTCCTAGGAGGTTGTGGTGGTGGTGGGGGTCCACCAGCTGCAGCAATCATTGAAGCCATTTCTCTGGTATTGAAAAAAGGTCTTTCTCTCATAAAAATGAAAGTCAGAGTGAGGAAAAAAGGTGGGGCTTATCATCAATTGGGAAAAAAAAATGTTCTAAACCAATGAAAAGTGTTATTTTTAGGTCATATGACCAAGCCTTCCATCATTAGGAAACCAAAAGTAAAATGAACCAATGAAAAGTTTTATAAACAAGTCACATGACCTGTTATGCTTACGTTACGCGCTCCGCGCCACACCCCTGATCGCTTCCGGGGCGCTGCGCTTCGCGCCTCGGTTCGCGTTCCGGAGCGCTTCTGGGTGCGCTAACGCGGCGCGTCATAAGACGCATTACGCGGTAACGTGATACGTCGCACTTACGCGACGCGTCACAATGTTGATTTCTAACGCGGTAGTTGCGCTAACGGAACGTTTACCGGTTCACGGACCGGATCGCGGAACAAAATGAAGCTAACGGGAAGCTGCCCGGTTCGCGGACCGGCAGCGAAACAAAAAAATAATTTTAAAAAAAATAAAAAAATATATATATTACAAAAATATAAAATATATTTTTGAATTAGAATAAGAATACATTTTACAGCTTTTGATATTTGCTATTAAAAAACCATTGAAATTCACTGAAAAAACCATAGGTTATAGACCATATATAGTTAGGGATTAGCATTTACAAAACCTTGAAAAATCACTGAAAAAACCATAGGTTATAGACCATATATAGTTAGGGATTAGCATTCACAAAACCTTATTTTACTTGCACAAAACCATTGAAATTCACATATATAGTTAGTTGCACTAACTATATATCGCGCACCCGCAATCCACTGCTGATCATGTCACATATTACATCATTCATGACATGGTCAGTGACATCACTGATGACATCATATATATATATATATATATATATATATTGCAGCTCCAAAAACACCAAAGCGCCGCGCTGCCAGGCGGGTGCTCCCGTTGCGAGGGTGCACTCGCAAATCCAGTACTGCTCCACCTCCCAATGCGTAATTCTCCCGCAGGAAGAAGGAAGCACTCACGGAGGTACGTTGTCACAAATTTAATTACACCACAGCAAACTTATATATATATATATATATATATATATATATATATATATATATATATACATACATATATTTATATATCTCATACCATACCTTCACAAAGAAGATGGGCACTCACAGAGTCAACTCAAAAAGATGTATTATGCAAACAAACTGGTTTTGGTAATACTGCCTTTTTCAATGTTTGCTTCAACGAAAACCTCCCATCGGCAGAGTTGGTTAAGTGCCCCTACTTTCACTCCCATTGGAGAGTGCAAACTGGACATGGAGGAAGGACTAGGCCGTCCAAGGCGACTCCCAATATTTCGGCCACCATGTTTGCACTAGTATTAAAACCGCATGGCAGCTTTCGTGTTGAATGAAAAATACCTGTAAAGTACACACGTTTTCCAATCTTGCCATCAATTGGTAAATGTCAAGTAACACGAAACGCTTTTTGTTACTTGCAGACATAAGAAAACAAAATTTGCATCCTGTCTCATATTATGCCCATGTTAGCTGACACTCTTTTGTCGAGGGAGCAATATATTAACTGTTGCTGGAGCGCCACATTCCCCTTGATGTCCCCCGTGCAGTTCTTTCGTGCCTCCTCCCAGGAATGCACATAGCAAATCTCCGGTTCCCGCTCGCCTGCCGCAGAAGTTCTCACCTTGGAATGCTTGGTGAATTTGTGTAGGTTTCACGCCCAATGGCTTCAACCTCAGATTCAATAATCCCCAACTCTGTATCCAAAGTCAACATCATATGTCCCAAATAGTTCCAACTGTGGCGGTTTTGGCAACTTTAAATAATAAAATGATTCCAACAAATTCCACCAATGCTGCCGAACACTTGTTGACGGGTGCTCCATGCGTGAGGGCAGATTCACATATACATCAAAGCAAACCTTCGCAAAGAAGGTGGGCACTCAGAGGGGTGGATAGCACTGTGATAATCCCATGCTTAAAAACTTTAATAAAAAAGCAGACATTTGAGGTGAGCAAATTTAGAGTGTCGCTGGTGTTGAGGGTGCTCTATTCAGAAGCTGCCTTCCACCTAAACGTGGGAACTACCCAGAGTTCTCTGCTTCTCTTTTGCATAATTTATGCGTCACTCTATGCTAGCAAGGGTATTCTTTTGACTTATACTGGGTGCTCCCTTGTGCCTGGACAAAGCTGAACCTCTCTGAAGAGCTGTAATGACATTGAAACACATGTCAGGGGTTGTTTTTATTCATTTCAGGTTGGCTTCGATGGTATTTTACCAACCAAAGCTATAATACTGTGCCTGGAGTGGTACATGGCTTTTGTCATTTAACAGCTCGGCATGGATAGCACTTTGCTATTCCTATGCTTAAAGACTTTGCAGTAGAAATGGCAAAATACTTTGTCCCTTTCTATCTTGGCATGGATGGTACTGCGCTAATCCTATGCTGAAAAACTTTGATAGAAAAGCAGACATTTGAGGTTAGCAAAATTAGAGTGTTACTGGTGTTGAGGGTGCTCTATACATAAACTGCCTTCACCTAAACTTGGGAACTACCCAGAGTTCTCTGCTTCTCGTACTTCTCTTTTGCATAATTTATCTGTCACACTATGCCTGCAAGGGTATTCTTTATATATATATATATATATATATATATATATATATATATATATATATATATATATATATATATATATATATATATATATATATATATATACATATATACATATATACATATATATACATATATATACATATATATATATATATATATATATATATATATATATATATATATATATATATATATATATATATATATATTCGGTATGTAGAAACGTCCAAAACCCAGCAGCTGGAAAGACGAGGCAAGACCCATAGGTAGTGCAGAATTTCTTTTTATTCAGAGACCCAACACCAGTCGAACATGACGCATTTCGGCTTCTCCAAGCCTTGATCACATGACGTATATATATATATATATATATATATATATATATATATATATATATATATATTCACAGAAAAAACCATAGGTTATAGTCGATATATAGTTAGGAATTTGCATTTACAAAACCTTGAAAATTCAATGAAAAAACCATTGGTTTTAGGCCATATATAGTTAGGGATTTGCATTTACAAAACCTTATTTTACTCGCATAAAACCATTGAAATTCCATATATAGTTAGATGCGCTAACTATATATCGCGCACCCGCAATCCACTGCTGATGATGTCACATATTACATCATTCATGACATGGTCAGTGACATCACTGATGACATCACTGATGACATCTCAAATGACATCACTGATGACATCACTGATGACAACATCCAGTGACTGTATGTTTCTGTAAAGTTAAAATATGTCTTACATATTGAAGAATGAGTGGATGTATAAGTGTCTGGATGAAGGATTTAGTAGGTGCATGACTGACTGTATGAGTGAGTGATTAAATGTGTCTCACTAAGTGCATGGGTTAGTGACTGGGTTTTAATTTGTGCATCATTATATCTGTTGTTCTACAAACTGCTGCATATGTTGATCAGTAGCTATATGAGTAACTGTATGGGTTATTCATTGGTTGTCCAAGTATTTGTATGGGAAACTGACTGTGTGTGTATGGGTGGCTGGGAGGTGTGTGACTCTGTACATAGATGTGTGAGTAGTTGATTCACTATATGTATGGGTTCAAAAGTGCATGTGGAAACAGCTGTATGGGCGGTTGACTGTGCATGAGAGTATTAGTGAGTGAATGGATATCTCAGTGCTACATGTCAAAGTAAGTACATATGTAAAACACAGTACATGTGAGAGTTGACATATATAAATAACTGTACATAAGAGCCAGTGAATGTGTGAGTGGCTGTATGGATCATTGTGAATAAGTATCAGGGATTGTATAAGAGAGTAAATATGTGTTAGTATATGTTTGAATTAGTAAGGTGTGTATAACTGTATAGTTGAGAAAATGGAGGTGTGATTGATTTTTTGCATAACTGACTAGGTGTGTGAGTAACTCCATGGATGAGTGACAGTCTGTGACTGTCTGTTTACACTGATTGTATCTAAGGTTATATTAGAGTCTGAAGAGGTTCATCGTATTATCACATGAATGATATCATCAGTGATGTGATCAGTAATGTCAAATGAGATGTCATCAGTGATGTCATCAGTGATGTCATTTGAGATGTCATCAGTGATGTCATTTGAGATGTCATCAGTGATGTCATCAGTGATGTCACTGACCATGTCATGAATGATGTAATATGTGACATCATCAGCAGTGGATTGCGGGTGCGCGATATATAGTTAGCGCATCTAACTATATATGGAATTTCAATGGTTTTATGCGAGTAAAATAAGGTTTTGTAAATGCAAATCCCTAACTATATATGGCCTAAAACCAATGGTTTTTTCATTGAATTTTCAAGGTTTTGTAAATGCAAATTCCTAACTATATATCGACTATAACCTATGGTTTTTTCTGTGAATTTCAATGGTTTTTTAATAGCAAATATCAAAAGCTGTCAAATGTCAAGTACGTGATAGGTAAAAACGTTTTCGTGTTTATGCACACTGATGTGCTTTGAACGCTGCCCCCCCCCTCCCCTCCCCTCTTTTCTCTTAGTAGTACTCTCTCTTTGCAGATAGTGAACGGTAGTTAACGCAGACCTTTACCCCTGTTGTAATCCGTCGTACCTGCTTGTCTCTCCATTTGATTGATTGTTATCCAAGCATTTACTGTTTTAGAATTGGTTCTCTTTGGATCATTCTCTATTTACAAACAAGCACAAAGTCGCAATACTCTGTTTAGTGTTTGCAGATAGTGAAAAATCGTGTAAAAAAATAAAAGTAATCGAGCAAAATCAGTAGACCACTAATTCGATCTCTTTTTGACCTCGGTAAAATACAAACATTAGGAACAACCCTTCATGAGAAATACGAAAATAGTGAAATGAACTGAGCTCCACACCATGAGGGCTGCAAGACAGCTCGACTCCCCACCCACCCCGCCCAAAATAACGACAAACCCTATGCAAATATTATAAATATAGACAACACACCAGCAAAGAAACAGGGTAAAACATTTTATTAAATAACTATTTACATAACTATTTTATACTTTTTATTGCCCGATCCGGCTAGCTCAATCGATCGAGCATGAAACTCATACACTGATAGCAAGCGTTGAGAGTTTGTAGAACGATGGCTTCAGATTTTCCACATACGGTGTAGTGGCGCGAACTGGGAGGGGGCGTTTGGATTCTACACCTTCCCCAAATAAGATTTTCATACGTGAATGTTCGTTCATGCTTTTTGTCCCTGAGTTGCTTCCATATCACTGCCTTACACAAATGGCATAAGTCCTGGTTGTTGAGTGCCATACTTCAGAGTTCTAAGCAGCTCTTGTAACACTGTTTAAACCTTATTTGCACCTGCTGCAGCTTCACTATTCAAAGTAAGTGGGGTCCATTTGTGGACCTGACTGCATTGGAAAACAATGTGATACGGTGCCTCCCTAAACCGCTTGACGGAGGCCCCCGAGGGGCGGTGAGATGGCGCGGACTGAGAGGGGGCGCTTGGCTCCTGCCCCCTCCCCAAGTCGTGTTGCCCTGGTGTGGCCTGAGATCGCCCCCGACATGGGCGGCCGGCTCCCGGGGTCCGGCGGAATTTTTTCCCTTTTAATGACTCTTCCATTCTGGACCTTGTCCCACAATCCGTTTGACCTGAAGATACGCTGTCGTGGGGCGCCTCTTTACCGTTTTAGTTGCCATTCCGCCAGCATTTGGTACCCTGTGCCTCTTCCGCCATTCAGCTGTTTACCGCCCGCTCTTGCGACTACAGCGTCTCGCTCACCATGTAGTTGAGTTGCTCCCGTTCTTAAGATTTAACCGAACTTTTTGGACTGCTGAAAGCGGTTGTATTCCGACCGCTGGTTGGTGGAGACATTTTGACTATATTCTGGACCTGCATTGTCGCGTAATGCGTCATATGACGCGACGCGTTAGCGCACCCGGAAGTGCTCCGGTGCGCAAGGCGCAGCTTCCCGGAAACGATCCAGAGCGCGCCGCGCAGCGCGTAACGTAAGCATAATAGGTCATGTGACTTGTTAATAAAACTTTTCATTGGTTCATTTTACTTTTGTTTTCCTAATGATGTAAGACTAGGTCATGTGACCTAGAAATAACACTTTTCATTGGATTAAAACATTTTTTTTCCCAAACGATGAAAGCCCCACCTTGTTTCTGGATGTTTCAGACTGAAGCTGGCGTCACCATGAGAGCACCACCATCTCGTAGCTCCGTCGTGGCCATTCCGCAAGCAATCATGGCAGCCGCTCCCCACCGGAAGCCTGCGGGAGTCGACGGCCCCCAAGACTTTTGTACAATCTTCAAGGCTGAGGGGACGCTTTCGAGAATGGAACCCAAGCCCTGGCAGACAAGCGTCCGAGTTCCAAGGTGTCCCAGGGCCATTTTACTGGACCAGGCCCAAATCCGAAGAGCCGGCCAACATTTTAAGAGTCCTGTGGAAGCCGCCTATCGCTGCACCGCAAGAGTGGGAGCAACTCAACTACATGGTGAGCGAGACGCTGTAGCCGTAAGAGCGGGCGCTAAACAGCTGAATGGCGGAAAAGGCACAGTGTACCAAAAGCGGGCGGAATGGCGACTGAAACGATAAAGGGGCGCCCCACTACAGCAGACAAGCCTCCGCCATGTGCTTCAAAACTGCATATGTATCTCGTGATATCAAGGTTGGGCAGCCAGTACACAACAAGCAGTTACGAGTCCCATTTACACCGGCACCATTTTGGGCGCGGCCGGGCAGGTCCACGATCTAGTCAAACATAACAAATGAGGCTGACGTCTCTGAAGCAGTTGACGAACAGCAGGACATAGCAAATAAACATGAAGTCTCTAAAGCTGTTAACTCACTGCAGGACAAAACAAGTAAACCTGAAACCTCTGGAATAATTGTCGCTCAAAAGAACAACACACAAAACTCTGTAGAGCCTGAAGAAAAAAAAACAGAAGGGCACTGTAGTTTCAGACACACTTAACACTAATGACTAAACAAAGATATCGTCTGTTTATGAAACAGTTATCATGTTCACAGAATTGACAAAGAAGTGTGCAGACACCAATGCCATTAAGAAACACAAGGAAATCCTAACGCATCAACATTCTCGGAAGAGGTTGACACAGATAACATCTTAAGGAACAAAGAAAGACCTGTTCACTCTTGACACCCCAGGTGCTGTGTATGTTGCACTATAGTGCTGCATCGACAAAACGGACAACCCTATTGATGTGCATTTTTCATTATTGATTATTGTAAAGAAATGGCGACTCCCCCCTTTAGCAGATTAGCTAAATGTTTGCGTAATTTAGGCATAAAAGTTATATTATTGTTGTTGTTGTTGTTATCGTTATAGTTCTGGTTAATTTCAAAAAATGGTTAAATATATTTACAGTTTTTGTTGCGTTCGTTATATTTAAAAGTTAATAAAGTTATATTATTGTTGTTGTTATCGTTATAGTAATAGTTTTCTTTGTAGATGTTTTTCCATCACCCACCCAGGATATCACCCCTGTTCCCCATGTCATAAAACCTTAGGATGTTCAATAACTGAAACAGCTAATATGGGTTTACTTACAGGGGACATCTTTTGTTCTGTTTTATAAAGTAAAACTATTGTGAACACAAGTATTATACATAGTAAGTGTTTAATATAGCATTTTTCAGTCATTGGTTAAGCAGGTAGGACCTGTTCACTCTTGACACCCCAGGTGCTGTGTATGTTGCACTATAGTGCTGCATCGAGAAAACGGACAACCCTATTGATGTTGATTTTTCATTATTGATTATTGTAAAGAATTGGCGACTCCCCCCTTTAGCAGATTAGCTAAATATTTGCGTAATTTAGGAATAAAAGTTATATTATTGTTGTTGTTGTTCTTATCGTTATAGTTCTGGTTAATTTAAAAAAAAATTTAAATATATTTACAGTTTTTGTTCCGTTCCTTATATTTAAAAGTTAATAAAGTTTTAAAATCCAACTTTGTTGGAGTGCTATATATTTTTAAAAAATCGGGTGAATGGGGCCTTGAATCGGGTTATTGTCATGTGTGGGCTTTGCAAGTGTACTGCTACAGGATCGGACATTTCAAACTCAAATGCACGTTCTTTTTCTTACCTTTCCGAAGCATGGAGCGCAATAGCAGGCAGAGAAAGGGTGATGCACGTGTTCAACACTGCCTGGCCTGGCAAGTTGCTGGCAGTGCCCCCCCGCCCGCTCCTGAAAGAGGGCACACACACACCGCCGCCCCGAGTACTTCACAAATCTTTAAAAGAGCATGCGCTTGTTCATGAGGCTTAAATGGTTTATCACCCCTTCTAGAACCCCTGCATCGACCCTCTGACGTTTCCTGGAAGAATTACCACGTAACACAATACCAAGCCTTGTCAACTGAAACTCCCGAGGAATCGTGGGGCATATTATCAAGGGGGTTTATCTCCGCTTTTTTGGCTTTAAAAGCCAAAAAAAAAGAGATAAAATTATCTCCCTATTACCAAGCTGTCGCTACCACCAGTTAGTGACAGCTAAAAGGAGATAGCGACCATCTTGGGCCCCGCTTTGCATGTCAGTGATATTTATCACTAATGACATGCAAAGTGGGCGTGCCAAGATTTTAGCGACTGGAAACAGTCCCTAACCATCGCTATCTCCTATTACCAACTTTTGGAGATATTCGCGCTAAGCGCGAATATCTCCAAAAGCTAACACCTGACCTGAGCAGTTCTTAGCCATGTTATCCAATGGGAGGTGGATAACATGGCTAAGAGCATTTGCTCGATAATACATGAATATCGCTGACTTTTCAGCGATATTCATGCATTGCGGCTGTTTTTTATCGCATTTGCGATAAACCTTGCTAATAGCAAGGTTTATGTGCGATAAAATTCGCCGATGTGCGGCGATAATTTTTGTCTCTAAACAAGTTAGAGACAAAAATTATTGCTAGTTGTTGGTAATATGCCCCCGGATTTTTCCTTGCAGGAATCGGGAGGCGAAAGACTAGCACTGAAATCAGTAGTCTCACGCCTGAATCGGGAGGGTTGGCATGTCTGCATTCTCTACAGCTGGGGCCATAAACTACATCCGCAGGGCTAGGTGATAGCCTGGGTCCGGCCTGGACAATCGGACACAGAGGAAGAGGAGTGTCAGAGGGTGCGGTAGTGAATAGGGTGAAAGGGAGGTGTCGGGCGGGCACAGGGTGTGATTCTCAGAGAAGAGCAGCGCAGATGGGGGGAAGTATATGGCCCATGCATGAGAGAGAGAGCGGGGGTGACCAGTGCGTGGGGGAGATGCTTGCGAGGGTGCGGAGCCGTGCTGAGAATCGACGGCGTGCAGAGAGTGGGCCTGGTCAAGGCATCTAAAATGGCTGCCGTGCACGACAAAATTCTGGCATTGGACAAAAAAGGCAAGATAGCGCAGACAATGTTTATCAATAAGGATTCATTTATAACAAAATATTTTATCGCAGTGACAAATTGGCGGTCAACACTTCCTGATTTCCATCGAATCGAACGTTAACAGACGTCACGCAGCAAAAAAAAAAAAAAAGCTCACGCACAGCCGCTGGAAGACATGTATCAACATATTCGGAAAACATAAGGGGTCAGGATACGTCTCCCGCACCCCCTTATACCTAGTAATTTAATTAAAACGAAACACAAAATGGCGAATTCCCGTTTCGCTACCAGTTTGCGGCCCAGTTCGCGGCTCGGGAAGCGCTTCTACCGTGAAAAATATATATTTTTTTATTTTCCCCACGAGACCCTTTAATAACCCCAACATCATTCCTAGGGGGTCAAGAGAGGTATACCTTGCCCCCTTTCATTAAATTCCCCCTTCGTTTTTCACCTCTTCTTCTCTCTCGATCCTACCGAGAGATAAGATGGCGGCCGCTCCGGACTGTTTAGAATGTTGACAGACACCGGAGGGCCAATCAGCTTCGCATCGCAAAGTTCCGATACGCGAAAAGTTCGCTAACCGGATAGCTGCCCGGAGCGCTGTTACAGATATATATCTTGATTTAAACGTTAATTTCTCAAAATCCACTGAAGCACATATATTGAGACCTAGCAAAGGCACATCGGGCTAACAGTCCCTACAATTTTGCCAAGTTTCGTGGAAATCCATTCAGCCGTTCGAGCTAAAAGTGAGGCCAACCGCCCTATGGAAATTAACATGGGAAAAACGCGTTTTGGGACCCCCCTTTTTTCTCGGCCCCCCCTTGACGAAACCCCCCCAAATTTTCAAGGGCTGCTCAGAAACAAAATGTGCCATTTTCCTGAAAATTTCAGCCGATTCCGTCCACAAACGCCAAAGTTATTAGACATAGAATTTTCAAAAATCCCATAGGGAA